>NC_134932.1:1879345-2192569 GCF_051020765.1 Lasioglossum baleicum
TTACCCGCGTGATCGGGAAAACGAGCTGTGCAAGAATAGCAGGAGACGCGACGACAGCGCCGCGGCAGGAAAGTCGGAAAGCGCGATAGCGAAGCAGCCTTGTTGGAATACGAATTGTTCAGCTTTATAACTATCACGCGGGTAAGCCGCATTTAGCGAAGAAACAATATTATTTGATGCTGTTTGTGTTGAAATGTACTCTGAACTATCGCGCGGTCCCGTACAAAGCCCTTTTTTGCAATTCGCCTCTTGAAACTTTATAAACGGTAAAAGCGTACGTTTTTATAGAATACATTTATTTCCCTACACTTTTCCCAAAAAAGGGCTTTGTACGGGACCCCGCGGTAGTTCAGAGAACATTTCAACACAAAGAGCATAAATAATATTGCTTCTTGGCTAAATGCGGCTTACCCGCGTGATCGGGAAATGGAGCAGTGCAAGAATAGCAGGAGACGCGACGACAGCGCCGCGGCGGAAAGTCGGAAAGCGCGATAGCGATGCAGCCATGTTGGAATATGTATTGTTCAGCTTTACAACTATCACGCGGGTAAGCCGCATTTAGCGAAGAAGCAATATTATTTGATGCTCTTTGTGTTGAAATGTTCTCTGAACTATCGCGGGGTCCCGTACAAAGCCCTTTTATGCAATTCGCCTCTTGAAACTTTATAAACAGTAAAACCGTACGTTTTTATAGTATAAATTTATTTCGGTACACTTTTTCCAAAAAAGGGCTTTGTACGGGACCCCGCGGTAGTTCAGAGAACATTTTAACACAAAGAGCATAAAAAAATATTGCTTCTTCGCTAAATGCGGCTTACCCGCGTGATCGGGAAATCGAGCTGTGCAAGAATAGCAGGAGACGCGACGACAGCGCCGCGGCGGAAAGTCGGAAAGCGCGATAGCGAAGCAGCTATGTTGGAATACGAATTGTTCAGCTTTATAACTATCACGCGGGTAAGCCGCATTTAGCGAAGAAGCAATATTATTTGATGCTCTTTGTGTTGAAATGTTCTCTGAACTATCGCGGGGTCCCGTACAAAGCCCTTTTTTGCAATTCGCCTCTTGAAACTTTATAAACGGTAAAAGCGTACGTTTTTATAGAATACATTTATTTCCCTACACTTTTCCCAAAAAAGGGCTTTGTACGGGACCCCGCGGTAGTTCAGAGAACATTTCAACACGAAGAGCATAAATAATATTGCTTCTTCGCTAAATGTGGCTTACCCGCGTGATCGGGAAATCGAGCTGTGCAAGAATAGCAGGAGACGCGACGACAGCGCCGCGGCGGAAAGTCGGAAAGCGCGATGGCGAAGCAGCCATGTTGGAATACGAATTGCTCAGCTTTACAACTATCACGCGGGTAAGCCGCATTTAGCGAAGAAGCAATATTATACTCTTTGTGTTGAAATGTTCTCTGAACTATCGCGGGGTCCCGTACAAAGCCCTTTTTTGCAATTCGCCTCTTGAAACTTTATAAAAAGTAAAAGCGTACGTTTTTATAGAATAAATTTATTTCGGTACACTTTTTCCAAAAAAGGGCTTTGTACGGGACCCCGCGGTAGTTCAGAGAACATTTCAACACAAAGAGCATAAAAAAATATTGCTTCTTCGCTAAATGCGGCTTACCCGCGTGATCGGGAAAACGAGCTGTGCAAGAATAGCAGGAGACGCGACGACAGCGCCGCGGCAGGAAAGTCGGAAAGCGCGATAGCGAAGCAGCCTTGTTGGAATACGAATTGTTCAGCTTTATAACTATCACGCGGGTAAGCCGCATTTAGCGAAGAAACAATATTATTTGATGCTCTTTGTGTTGAAATGTTCTCTGAACTATCGCGCGGTCCCGTACAAAGCCCTTTTTTGCAATTCGCCTCTTGAAACTTTATAAACGGTAAAAGCGTACGTTTTTATAGAATACATTTATTTCCCTACACTTTTCCCAAAAAAGGGCTTTGTACGGGACCCCGCGGTAGTTCAGAGAACATTTCAACACAAAGAGCATAAATAATATTGCTTCTTGGCTAAATGCGGCTTACCCGCGTGATCGGGAAATGGAGCAGTGCAAGAATAGCAGGAGACGCGACGACAGCGCCGCGGCGGAAAGTCGGAAAGCGCGATAGCGATGCAGCCATGTTGGAATATGTATTGTTCAGCTTTACAACTATCACGCGGGTAAGCCGCATTTAGCGAAGAAGCAATATTATTTGATGCTCTTTGTGTTGAAATGTTCTCTGAACTATCGCGGGGTCCCGTACAAAGCCCTTTTTTGCAATTCGCCTCTTGAAACTTTATAAACAGTAAAACCGTACGTTTTTATAGAATAAATTTATTTCGGTACACTTTTTCCAAAAAAGGGCTTTGTACGGGACCCCGCGGTAGTTCAGAGAAAATTTCAACACAAAGAGCATAAAAAAATATTGCTTCTTCGCTAAATGCGGGTTACCCGGGTGATCGGGAAAACGAGCTGTGCAAGAATAGCAGGAGACGCGACGACAGCGCCGCGGCAGGAAAGTCGGAAAGCGCGATAGCGAAGCAGCCATGTTGGAATACGTATTGTTCAGCTTTACAACTATCACGCGGGTAAGCCGCATTTAGCGAAGAAGCAATATTATTTGATGCTCTTTGTGTTGAAATGTTCTCTGAACTATCGCGGGGTCCCGTACAAAGCCCTTTTTTGCAATTCGCCTCTTGAAACTTTATAAACAGTAAAACCGTACGTTTTTATAGAATAAATTTATTTCGGTACACTTTTTCCAAAAAAGGGCTTTGTACGGGACCCCGCGGTAGTTCAGAGAACATTTAAACACAAAGAGCATAAAAAAATATTGCTTCTTCGCTAAATGCGGCTTACCCGCGTGATCGGGAAATCGAGCTGTGCAAGAATAGCAGGAGACGCGACGACAGCGCCGCGGCGGAAAGTCGGAAAGCGCGATAGCGAAGCAGCTATATTGGAATACGAATTGTTCAGCTTTATAACTATCACGCGGGTAAGCCGCATTTAGCGAAGAAGAAATATTATTTGATGCTCTTTGTGTTGAAATGTTCTCTGAATTATCGCGGGGTCCCGTACAAAGCCCTTTTTTGCAATTCGCCTCTTGAAACTTTATAAACGGTAAAAGCGTACGTTTTTATAGAATACATTTATTTCCCTACACTTTTCCCAAAAAAGGGCTTTGTACGGGACCCCGCGGTAGTTCAGAGAACATTTCAACACAAAGAGCATAAATAATATTGCTTCTTCGCTAAATGTGGCTTACCCGCGTGATCGGGAAATCGAGCTGTGCAAGAATAGCAGGCGACGCGACGACAGCGCCGCGGCGGAAAGTCGGAAAGCGCGATGGCGAAGCAGCCATGTTGGAATACGAATTGCTCAGCTTTACAACTATCACGCGGGTAAGCCGCATTTAGCGAAGAAGCAATATTATACTCTTTGTGTTGAAATGTTCTCTGAACTATCGCGGGGTCCCGTGCAAAGACCTTTTTTGCAATTCGCCTCTTGAAACTTTATAAACAGTAAAAGCGTACGTTTTTATAGAATAAATTTATTTCGGTACACTTTTTCCAAAAAAGGGCTTTGTACGGGACCCCGCGGTAGTTCAGAGAACATTTCAACACAAAGAGCATAAAAAAATATTGCTTCTTCGCTAAATGCGGCTTACCCGCGTGATCGGGAAAACGAGCTGTGCAAGAATAGCAGGAGACGCGACGACAGCGCCGCGGCAGGAAAGTCGGAAAGCGCGATAGCGAAGCAGCCATGTTGGAATACGAATTGTTCAGCTTTATAACTATCACGCGGGTAAGCCGCATTTAGCGAAGAAACAATATTATTTGATGCTCTTTGTGTTGAAATGTTCTCTGAACTATCGCGCGGTCCCGTACAAAGCCCTTTTTTGCAATTCGCCTCTTGAAACTTTATAAACGGTAAAAGCGTACGTTTTTATAGAATACATTTATTTCCCTACACTTTTCCCAAAAAAGGGCTTTGTACGGGACCCCGCGGTAGTTCAGAGAACATTTCAACACAAAGAGCATAAATAATATTGCTTCTTCGCTAAATGTGGCTTACCCGCGTGATCGGGAAATCGAGCTGTGCAAGAATAGCAGGAGACGCGACGACAACGCCGCGGCGGAAAGTCGGAAAGCGCGATGGCGAAGCAGCCATGTTGGAATACGAATTGTTCAGCTTTACAACTATCACGCGGGTAAGCCGCATTTAGCGAAGAAGCAATATTATACTCTTTGTGTTGAAATGTTCTCTGAACTATCGCGGGGTCCCGTACAAAGCCCTTTTTTGCAATTCGCCTCTTGAAACTTTATAAACAGTAAAACCGTACGTTTTTATAGAATAAATTTATTTCGGTACACTTTTTCCAAAAAAGGGCTTTGTACGGGACCCCGCGGTAGTTCAGAGAACATTTCAACACAAAGAGCATAAATAATATTGCATCTTCGCTAAATGTGGCTTACCCGCGTGATCGGGAAATCGAGCTGTGCAAGAATAGCAGGAGACGCGACGACAGCGCCGCGGCGGAAAGTCGGAAAGCGCGATGGCGAAGCAGCCATGTTGGAATACGAATTGCTCAGCTTTACAACTATCACGCGGGTAAGCCGCATTTAGCGAAGAAGCAATATTATTTGATGCTCTTTGTGTTGAAATGTTCTCTGAACTATCGCGGGGTCCCGTACAAAGCCCTTTTTTGCAATTCGACTCTTGAAACTTTATAAACAGTAAAAGCGTACGATTTTATAGAATAAATTTATTTCGGTACACTTTTTCCAAAAAAGGGCTTTGTACGGGACCCCGCGGTAGTTCAGGGAACATTTCAACACAAAGAGCATAAAAAAATTTTGCTTCTTCGCTAAATGCGGGTTACCCGCGTGATCGGGAAAACGAGCTGTGAAAGAATAGCAGGAGACGCGACGACAGCGCCGCGGCAGGAAAGTCGGAAAGCGCGATAGCGAAGCAGCCATGTTGGAATACGAATTGTTCAGCTTTATAACTATCACGCGGGTAAGCCGCATTTAGCGAAGAAACAATATTATTTGATGCTCTTTGTGTTGAAATGTTCTCTGAACTATCGTGCGGTCCCGTACAAAGCCCTTTTTTGCAATTCGCCTCTTGAAACTTTATAAACGGTAAAAGCGTACGTTTTTATAGAATACATTTATTTCCCTACACTTTTCCCAAAAAAGGGCTTTGTACGGGACCCCGCGGTAGTTCAGAGAACATTTCAACACAAAGAGCATAAATAATATTGCTTCTTCGCTAAATGCGGCTTACCCGCGTGATCGGGAAATGGAGCAGTGCAAGAATAGCAGGAGACGCGACGACAGCGCCGCGGCGGAAAGTCGGAAAGCGCGATAGCGAAGCAGCCATGTTGGAATACGTATTGTTCAGCTTTACAACTATCACGCGGGTAAGCCGCATTTAGCGAAGAAGCAATATTATTTGATGCTCTTTGTGTTGAAATGTTCTCTGAACTATCGCGGGGTCCCGTACAAAGCCCTTTTTTGCAATTCGCCTCTTGAAACTTTATAAACAGTAAAAGCGTACGTTTTTATAGAATAAATTTATTTCGGTACACTTTTTCCAAAGAAGGGCTTTGTACGGGACCCCGCGCTAGTTCAGAGAACATTTCAACACAAAGAGCATCAAAAAATATTGCTTCTTCGCTAAATGCGGCTTACCCGCGTGATCGGGAAATGGAGCAGTGCAAGAATAGCAGGAGACGCGACGACAGCGCCGCGGCGGAAAGTCGGAAAGCGCGATAGCGAAGCAGCCATGTTGGAATACGTATTGTTCAGCTTTACAACTATCACGCGGGTAAGCCGCATTTAGCGAAGAAGCAATATTATTTGATGCTCTTTGTGTTGAAATGTTCTCTGAACTATCGCGGGGTCCCGTACAAAGCCCTTTTTTGCAATTCGCCTCTTGAAACTTTATAAACAGTAAAAGCGTACGTTTTTATAGAATAAATTTATTTCGGTACACTTTTTCCAAAAAAGGGCTTTGTATGGGACCCCGCGGTAGTTCAGAGAACATTTCAACACAAAGAGCATCAAAAAATATTGCTTCTTCGCTAAATGCGGCTTACCCGCGTGATCGGGAAATGGAGCTGTGCAAGAATAGCAGGAGACGCGACGACAGCGCCGCGGCGGAAAGTCGGAAAGCGCGATAGCGAAGCAGCCATGTTGGAATACGTATTGTTCAGCTTTACAACTATCACGCGGGTAAGCCGCATTTAGCGAAGAAGCAATATTATTTGATGCTCTTTGTGTTGAAATGTTCTCTGAACTATCGCGCGGTCCCGTACAAAGCCCTTTTTTGCAATTCGCCTCTTGAAACTTTATAAACGGTAAAAGCGTACGTTTTTATAGAATACATTTATTTCCCTACACTTTTCCCAAAAAAGGGCTTTGTACGGGACCCCGCGGTAGTTCAGAGAACATTTCAACACAAAGAGCATAAATAATATTGCTTCTTCGCTAAATGTGGCTTACCCGCGTGATCGGGAAATCGAGCTGTGCAAGAATAGCAGGAGACGCGACGACAGCGCCGCGGCGGAAAGTCGGAAAGCGCGATGGCGAAGCAGCCATGTTGGAATACGAATTGTTCAGCTTTACAACTATCACGCGGGTAAGCCGCATTTAGCGAAGAAGCAATATTATACTCTTTGTGTTGAAATGTTCTCTGAACTATCGCGGGGTCCCGTACAAAGCCCTTTTTTGCAATTCGCCTCTTGAAACTTTATAAACAGTAAAAGCGTACGTTTTTATAGAATAAATTTATTTCGGTACACTTTTTCCAAAAAAGGGCTTTGTACGGGACCCCGTGGTAGTTCAGAGAACATTTCAACACAAAGAGCATAAAAAAATATTGCTTCTTCGCTAAATGCGGTTTACCCGCGTGAACGGGAAAACGAGCTGTGCAAGAATAGCAGGAGACGCGACGACAGCGCCGCGGCAGGAAAGTCGGAAAGCGCGATAGCGAAGCAGCTATGTTGGAATACGAATTGTTCAGCTTTATAACTATCACGCGGGTAAGCCGCATTTAGCGAAGAAGCAATATTATTTGATGCTCTTTGTGTTGAAATGTTCTCTGCACTATCGCGCGGTCCCGTACAAAGCCCTTTTTTGCAATTCGCCTCTTGAAACTTTATAAACGGTAAAAGCGTACGTTTTTATAGAATACATTTATTTCCCTACACTTTTCCCAAAAAAGGGCTTTGTACGGGACCCCGCGGTAGTTCAGAGAACATTTCAACACAAAGAGCATAAATAATATTGCTTCTTCGCTAAATGCGGCTTACCCGCATGATCGGGAAATGGAGCAGTGCAAGAATAGCAGGAGACGCGACGACAGCGCCGCGGCGGAAAGTCGGAAAGCGCGATAGCGAAGCAGCCATGTTGGAATACGTATTGTTCAGCTTTACAAATATCACGCGGGTAAGCCGCATTTAGCGAAGAAGCAATATTATTTGATGCTCTTTGTGTTGAAATGTTCTCTGAACTATCGCGGGGTCCCGTACAAAGCCCTTTTTTGCAATTCGCCTCTTGAAACTTTATAAACAGTAAAAGCGTACGTTTTTATAGAATAAATTTATTTCGGTACACTTTTTCCAAAAAAGGGCTTTGTATGGGACCCCGCGGTAGTTCAGAGAACATTTCAACACAAAGAGCATCAAAAAATATTGCTTCTTCGCTAAATGCGGCTTACCCGCGTGATCGGGAAATGGAGCTGTGCAAGAATAGCAGGAGACGCGACGACAGCGCCGCGGCGGAAAGTCGGAAAGCGCGATAGCGAAGCAGCCATGTTGGAATACGTATTGTTCAGCTTTACAACTATCACGCGGGTAAGCCGCATTTAGCGAAGAAGCAGTATTATTTGATGCTCTTTGTGTTGAAATGTTCTCTGAACTATCGCGCGGTCCCGTACAAAGCCCTTTTTTGCAATTCGCCTCTTGAAACTTTATAAACGGTAAAAGCGTACGTTTTTATAGAATACATTTATTTCCCTACACTTTTCCCAAAAAAGGGCTTTGTACGGGACCCCGCGGTAGTTCAGAGAACATTTCAACACAAAGAGCATAAATAATATTGCTTCTTCGCTAAATGTGGCTTACCCGCGTGATCGGGAAATCGAGCTGTGCAAGAATAGCAGGAGACGCGACGACAGCGCCGCGGCGGAAAGTCGGAAAGCGCGATGGCGAAGCAGCCATGTTGGAATACGAATTGTTCAGCTTTACAACTATCACGCGGGTAAGCCGCATTTAGCGAAGAAGCAATATTATACTCTTTGTGTTGAAATGTTCTCTGAACTATCGCGGGGTCCCGTACAAAGCCCTTTTTTGCAATTCGCCTCTTGAAACTTTATAAACAGTAAAAGCGTACGTTTTTATAGAATAAATTTATTTCGGTACACTTTTTCCAAAAAAGGGCTTTGTACGGGACCCCGTGGTAGTTCAGAGAACATTTCAACACAAAGAGCATCAAAAAATATTGCTTCTTCGCTAAATGCGGTTTACCCGCGTGAACGGGAAAACGAGCTGTGCAAGAATAGCAGGAGACGCGACGACAGCGCCGCGGCAGGAAAGTCGGAAAGCGCGATAGCGAAGCAGCTATGTTGGAATACGAATTGTTCAGCTTTATAACTATCACGCGGGTAAGCCGCATTTAGCGAAGAAGCAATATTATTTGATGCTCTTTGTGTTGAAATGTTCTCTGAACTATCGCGCGGTCCCGTACAAAGCCCTTTTTTGCAATTCGCCTCTTGAAACTTTATAAACGGTAAAAGCGTACGTTTTTATAGAATACATTTATTTCCCTACACTTTTCCCAAAAAAGGGCTTTGTACGGGACCCCGCGGTAGTTCAGAGAACATTTCAACACAAAGAGCATAAATAATATTGCTTCTTCGCTAAATGCGGCTTACCCGCATGATCGGGAAATGGAGCAGTGCAAGAATAGCAGGAGACGCGACGACAGCGCCGCGGCGGAAAGTCGGAAAGCGCGATAGCGAAGCAGCCATGTTGGAATACGTATTGTTCAGCTTTACAAATATCACGCGGGTAAGCCGCATTTAGCGAAGAAGCAATATTATTTGATGCTCTTTGTGTTGAAATGTTCTCTGAACTATCGCGGGGTCCCGTACAAAGCCCTTTTTTGCAATTCGCCTCTTGAAACTTTATAAACAGTAAAACCGTACGTTTTTATAGAATAAATTTATTTCGGTACACTTTTTCCAAAAAAGGGCTTTGTACGGGACCCCGCGGTAGTTCAGAGAACATTTCAACACAAAGAGCATCAAAAAATATTGCTTCTTCGCTAAATGCGGCTTACCCGCGTGATCGGGAAATGGAGCAGTGCAAGAATAGCAGGAGACGCGACGACAGCGCCGCGGCGGAAAGTCGGAAAGCGCGATGGCGAAGCAGCCATGTTGGAATACGAATTGCTCAGCTTTACAACTATCACGCGGGTAAGCCGCATTTAGCGAAGAAGCAATATTATTTGATGCTCTTTGTGTTGAAATGTTCTCTGAACTATCGCGGGGTCCCGTACAAAGCCCTTTTTTGCAATTCGCCTCTTGAAACTTTATAAACAGTAAAAACGTACGTTTTTATAGAATAAATTTATTTCGGTACACTTTTTCCAAAAAAGGGCTTTGTACGGGACCCCGCGGTAGTTCAGAGAACATTTCAACACAAAGAGCATAAAAAAATATTGCTTCTTCGCTAAATGCGGCTTACCCGCGTGATCGGGAAAACGAGCTGTGCAAGAATAGCAGGAGACGCGACGACAGCGCCGCGGCAGGAAAGTCGGAAAGCGCGATAGCGAAGCAGCCATGTTGGAATACGAATTGTTCAGCTTTACAACTATCACGCGGGTAAGCCGCATTTAGCGAAGAAGCAATATTATTTGATGCTCTTTGTGTTGAAATGTTCTCTGAACTATCGCGGGGTCCCGTACAAAGCCCTTTTTTGCAATTCGCCTCTTGAAACTTTATAAACAGTAAAACCGTACGTTTTTATAGAATAAATTTATTTCGGTACACTTTTTCCAAAAAAGGGCTTTGTACGGGACCCCGCGGTAGTTCAGAGAACATTTCAACACAAAGAGCATAAAAAAATATTGCTTCTTCGCCAAATGCGGCTTACCCGCGTGATCGGGAAATCGAGCTGTGCAAGAATAGCAGGAGACGCGACGACAGCGCCGCGGCGGAAAGTCGGAAAGCGCGATAGCGAAGCAGCTATGTTGGAATACGAATTGTTCAGCTTTATAACTATCACGCGGGTAAGCCGCATTTAGCGAAGAAGCAATATTATTTGATGCTCTTTGTGTTGAAATGTTCTCTGAACTATCGCGGGGTCCCGTACAAAGCCCTTTTTTGCAATTCGCCTCTTGAAACTTTATAAACAGTAAAACCGTACGTTTTTATAGAATAAATTTATTTCGGTACACTTTTTCCAAAAAAGGGCTTTGTACGGGACCCCGCGGTAGTTCAGAGAACATTTCAACACAAAGAGCATAAAAAAATATTGCTTCTTCGCCAAATGCGGCTTACCCGCGTGATCGGGAAATCGAGCTGTGCAAGAATAGCAGGAGACGCGACGACAGCGCCGCGGCGGAAAGTCGGAAAGCGCGATAGCGAAGCAGCCATGTTGGAATACGTATTGTTCAGCTTTACAACTATCACGCGGGTAAGCCGCATTTAGCGAAGAAGCAATATTATTTGATGCTCTTTGTGTTGAAATGTTCTCTGAACTATCGCGGGGTCCCGTACAAAGCCCTTTTTTGCAATTCGCCTCTTGAAACTTTATAAACAGTAAAAGCGTACGTTTTTATAGAATAAATTTATTTCGGTACACTTTTTCCAAAAAAGGGCTTTGTACGGGACCCCGCGGTAGTTCAGAGAACATTTCAACACAAAGAGCATCAAAAAATATTGCTTCTTCGCTAAATGCGGCTTACCCGCGTGATCGGGAAATGGAGCTGTGCAAGAATAGCAGGAGACGCGACGACAGCGCCGCGGCGGAAAGTCGGAAAGCGCGATAGCGAAGCAGCCATGTTGGAATACGTATTGTTCAGCTTTACAACTATCACGCGGGTAAGCCGCATTTAGCGAAGAAGCAATATTATTTGATGCTCTTTGTGTTGAAATGTTCTCTGAACTATCGCGGGGTCCCGTACAAAGCCCTTTTTTGCAATTCGCCTCTTGAAACTTTATAAACAGTAAAAGCGTACGTTTTTATAGAATAAATTTATTTCGGTACACTTTTTCCAAAAAAGGGCTTTGTACGGGACCCCGCGCCAGTTCAGAGAACATTTCAACACAAAGAGCATCAAAAAATATTGCTTCTTCGCTAAATGCGGCTTACCCGCGTGATCGGGAAATGGAGCAGTGCAAGAATAGCAGGAGACGCGACGACAGCGCCGCGGCGGAAAGTCGGAAAGCGCGATAGCGAAGCAGCCATGTTGGAATACGTATTGTTCAGCTTTACAACTATCACGCGGGTAAGCCGCATTTAGCGAAGAAGCAATATTATTTGATGCTCTTTGTGTTGAAATGTTCTCTGAACTATCGCGGGGTCCCGTACAAAGCCCTTTTTTGCAATTCGCCTCTTGAAACTTTATAAACAGTAAAAGCGTACGTTTTTATAGAATAAATTTATTTCGGTACACTTTTTCCAAAAAAGGGCTTTGTACGGGACCCCGCGGTAGTTCAGAGAACATTTCAACACAAAGAGCATAAAAAAATATTGCTTCTTCGCTAAATGCGGCTTACCCGCGTGATCGGGAAATCGAGCTGTGCAAGAATAGAAGGAGACGCGACGACAGCGCCGCGGCGGAAAGTCGGAAAGCGCGATAGCGAAGCAGCTATGTTGGAATACGAATTGTTCAGCTTTATAACTATCACGCGGGTAAGCCGCATTTAGCGAAGAAGCAATATTATTTGATGCTCTTTTGTGTTGAAATGTTCTCTGAACTATCGCGGGGTCCCGTACAAAGCCCTTTTTTGCAATTCGCCTCTTGAAACTTTATAAACGGTAAAAGCGTACGTTTTTATAGAATACATTTATTTCCCTACACTTTTCCCAAAAAAGGGCTTTGTACGGGACCCCGCGGTAGTTCAGAGAACATTTCAACACAAAGAGCATAAATAATATTGCTTCTTCGCTAAATGCGGCTTACCCGCGTGATCGGGAAATGGAGCAGTGCAAGAATAGCAGGAGACGCGACGACAGCGCCGCGGCGGAAAGTCGGAAAGCGCGATAGCGAAGCAGCCATGTTGGAATACGTATTGTTCAGCTTTACAACTATCACGCGGGTAAGCCGCATTTAGCGAAGAAGCAATATTATTTGATGCTCTTTGTGTTGAAATGTTCTCTGAACTATCGCGGGGTCCCGTACAAAGCCCTTTTTTGCAATTCGCCTCTTGAAACTTTATAAACAGTAAAAGCGTACGTTATTATAGAATAAATTTATTTCGGTACACTTTTTCCAAAAAAGGGCTTTGTACGGGACCCCGCGGTAGTTCAGAGAACATTTCAACACAAAGAGCATCAAAAAATATTGCTTCTTCGCTAAATGCGGCTTACCCGCGTGATCGGGAAATGGAGCAGTGCAAGAATAGCAGGAGACGCGACGACAGCGCCGCGGCGGAAAGTCGGAAAGCGCGATAGCGAAGCAGCCATGTTGGAATACGTATTGTTCAGCTTTACAACTATCACGCGGGTAAGCCGCATTTAGCGAAGAAGCAATATTATTTGATGCTCTTTGTGTTGAAATGTTCTCTGAACTATCGCGGGGTCCCGTACAAAGCCCTTTTTTGCAATTCGCCTCTTGAAACTTTATAAACAGTAAAAGCGTACGTTTTTATAGAATAAATTTATTTCGATACACTTTTTCCAAAAAAGGGCTTTGTACGGGACCCCGCGGTAGTTCAGAGAACATTTCAACACAAAGAGCATCAAAAAATATTGCTTCTTCGCTAAATGCGGCTTACCCGCGTGATCGGGAAATGGAGCTGTGCAAGAATAGCAGGAGACGCGACGACAGCGCCGCGGCGGAAAGTCGGAAAGCGCGATAGCGAAGCAGCTATGTTGGAATACGAATTGTTCAGCTTTATAACTATCACGCGGGTAAGCCGCATTTAGCGAAGAAGCAATATTATTTGATGCTCTTTTGTGTTGAAATGTTCTCTGAACTATCGCGGGGTCCCGTACAAAGCCCTTTTTTGCAATTCGCCTCTTGAAACTTTATAAACGGTAAAAGCGTACGTTTTTATAGAATACATTTATTTCCCTACACTTTTCCCAAAAAAGGGCTTTGTACGGGACCCCGCGGTAGTTCAGAGAACATTTCAACACAAAGAGCATAAATAATATTGCTTCTTCGCTAAATGCGGCTTACCCGCGTGATCGGGAAATGGAGCAGTGCAAGAATAGCAGGAGACGCGACGACAGCGCCGCGGCGGAAAGTCGGAAAGCGCGATAGCGAAGCAGCCATGTTGGAATACGTATTGTTCAGCTTTACAACTATCACGCGGGTAAGCCGCATTTAGCGAAGAAGCAATATTATTTGATGCTCTTTGTGTTGAAATGTTCTCTGAACTATCGCGGGGTCCCGTACAAAGCCCTTTTTTGCAATTCGCCTCTTGAAACTTTATAAACAGTAAAAGCGTACGTTATTATAGAATAAATTTATTTCGGTACACTTTTTCCAAAAAAGGGCTTTGTACGGGACCCCGCGGTAGTTCAGAGAACATTTCAACACAAAGAGCATCAAAAAATATTGCTTCTTCGCTAAATGCGGCTTACCCGCGTGATCGGGAAATGGAGCAGTGCAAGAATAGCAGGAGACGCGACGACAGCGCCGCGGCGGAAAGTCGGAAAGCGCGATAGCGAAGCAGCCATGTTGGAATACGTATTGTTCAGCTTTACAACTATCACGCGGGTAAGCCGCATTTAGCGAAGAAGCAATATTATTTGATGCTCTTTGTGTTGAAATGTTCTCTGAACTATCGCGGGGTCCCGTACAAAGCCCTTTTTTGCAATTCGCCTCTTGAAACTTTATAAACAGTAAAAGCGTACGTTTTTATAGAATAAATTTATTTCGATACACTTTTTCCAAAAAAGGGCTTTGTACGGGACCCCGCGGTAGTTCAGAGAACATTTCAACACAAAGAGCATCAAAAAATATTGCTTCTTCGCTAAATGCGGCTTACCCGCGTGATCGGGAAATGGAGCTGTGCAAGAATAGCAGGAGACGCGACGACAGCGCCGCGGCGGAAAGTCGGAAAGCGCGATAGCGAAGCAGCCATGTTGGAATACGTATTGTTCAGCTTTACAACTATCGCGCGGGTAAGCCGCATTTAGCGAAGAAGCAATATTATTTGATGCTCTTTGTGTTGAAATGTTCTCTGAACTATCGCGGGGTCCCGTACAAAGCCCTTTTTTGCAATTCGCCTCTTGAAACTTTATAAACGGTAAAAGCGTACGTTTTTATAGCATACATTTATTTCCCTACACTTTTCCCAAAAAAGGGCTTTGTACGGGACCCCGCGGTAGTTCAGAGAACATTTCAACACAAAGAGCATAAATAATATTGCTTCTTCGCTAAATGCGGCTTACCCGCGTGATCGGGAAATGGAGCAGTGCAAGAATAGCAGGAGACGCGACGACAGCGCCGCGGCGGAAAGTCGGAAAGCGCGATAGCGAAGCAGCCATGTTGGAATACGTATTGTTCAGCTTTACAACTATCACGCGGGTAAGCCGCATTTAGCGAAGAAGCAATATTATTTGATGCTCTTTGTGTTGAAATGTTCTCTGAACTATCGCGGGGTCCCGTACAAAGCCCTTTTTTGCAATTCGCCTCTTGAAACTTTATAAACAGTAAAAGCGTACGTTTTTATAGAATACATTTATTTCCCTACACTTTTCCCAAAAAAGGGCTTTGTACGGGACCCCGCGGTAGTTCAGAGAACATTTCAACACAAAGAGCATAAATAATATTGCTTCTTCGCTAAATGCGGCTTACCCGCGTGATCGGGAAATCGAGCTGTGCAAGAATAGAAGGAGACGCGACGACAGCGCCGCGGCGGAAAGTCGGAAAGCGCGATAGCGAAGCAGCTATGTTGGAATACGAATTGTTCAGCTTTATAACTATCACGCGGGTAAGCCGCATTTAGCGAAGAAGCAATATTATTTGATGCTCTTTTGTGTTGAAATGTTCTCTGAACTATCGCGGGGTCCCGTACAAAGCCCTTTTTTGCAATTCGCCTCTTGAAACTTTATAAACGGTAAAAGCGTACGTTTTTATAGAATACATTTATTTCCCTACACTTTTCCCAAAAAAGGGCTTTGTACGGGACCCCGCGGTAGTTCAGAGAACATTTCAACACAAAGAGCATAAATAATATTGCTTCTTCGCTAAATGCGGCTTACCCGCGTGATCGGGAAATGGAGCAGTGCAAGAATAGCAGGAGACGCGACGACAGCGCCGCGGCGGAAAGTCGGAAAGCGCGATAGCGGAGCAGCCATGTTGGAATACGTATTGTTCAGCTTTACAACTATCACGCGGGTAAGCCGCATTTAGCGAAGAAGCAATATTATTTGATGCTCTTTGTGTTGAAATGTTCTCTGAACTATCGCGGGGTCCCGTACAAAGCCCTTTTTTGCAATTCGCCTCTTGAAACTTTATAAACAGTAAAAGCGTACGTTTTTATAGAATAAATTTATTTCGGTACACTTTTTCCAAAAAAGGGCTTTGTACGGGACCCCGCGGTAGTTCAGAGAACATTTCAACACAAAGAGCATCAAAAAATATTGCTTCTTCGCTAAATGCGGCTTACCCGCGTGATCGGGAAATGGAGCAGTGCAAGAATAGCAGGAGACGCGACGACAGCGCCGCGGCGGAAAGTCGGAAAGCGCGATAGCGAAGCAGCCATGTTGGAATACGTATTGTTCAGCTTTACAACTATCACGCGGGTAAGCCGCATTTAGCGAAGAAGCAATATTATTTGATGCTCTTTGTGTTGAAATGTTCTCTGAACTATCGCGGGGTCCCGTACAAAGCCCTTTTTTGCAATTCGCCTCTTGAAACTTTATAAACAGTAAAAGCGTACGTTTTTATAGAATACATTTATTTCCCTACACTTTTCCCAAAAAAGGGCTTTGTACGGGACCCCGCGGTAGTTCAGAGAACATTTCAACACAAAGAGCATAAATAATATTGCTTCTTCGCTAAATGCGGCTTACCCGCGTGATCGGGAAATCGAGCTGTGCAAGAATAGAAGGAGACGCGACGACAGCGCCGCGGCGGAAAGTCGGAAAGCGCGATAGCGAAGCAGCTATGTTGGAATACGAATTGTTCAGCTTTATAACTATCACGCGGGTAAGCCGCATTTAGCGAAGAAGCAATATTATTTGATGCTCTTTTGTGTTGAAATGTTCTCTGAACTATCGCGGGGTCCCGTACAAAGCCCTTTTTTGCAATTCGCCTCTTGAAACTTTATAAACGGTAAAAGCGTACGTTTTTATAGAATACATTTATTTCCCTACACTTTTCCCAAAAAAGGGCTTTGTACGGGACCCCGCGGTAGTTCAGAGAACATTTCAACACAAAGAGCATAAATAATATTGCTTCTTCGCTAAATGCGGCTTACCCGCGTGATCGGGAAATGGAGCAGTGCAAGAATAGCAGGAGACGCGACGACAGCGCCGCGGCGGAAAGTCGGAAAGCGCGATAGCGAAGCAGCCATGTTGGAATACGTATTGTTCAGCTTTACAACTATCACGCGGGTAAGCCGCATTTAGCGAAGAAGCAATATTATTTGATGCTCTTTGTGTTGAAATGTTCTCTGAACTATCGCGGGGTCCCGTACAAAGCCCTTTTTTGCAATTCGCCTCTTGAAACTTTATAAACAGTAAAAGCGTACGTTTTTATAGAATAAATTTATTTCGATACACTTTTTCCAAAAAAGGGCTTTGTACGGGACCCCGCGGTAGTTCAGAGAACATTTCAACACAAAGAGCATCAAAAAATATTGCTTCTTCGCTAAATGCGGCTTACCCGCGTGATCGGGAAATGGAGCTGTGCAAGAATAGCAGGAGACGCGACGACAGCGCCGCGGCGGAAAGTCGGAAAGCGCGATAGCGAAGCAGCCATGTTGGAATACGTATTGTTCAGCTTTACAACTATCGCGCGGGTAAGCCGCATTTAGCGAAGAAGCAATATTATTTGATGCTCTTTGTGTTGAAATGTTCTCTGAACTATCGCGGGGTCCCGTACAAAGCCCTTTTTTGCAATTCGCCTCTTGAAACTTTATAAACAGTAAAACCGTACGTTTTTATAGAATAAATTTATTTCGGTACACTTTTTCCAAAAAAGGGCTTTGTACGGGACCCCGCGGTAGTTCAGAGAACATTTCAACACAAAGAGCATCAAAAAATATTGCTTCTTCGCTAAATGCGGCTTACCCGCGTGATCGGGAAATCGAGCTGTGCAAGAATAGAAGGAGACGCGACGACAGCGCCGCGGCGGAAAGTCGGAAAGCGCGATAGCGAAGCAGCTATGTTGGAATACGAATTGTTCAGCTTTATAACTATCACGCGGGTAAGCCGCATTTAGCGAAGAAGCAATATTATTTGATGCTCTTTGTGTTGAAATGTTCTCTGAACTATCGCGGGGTCCCGTACAAAGCCCTTTTTTGCAATTCGCCTCTTGAAACTTTATAAACGGTAAAAGCGTACGTTTTTATAGAATACATTTATTTCCCTACACTTTTCCCAAAAAAGGGCTTTGTACGGGACCCCGCGGTAGTTCAGAGAACATTTCAACACAAAGAGCATAAATAATATTGCTTCTTCGCTAAATGCGGCTTACCCGCGTGATCGGGAAATGGAGCAGTGCAAGAATAGCAGGAGACGCGACGACAGCGCCGCGGCGGAAAGTCGGAAAGCGCGATAGCGAAGCAGCCATGTTGGAATACGTATTGTTCAGCTTTACAACTATCACGCGGGTAAGCCGCATTTAGCGAAGAAGCAATATTATTTGATGCTCTTTGTGTTGAAATGTTCTCTGAACTATCGCGGGGTCCCGTACAAAGCCCTTTTTTGCAATTCGCCTCTTGAAACTTTATAAACAGTAAAAGCGTACGTTTTTATAGAATAAATTTATTTCGGTACACTTTTCCCAAAAAAGGGCTTTGTACGGGACCCCGCGGTAGTTCAGAGAACATTTCAACACAAAGAGCATAAATAATATTGCTTCTTCGCTAAATGCGGCTTACCCGCGTGATCGGGAAATGGAGCAGTGCAAGAATAGCAGGAGACGCGACGACAGCGCCGCGGCGGAAAGTCGGAAAGCGCGATAGCGAAGCAGCCATGTTGGAATACGTATTGTTCAGCTTTACAACTATCACGCGGGTAAGCCGCATTTAGCGAAGAAGCAATATTATTTGATGCTCTTTGTGTTGAAATGTTCTCTGAACTATCGCGGGGTCCCGTACAAAGCCCTTTTTTGCAATTCGCCTCTTGAAACTTTATAAACAGTAAAAGCGTACGTTTTTATAGAATAAATTTATTTCGGTACACTTTTTCCAAAAAAGGGCTTTGTACGGGACCCCGCGGTAGTTCAGAGAACATTTCAACACAAAGAGCATCAAAAAATATTGCTTCTTCGCTAAATGCGGCTTACCCGCGTGATCGGGAGATGGAGCAGTGCAAGAATAGCAGGAGACGCGACGACAGCGCCGCGGCGGAAAGTCGGAAAGCGCGATAGCGAAGCAGCCATGTTGGAATACGAATTGTTCAGCTTTATAACTATCACGCGGGTAAGCCGCATTTAGCGAAGAAGCAATATTATTTGATGCTCTTTGTGTTGAAATGTTCTCTGAACTATCGCGGGGTCCCGTACAAAGCCCTTTTTTGCAATTCGCCTCTTGAAACTTTATAAACGGTAAAAGCGTACGTTTTTATAGAATACATTTATTTCCCTACACTTTTCCCAAAAAAGGGCTTTGTACGGGACCCCGCGGTAGTTCAGAGAACATTTCAACACAAAGAGCATAAATAATATTGCTTCTTCGCTAAATGCGGCTTACCCGCGTGATCGGGAAATGGAGCAGTGCAAGAATAGCAGGAGACGCGACGACAGCGCCGCGGCGGAAAGTCGGAAAGCGCGATAGCGAAGCAGCCATGTTGGAATACGTATTGTTCAGCTTTACAACTATCACGCGGGTAAGCCGCATTTAGCGAAGAAGCAATATTATTTGATGCTCTTTGTGTTGAAATGTTCTCTGAACTATCGCGGGGTCCCGTACAAAGCCCTTTTTTGCAATTCGCCTCTTGAAACTTTATAAACAGTAAAAGCGTACGTTTTTATAGAATAAATTTATTTCGGTACACTTTTTCCAAAAAAGGGCTTGGTACGGGACCCCGCGGTAGTTCAGAGAACATTTCAACACAAAGAGCATCAAAAAATATTGCTTCTTCGCTAAATGCGGCTTACCCGCGTGATCGGGAAATGGAGCAGTGCAAGAATAGCAGGAGACGCGACGACAGCGCCGCGGCGGAAAGTCGGAAAGCGCGATAGCGAAGCAGCCATGTTGGAATACGTATTGTTCAGCTTTACAACTATCACGCGGGTAAGCCGCATTTAGCGAAGAAGCAATATTATTTGATGCTCTTTGTGTTGAAATGTTCTCTGAACTATCGCGGGGTCCCGTACAAAGCCCTTTTTTGCAATTCGCCTCTTGAAACTTTATAAACAGTAAAAGCGTACGTTTTTATAGAATACATTTATTTCCCTACACTTTTCCCAAAAAAGGGCTTTGTACGGGACCCCGCGGTAGTTCAGAGAACATTTCAACACAAAGAGCATAAATAATATTGCTTCTTCGCTAAATGCGGCTTACCCGCGTGATCGGGAAATGGAGCAGTGCAAGAATAGCAGGAGACGCGACGACAGCGCCGCGGCGGAAAGTCGGAAAGCGCGATAGCGAAGCAGCCATGTTGGAATACGTATTGTTCAGCTTTACAACTATCACGCGGGTAAGCCGCATTTAGCGAAGAAGCAATATTATTTGATGCTCTTTGTGTTGAAATGTTCTCTGAACTATCGCGGGGTCCCGTACAAAGCCCTTTTTTGCAATTCGCCTCTTGAAACTTTATAAACAGTAAAACCGTACGTTTTTATAGAATAAATTTATTTCGGTACACTTTTTCCAAAAAAGGGCTTTGTACGGGACCCCGCGGTAGTTCAGAGAACATTTCAACACAAAGAGCATAAAAAAATATTGCTTCTTCGCTAAATGCGGCTTACCCGCGTGATCGGGAAATCGAGCTGTGCAAGAATAGAAGGAGACGCGACGACAGCGCCGCGGCGGAAAGTCGGAAAGCGCGATAGCGAAGCAGCTATGTTGGAATACGAATTGTTCAGCTTTATAACTATCACGCGGGTAAGCCGCATTTAGCGAAGAAGCAATATTATTTGATGCTCTTTTGTGTTGAAATGTTCTCTGAACTATCGCGGGGTCCCGTACAAAGCCCTTTTTTGCAATTCGCCTCTTGAAACTTTATAAACGGTAAAAGCGTACGTTTTTATAGAATACATTTATTTCCCTACACTTTTCCCAAAAAAGGGCTTTGTACGGGACCCCGCGGTAGTTCAGAGAACATTTCAACACAAAGAGCATAAATAATATTGCTTCTTCGCTAAATGCGGCTTACCCGCGTGATCGGGAAATGGAGCAGTGCAAGAATAGCAGGAGACGCGACGACAGCGCCGCGGCGGAAAGTCGGAAAGCGCGATAGCGAAGCAGCCATGTTGGAATACGTATTGTTCAGCTTTACAACTATCACGCGGGTAAGCCGCATTTAGCGAAGAAGCAATATTATTTGATGCTCTTTGTGTTGAAATGTTCTCTGAACTATCGCGGGGTCCCGTACAAAGCCCTTTTTTGCAATTCGCCTCTTGAAACTTTATAAACAGTAAAAGCGTACGTTATTATAGAATAAATTTATTTCGGTACACTTTTTCCAAAAAAGGGCTTTGTACGGGACCCCGCGGTAGTTCAGAGAACATTTCAACACAAAGAGCATCAAAAAATATTGCTTCTTCGCTAAATGCGGCTTACCCGCGTGATCGGGAAATGGAGCAGTGCAAGAATAGCAGGAGACGCGACGACAGCGCCGCGGCGGAAAGTCGGAAAGCGCGATAGCGAAGCAGCCATGTTGGAATACGTATTGTTCAGCTTTACAACTATCACGCGGGTAAGCCGCATTTAGCGAAGAAGCAATATTATTTGATGCTCTTTGTGTTGAAATGTTCTCTGAACTATCGCGGGGTCCCGTACAAAGCCCTTTTTTGCAATTCGCCTCTTGAAACTTTATAAACAGTAAAAGCGTACGTTTTTATAGAATAAATTTATTTCGGTACACTTTTTCCAAAAAAGGGCTTTGTACGGGACCCCGCGGTAGTTCAGAGAACATTTCAACACAAAGAGCATCAAAAAATATTGCTTCTTCGCTAAATGCGGCTTACCCGCGTGATCGGGTAATGGAGCAGTGCAAGAATAGCAGGAGACGCGACGACAGCGCCGCGGCGGAAAGTCGGAAAGCGCGATAGCGAAGCAGCCATGTTGGAATACGTATTGTTCAGCTTTACAACTATCACGCGGGTAAGCCGCATTTAGCGAAGAAGCAATATTATTTGATGCTCTTTGTGTTGAAATGTTCTCTGAACTATCGCGGGGTCCCGTACAAAGCCCTTTTTTGCAATTCGCCTCTTGAAACTTTATAAACAGTAAAAGCGTACGTTTTTATAGAATACATTTATTTCCCTACACTTTTCCCAAAAAAGGGCTTTGTACGGGACCCCGCGGTAGTTCAGAGAACATTTCAACACAAAGAGCATAAATAATATTGCTTCTTCGCTAAATGCGGCTTACCCGCGTGATCGGGAAATGGAGCAGTGCAAGAATAGCAGGAGACGCGACGACAGCGCCGCGGCGGAAAGTCGGAAAGCGCGATAGCGAAGCAGCCATGTTGGAATACGTATTGTTCAGCTTTACAACTATCACGCGGGTAAGCCGCATTTAGCGAAGAAGCAATATTATTTGATGCTCTTTGTGTTGAAATGTTCTCTGAACTATCGCGGGGTCCCGTACAAAGCCCTTTTTTGCAATTCGCCTCTTGAAACTTTATAAACGGTAAAAGCGTACGTTTTTATAGAATACATTTATTTCCCTACACTTTTCCCAAAAAAGGGCTTTGTACGGGACCCCGCGGTAGTTCAGAGAACATTTCAACACAAAGAGCATCAAAAAATATTGCTTCTTCGCTAAATGCGGCTTACCCGCGTGATCGGGAAATGGAGCAGTGCAAGAATAGCAGGAGACGCGACGACAGCGCCGCGGCGGAAAGTCGGAAAGCGCGATAGCGAAGCAGCCATGTTGGAATACGTATTGTTCAGCTTTACAACTATCACGCGGGTAAGCCGCATTTAGCGAAGAAGCAATATTATTTGATGCTCTTTGTGTTGAAATGTTCTCTGAACTATCGCGGGGTCCCGTACAAAGCCCTTTTTTGCAATTCGCCTCTTGAAACTTTATAAACAGTAAAAGCGTACGTTTTTATAGAATAAATTTATTTCCCTACACTTTTCCCAAAAAAGGGCTTTGTACGGGACCCCGCGGTAGTTCAGAGAACATTTCAACACAAAGAGCATAAATAATATTGCTTCTTCGCTAAATGCGGCTTACCCGCGTGATCGGGAAATGGAGCAGTGCAAGAATAGCAGGAGACGCGACGACAGCGCCGCGGCGGAAAGTCGGAAAGCGCGATAGCGAAGCAGCCATGTTGGAATACGTATTGTTCAGCTTTACAACTATCACGCGGGTAAGCCGCATTTAGCAAAGAAGCAATATTATTTGATGCTCTTTGTGTTGAAATGTTCTCTGAACTATCGCGGGGTCCCGTACAAAGCCCTTTTTTGCAATTCGCCTCTTGAAACTTTATAAACAGTAAAAGCGTACGTTTTTATAGAATAAATTTATTTCGGTACACTTTTTCCAAAAAAGGGCTTTGTACGGGACCCCGCGGTAGTTCAGAGAACATTTCAACACAAAGAGCATCAAAAAATATTGCTTCTTCGCTAAATGCGGCTTACCCGCGTGATCGGGAAATGGAGCAGTGCAAGAATAGCAGGAGACGCGACGACAGCGCCGCGGCGGAAAGTCGGAAAGCGCGATAGCGAAGCAGCCATGTTGGAATACGTATTGTTCAGCTTTACAACTATCACGCGGGTAAGCCGCATTTAGCGAAGAAGCAATATTATTTGATGCTCTTTGTGTTGAAATGTTCTCTGAACTATCGCGGGGTCCCGTACAAAGCCCTTTTTTGCAATTCGCCTCTTGAAACTTTATAAACAGTAAAAGCGTACGTTTTTATAGAATAAATTTATTTCCCTACACTTTTCCCAAAAAAGGGCTTTGTACGGGACCCCGCGGTAGTTCAGAGAACATTTCAACACAAAGAGCATAAATAATATTGCTTCTTCGCTAAATGTGGCTTACCCGCGTGATCGGGAAATCGAGCTGTGCAAGAATAGCAGGAGACGCGACGACAGCGCCGCGGCGGAAAGTCGGAAAGCGCGATGGCGAAGCAGCCATGTTGGAATACGAATTGCTCAGCTTTACAACTATCACGCGGGTAAGCCGCATTTAGCGAAGAAGCAATATTATACTCTTTGTGTTGAAATGTTCTCTGAACTATCGCGGGGTCCCGTGCAAAGACCTTTTTTGCAATTCGCCTCTTGAAACTTTATAAACAGTAAAAGCGTACGTTTTTATAGAATAAATTTATTTCGGTACACTTTTTCCAAAAAAGGGCTTTGTACGGGACCCCGCGGTAGTTCAGAGAACATTTCAACACAAAGAGCATAAAAAAATATTGCTTCTTCGCTAAATGCGGCTTACCCGCGTGATCGGGAAAACGAGCTGTGCAAGAATAGCAGGAGACGCGACGACAGCGCCGCGGCAGGAAAGTCGGAAAGCGCGATAGCGAAGCAGCCATGTTGGAATACGAATTGTTCAGCTTTATAACTATCACGCGGGTAAGCCGCATTTAGCGAAGAAACAATATTATTTGATGCTCTTTGTGTTGAAATGTTCTCTGAACTATCGCGCGGTCCCGTACAAAGCCCTTTTTTGCAATTCGCCTCTTGAAACTTTATATACGGTAAAAGCGTACGTTTTTATAGAATACATTTATTTCCCTACACTTTTCCCAAAAAAGGGCTTTGTACGGGACCCCGCGGTAGTTCAGAGAACATTTCAACACAAAGAGCATAAATAATATTGCTTCTTCGCTAAATGCGGCTTACCCGCGTGATCGGGAAATGGAGCAGTGCAAGAATAGCAGGAGACGCGACGACAGCGCCGCGGCGGAAAGTCGGAAAGCGCGATAGCGAAGCAGCCATGTTGGAATACGTATTGTTCAGCTTTACAACTATCACGCGGGTAAGCCGCATTTAGCGAAGAAGCAATATTATTTGATGCTCTTTGTGTTGAAATGTTCTCTGAACTATCGCGGGGTCCCGTACAAAGCCCTTTTTTGCAATTCGCCTCTTGAAACTTTATAAACAGTAAAACCGTACGTTTTTATAGAATAAATTTATTTCGGTACACTTTTTCCAAAAAAGGGCTTTGTACGGGACCCCGCGGTAGTTCAGAGAACATTTCAACACAAAGAGCATAAATAATATTGCATCTTCGCTAAATGTGGCTTACCCGCGTGATCGGGAAATCGAGCTGTGCAAGAATAGCAGGAGACGCGACGACAGCGCCGCGGCGGAAAGTCGGAAAGCGCGATGGCGAAGCAGCCATGTTGGAATACGAATTGCTCAGCTTTACAACTATCACGCGGGTAAGCCGCATTTAGCGAAGAAGCAATATTATTTGATGCTCTTTGTGTTGAAATGTTCTCTGAACTATCGCGGGGTCCCGTACAAAGCCCTTTTTTGCAATTCGCCTCTTGAAACTTTATAAACAGTAAAACCGTACGTTTTTATAGAATAAATTTATTTCGGTACACTTTTTCCAAAAAAGGGCTTTGTACGGGACCCCGCGGTAGTTCAGAGAACATTTCAACACAAAGAGCATAAATAATATTGCATCTTCGCTAAATGTGGCTTACCCGCGTGATCGGGAAATCGAGCTGTGCAAGAATAGCAGGAGACGCGACGACAGCGCCGCGGCGGAAAGTCGGAAAGCGCGATGGCGAAGCAGCCATGTTGGAATACGAATTGCTCAGCTTTACAACTATCACGCGGGTAAGCCGCATTTAGCGAAGAAGCAATATTATTTGATGCTCTTTGTGTTGAAATGTTCTCTGAACTATCGCGGGGTCCCGTACAAAGCCCTTTTTTGCAATTCGCCTCTTGAAACTTTATAAACAGTAAAACCGTACGTTTTTATAGAATAAATTTATTTCGGTACACTTTTTCCAAAAAAGGGCTTTGTACGGGACCCCGCGGTAGTTCAGAGAACATTTCAACACAAAGAGCATAAAAAAATATTGCTTCTTCGCTAAATGCGGCTTACCCGCGTGATCGGGAAAACGAGCTGTGCAAGAATAGCAGGAGACGCGACGACAGCGCCGCGGCAGGAAAGTCGGAAAGCGCGATAGCGAAGCAGCCATGTTGGAATACGAATTGTTCAGCTTTATAACTATCACGCGGGTAAGCCGCATTTAGCGAAGAAACAATATTATTTGATGCTCTTTGTGTTGAAATGTTCTCTGAACTATCGCGCGGTCCCGTACAAAGCCCTTTTTTGCAATTCGCCTCTTGAAACTTTATATACGGTAAAAGCGTACGTTTTTATAGAATACATTTATTTCCCTACACTTTTCCCAAAAAAGGGCTTTGTACGGGACCCCGCGGTAGTTCAGAGAACATTTCAACACAAAGAGCATAAATAATATTGCTTCTTCGCTAAATGCGGCTTACCCGCGTGATCGGGAAATCGAGCTGTGCAAGAATAGCAGGAGACGCGACGACAGCGCCGCGGCGGAAAGTCGGAAAGCGCGATAGCGAAGCAGCCATGTTGGAATACGTATTGTTCAGCTTTACAACTATCACGCGGGTAAGCCGCATTTAGCAAAGAAGCAATATTATTTGATGCTCTTTGTGTTGAAATGTTCTCTGAACTATCGCGGGGTCCCGTACAAAGCCCTTTTTTGCAATTCGCCTCTTGAAACTTTATAAACAGTAAAAGCGTACGTTTTTATAGAATAAATTTATTTCGGTACACTTTTTCCAAAAAAGGGCTTTGTACGGGACCCCGCGGTAGTTCAGAGAACATTTCAACACAAAGAGCATCAAAAAATATTGCTTCTTCGCTAAATGCGGCTTACCCGCGTGATCGGGAAATGGAGCAGTGCAAGAATAGCAGGAGACGCGACGACAGCGCCGCGGCGGAAAGTCGGAAAGCGCGATAGCGAAGCAGCCATGTTGGAATACGTATTGTTCAGCTTTACAACTATCACGCGGGTAAGCCGCATTTAGCGAAGAAGCAATATTATTTGATGCTCTTTGTGTTGAAATGTTCTCTGAACTATCGCGGGGTCCCGTACAAAGCCCTTTTTTGCAATTCGCCTCTTGAAACTTTATAAACAGTAAAAGCGTACGTTTTTATAGAATAAATTTATTTCCCTACACTTTTCCCAAAAAAGGGCTTTGTACGGGACCCCGCGGTAGTTCAGAGAACATTTCAACACAAAGAGCATAAATAATATTGCTTCTTCGCTAAATGTGGCTTACCCGCGTGATCGGGAAATCGAGCTGTGCAAGAATAGCAGGAGACGCGACGACAGCGCCGCGGCGGAAAGTCGGAAAGCGCGATGGCGAAGCAGCCATGTTGGAATACGAATTGCTCAGCTTTACAACTATCACGCGGGTAAGCCGCATTTAGCGAAGAAGCAATATTATACTCTTTGTGTTGAAATGTTCTCTGAACTATCGCGGGGTCCCGTGCAAAGACCTTTTTTGCAATTCGCCTCTTGAAACTTTATAAACAGTAAAAGCGTACGTTTTTATAGAATAAATTTATTTCGGTACACTTTTTCCAAAAAAGGGCTTTGTACGGGACCCCGCGGTAGTTCAGAGAACATTTCAACACAAAGAGCATAAAAAAATATTGCTTCTTCGCTAAATGCGGCTTACCCGCGTGATCGGGAAAACGAGCTGTGCAAGAATAGCAGGAGACGCGACGACAGCGCCGCGGCAGGAAAGTCGGAAAGCGCGATAGCGAAGCAGCCATGTTGGAATACGAATTGTTCAGCTTTATAACTATCACGCGGGTAAGCCGCATTTAGCGAAGAAACAATATTATTTGATGCTCTTTGTGTTGAAATGTTCTCTGAACTATCGCGCGGTCCCGTACAAAGCCCTTTTTTGCAATTCGCCTCTTGAAACTTTATATACGGTAAAAGCGTACGTTTTTATAGAATACATTTATTTCCCTACACTTTTCCCAAAAAAGGGCTTTGTACGGGACCCCGCGGTAGTTCAGAGAACATTTCAACACAAAGAGCATAAATAATATTGCTTCTTCGCTAAATGCGGCTTACCCGCGTGATCGGGAAATGGAGCAGTGCAAGAATAGCAGGAGACGCGACGACAGCGCCGCGGCGGAAAGTCGGAAAGCGCGATAGCGAAGCAGCCATGTTGGAATACGTATTGTTCAGCTTTACAACTATCACGCGGGTAAGCCGCATTTAGCGAAGAAGCAATATTATTTGATGCTCTTTGTGTTGAAATGTTCTCTGAACTATCGCGGGGTCCCGTACAAAGCCCTTTTTTGCAATTCGCCTCTTGAAACTTTATAAACAGTAAAACCGTACGTTTTTATAGAATAAATTTATTTCGGTACACTTTTTCCAAAAAAGGGCTTTGTACGGGACCCCGCGGTAGTTCAGAGAACATTTCAACACAAAGAGCATAAATAATATTGCATCTTCGCTAAATGTGGCTTACCCGCGTGATCGGGAAATCGAGCTGTGCAAGAATAGCAGGAGACGCGACGACAGCGCCGCGGCGGAAAGTCGGAAAGCGCGATGGCGAAGCAGCCATGTTGGAATACGAATTGCTCAGCTTTACAACTATCACGCGGGTAAGCCGCATTTAGCGAAGAAGCAATATTATTTGATGCTCTTTGTGTTGAAATGTTCTCTGAACTATCGCGGGGTCCCGTACAAAGCCCTTTTTTGCAATTCGCCTCTTGAAACTTTATAAACAGTAAAACCGTACGTTTTTATAGAATAAATTTATTTCGGTACACTTTTTCCAAAAAAGGGCTTTGTACGGGACCCCGCGGTAGTTCAGAGAACATTTCAACACAAAGAGCATAAATAATATTGCATCTTCGCTAAATGTGGCTTACCCGCGTGATCGGGAAATCGAGCTGTGCAAGAATAGCAGGAGACGCGACGACAGCGCCGCGGCGGAAAGTCGGAAAGCGCGATGGCGAAGCAGCCATGTTGGAATACGAATTGCTCAGCTTTACAACTATCACGCGGGTAAGCCGCATTTAGCGAAGAAGCAATATTATTTGATGCTCTTTGTGTTGAAATGTTCTCTGAACTATCGCGGGGTCCCGTACAAAGCCCTTTTTTGCAATTCGCCTCTTGAAACTTTATAAACAGTAAAACCGTACGTTTTTATAGAATAAATTTATTTCGGTACACTTTTTCCAAAAAAGGGCTTTGTACGGGACCCCGCGGTAGTTCAGAGAACATTTCAACACAAAGAGCATAAAAAAATATTGCTTCTTCGCTAAATGCGGCTTACCCGCGTGATCGGGAAAACGAGCTGTGCAAGAATAGCAGGAGACGCGACGACAGCGCCGCGGCAGGAAAGTCGGAAAGCGCGATAGCGAAGCAGCCATGTTGGAATACGAATTGTTCAGCTTTATAACTATCACGCGGGTAAGCCGCATTTAGCGAAGAAACAATATTATTTGATGCTCTTTGTGTTGAAATGTTCTCTGAACTATCGCGCGGTCCCGTACAAAGCCCTTTTTTGCAATTCGCCTCTTGAAACTTTATATACGGTAAAAGCGTACGTTTTTATAGAATACATTTATTTCCCTACACTTTTCCCAAAAAAGGGCTTTGTACGGGACCCCGCGGTAGTTCAGAGAACATTTCAACACAAAGAGCATAAATAATATTGCATCTTCGCTAAATGTGGCTTACCCGCGTGATCGGGAAATCGAGCTGTGCAAGAATAGCAGGAGACGCGACGACAGCGCCGCGGCGGAAAGTCGGAAAGCGCGATGGCGAAGCAGCCATGTTGGAATACGAATTGCTCAGCTTTACAACTATCACGCGGGTAAGCCGCATTTAGCGAAGAAGCAATATTATTTGATGCTCTTTGTGTTGAAATGTTCTCTGAACTATCGCGGGGTCCCGTACAAAGCCCTTTTTTGCAATTCGCCTCTTGAAACTTTATAAACAGTAAAACCGTACGTTTTTATAGAATAAATTTATTTCGGTACACTTTTTCCAAAAAAGGGCTTTGTACGGGACCTCGCGGTAGTTCAGAGAACATTTCAACACAAAGAGCATAAAAAAATATTGCTTCTTCGCTAAATGCGGCTTACCCGCGTGATCGGGAAAACGAGCTGTGCAAGAATAGCAGGAGACGCGACGACAGCGCCGCGGCAGGAAAGTCGGAAAGCGCGATAGCGAAGCAGCCATGTTGGAATACGAATTGTTCAGCTTTATAACTATCACGCGGGTAAGCCGCATTTAGCGAAGAAACAATATTATTTGATGCTCTTTGTGTTGAAATGTTCTCTGAACTATCGCGCGGTCCCGTACAAAGCCCTTTTTTGCAATTCGCCTCTTGAAACTTTATATACGGTAAAAGCGTACGTTTTTATAGAATACATTTATTTCCCTACACTTTTCCCAAAAAAGGGCTTTGTACGGGACCCCGCGGTAGTTCAGAGAACATTTCAACACAAAGAGCATAAATAATATTGCTTCTTCGCTAAATGCGGCTTACCCGCGTGATCGGGAAATGGAGCAGTGCAAGAATAGCAGGAGACGCGACGACAGCGCCGCCGCGGAAAGTCGGAAAGCGCGATAGCGAAGCAGCCATGTTGGAATACGTATTGTTCAGCTTTACAACTATCACGCGGGTAAGCCGCATTTAGCGAAGAAGCAATATTATTTGATGCTCTTTGTGTTGAAATGTTCTCTGAACTATCGCGGGGTCCCGTACAAAGCCCTTTTTTGCAATTCGCCTCTTGAAACTTTATAAACAGTAAAACCGTACGTTTTTATAGAATAAATTTATTTCGGTACACTTTTTCCAAAAAAGGGCTTTGTACGGGACCCCGCGGTAGTTCAGAGAACATTTCAACACAAAGAACATAAAAAAATATTGCTTCTTCGCCAAATGCGGCTTACCCGCGTGATCGGGAAATTGAGCTGTGCAAGAATAGCAGGAGACGCGACAACAGCGCCGCGGCGGAAAGTCGGAAAGCGCGATAGCGAAGCAGCTATGTTGGAATACGAATTGTTCAGCTTTATAACTATCACGCGGGTAAGCCGCATTTAGCGAAGAAGCAATATTATTTGATGCTCTTTGTGTTGAAATGTTCTCTGAACTATCGCGGGGTCCCGTACAAAGCCCTTTTTTGCAATTCGCCTCTTGAAACTTTATAAACAGTAAAAGCGTACGTTTTTATAGAATAAATTTATTTCGGTACACTTTTTCCAAAAAAGGGCTTTGTACGGGACCCCGCGGTAGTTCAGAGAACATTTCAACACAAAGAGCATAAAAAAATATTGCTTCTTCGCTAAATGCGGGTTACCCGCGTGATCGGGAAAACGAGCTGTGCAAGAATAGCAGGAGACGCGACGACAGCGCCGCGGCAGGAAAGTCGGAAAGCGCGATAGCGAAGCAGCCATGTTGGAATACGAATTGTTCAGCTTTATAACTATCACGCGGGTAAGCCGCATTTAGCGAAGAAACAATATTATTTGATGCTTTTTGTGTTGAAATGTTCTCTGAACTATCGCGCGGTCCCGTACAAAGCCCTTTTTTGCAATTCGCCTCTTGAAACTTTATATACGGTAAAAGCGTACGTTTTTATAGAATACATTTATTTCCCTACACTTTTCCCAAAAAGGGCTTTGTACGGGACCCCGCGGTAGTTCAGAGAACATTTCAACACAAAGAGCATAAATAATATTGCTTCTTCGCTAAATGCGGCTTACCCGCGTGATCGGGAAATGGAGCAGTGCAAGAATAGCAGGAGACGCGACGACAGCGCCGCGGCGGAAAGTCGAAAAGTGCGATAGCGAAGCAGCCATGTTGGAATACGTATTGTTCAGCTTTACAACTATCACGCGGGTAAGCCGCATTTAGCGAAGAAGCAATATTATTTGATGCTCTTTGTGTTGAAATGTTCTCTGAACTATCGCGGGGTCCCGTACAAAGCCCTTTTTTGCAATTCGCCTCTTGAAACTTTATAAACAGTAAAAGCGTACGTTTTTATAGAATAAATTAATTCGGTACACTTTTTCCAAAAAAGGGCTTTGTACGGGACCCCGCGGTAGTTCAGAGAACATTTCAACACAAAGAGCATCAAAAAATATTGCTTCTTCGCTAAATGCGGCTTACCCGCGTGATCGGGAAATGGAGCAGTGCAAGAATAGCAGGAGACGCGACGACAGCGCCGCGGCGGAAAGTCGGAAAGCGCGATAGCGAAGCAGCCATGTTGGAATACGTATTGTACAGCTTTACAACTATCACGCGGGTAAGCCGCATTTAGCGAAGAAGCAATATTATTTGATGCTCTTTGTGTTGAAATGTTCTCTGAACTATCGCGGGGTCCCGTACAAAGCCCTTTTTTGCAATTCGCCTCTTGAAACTTTATAAACAGTAAAAGCGTACGTTTTTATAGAATAAATTTATTTCCCTACACTTTTCCCAAAAAAGGGCTTTGTACGGGACCCCGCGGTAGTTCAGAGAACATTTCAACACAAAGAGCATAAATAATATTGCTTCTTCGCTAAATGCGGCTTACCCGCGTGATCGGGAAATGGAGCAGTGCAAGAATAGCAGGAGACGCGACGACAGCGCCGCGGCGGAAAGTCGGAAAGCGCGATAGCGAAGCAGCCATGTTGGAATACGTATTGTTCAGCTTTACAACTATCACGCGGGTAAGCCGCATTTAGCAAAGAAGCAATATTATTTGATGCTCTTTGTGTTGAAATGTTCTCTGAACTATCGCGGGGTCCCGTACAAAGCCCTTTTTTGCAATTCGCCTCTTGAAACTTTATAAACAGTAAAAGCGTACGTTTTTATAGAATAAATTTATTTCGGTACACTTTTTCCAAAAAAGGGCTTTGTACGGGACCCCGCGGTAGTTCAGAGAACATTTCAACACAAAGAGCATCAAAAAATATTGCTTCTTCACTAAATGCGGCTTACCCGCGTGATCGGTAAATGGAGCAGTGCAAGAATAGCAGGAGACGCGACGACATCGCCGCGGCGGAAAGTCGGAAAGCGCGATAGCGAAGCAGCCATGTTGGAATACGTATTGTTCAGCTTTACAACTATCACGCGGGTAAGCCGCATTTAGCGAAGAAGCAATATTATTTGATGCTCTTTGTGTTGAAATGTTCTCTGAACTATCGCGGGGTCCCGTACAAAGCCCTTTTTTGCAATTCGCCTCTTGAAACTTTATAAACAGTAAAACCGTACGTTTTTATAGAATAAATTTATTTCGTTACACTTTTTCCAAAAAAGGGCTTTGTACGGGACCCCGCGGTAGTTCAGAGAACATTTCAACACAAAGAGCATAAATAATATTGCATCTTCGCTAAATGTGGCTTACCCGCGTGATCGGGAAATCGAGCTGTGCAAGAATAGCAGGAGACGCGACGACAGCGCCGCGGCGGAAAGTCGGAAAGCGCGATGGCGAAGCAGCCATGTTGGAATACGAATTGCTCAGCTTTACAACTATCACGCGGGTAAGCCGCATTTAGCGAAGAAGCAATATTATTTGATGCTCTTTGTGTTGAAATGTTCTCTGAACTATCGCGGGGTCCCGTACAAAGCCCTTTTTTGCAATTCGCCTCTTGAAACTTTATAAACAGTAAAACCGTACGTTTTTATAGAATAAATTTATTTCGGTACACTTTTTCCAAAAAAGGGCTTTGTACGGGACCCCGCGGTAGTTCAGAGAACATTTCAACACAAAGAGCATAAAAAAATATTGCTTCTTCGCTAAATGCGGCTTACCCGCGTGATCGGGAAAACGAGCTGTGCAAGAATAGCAGGAGACGCGACGACAGCGCCGCGGCAGGAAAGTCGGAAAGCGCGATAGCGAAGCAGCCATGTTGGAATACGAATTGTTCAGCTTTATAACTATCACGCGGGTAAGCCGCATTTAGCGAAGAAACAATATTATTTGATGCTCTTTGTGTTGAAATGTTCTCTGAACTATCGCGCGGTCCCGTACAAAGCCCTTTTTTGCAATTCGCCTCTTGAAACTTTATATACGGTAAAAGCGTACGTTTTTATAGAATACATTTATTTCCCTACACTTTTCCCAAAAAAGGGCTTTGTACGGGACCCCGCGGTAGTTCAGAGAACATTTCAACACAAAGAGCATAAATAATATTGCTTCTTCGCTAAATGCGGCTTACCCGCGTGATCGGGAAATGGAGCAGTGCAAGAATAGCAGGAGACGCGACGACAGCGCCGCGGCGGAAAGTCGGAAAGCGCGATAGCGAAGCAGCCATGTTGGAATACGTATTGTTCAGCTTTACAACTATCACGCGGGTAAGCCGCATTTAGCGAAGAAGCAATATTATTTGATGCTCTTTGTGTTGAAATGTTCTCTGAACTATCGCGGGGTCCCGTACAAAGCCCTTTTTTGCAATTCGCCTCTTGAAACTTTATAAACAGTAAAACCGTACGTTTTTATAGAATAAATTTATTTCGGTACACTTTTTCCAAAAAAGGGCTTTGTACGGGACCCCGCGGTAGTTCAGAGAACATTTCAACACAAAGAGCATAAAAAAATATTGCTTCTTCGCCAAATGCGGCTTACCCGCGTGATCGGGAAATCGAGCTGTGCAAGAATAGCAGGAGACGCGACGACAGCGCCGCGGCGGAAAGTCGGAAAGCGCGATAGCGAAGCAGCTATGTTGGAATACGAATTGTTCAGCTTTATAACTATCACGCGGGTAAGCCGCATTTAGCGAAGAAGCAATATTATTTGATGCTCTTTGTGTTGAAATGTTCTCTGAACTATCGCGGGGTCCCGTACAAAGCCCTTTTTTGCAATTCGCCTCTTGAAACTTTATAAACGGTAAAAGCGTACGTTTTTATAGAATACATTTATTCCCCTACACTTTTCCCAAAAAAGGGCTTTGTACGGGACCCCGCGGTAGTTCAGAGAACATTTCAACACAAAGAGCATAAATAATATTGCTTCTTCGCTAAATGTGGCTTACCCGCGTGATCGGGAAATCGAGCTGTGCAAGAATAGCAGGAGACGCGACGACAGCGCCGCGGCGGAAAGTCGGAAAGCGCGATGGCGAAGCAGCCATGTTGGAATACGAATTGTTCAGCTTTACAACTATCACGCGGGTAAGCCGCATTTAGCGAAGAAGCAATATTATACTCTTTGTGTTGAAATGTTCTCTGAACTATCGCGGGGTCCCGTACAAAGCCCTTTTTTGCAATTCGACTCTTGAAACTTTATAAACAGTAAAACCGTACGTTTTTATAGAATAAATTTATTTCGGTACACTTTTTCCAAAAAAGGGCTTTGTACGGGACCCCGCGGTAGTTCAGAGAACATTTCAACACAAAGAGCATAAAAAAATATTGCTTCTTCGCTAAATGCGGGTTACCCGCGTGATCGGGAAAACGAGCTGTGCAAGAATAGCAGGAGACGCGACGACAGCGCCGCGGCAGGAAAGTCGGAAAGCGCGATAGCGAAGCAGCCATGTTGGAATACGAATTGTTCAGCTTTATAACTATCACGCGGGTAAGCCGCATTTAGCGAAGAAACAATATTATTTGATGCTCTTTGTGTTGAAATGTTCTCTGAACTATCGTGCGGTCCCGTACAAAGCCCTTTTTTGCAATTCGCCTCTTGAAACTTTATAAACGGTAAAAGCGTACGTTTTTATGGAATACATTTATTTCCCTACACTTTTCCCAAAAAAGGGCTTTGTACGGGACCCCGCGGTAGTTCAGAGAACATTTCAACACAAAGAGCATAAATAATATTGCTTCTTCGCTAAATGCGGCTTACCCGCGTGATCGGGAAATGGAGCAGTGCAAGAATAGCAGGAGACGCGACGACAGCGCCGCGGCGGAAAGTCGGAAAGCGCGATAGCGAAGCAGCCATGTTGGAATACGTATTGTTCAGCTTTACAACTATCACGCGGGTAAGCCGCATTTAGCGAAGAAGCAATATTATTTGATGCTCTTTGTGTTGAAATGTTCTCTGAACTATCGCGGGGTCCCGTACAAAGCCCTTTTTTGCAATTCGCCTCTTGAAACTTTATAAACAGTAAAAGCGTACGTTTTTATAGAATAAATTTATTTCGGTATACTTTTTCCAAAAAAGGGCTTTGTACGGGACCCCGCGCTAGTTCAGAGAACATTTCAACACAAAGAGCATCAAAAAATATTGCTTCTTCGCTAAATGCGGCTTACCCGCGTGATCGGGAAATGGAGCAGTGCAAGAATAGCAGGAGACGCGACGACAGCGCCGCGGCGGAAAGTCGGAAAGCGCGATAGCGAAGCAGCCATGTTGGAATACGTATTGTTCAGCTTTACAACTATCACGCGGGTAAGCCGCATTTAGCGAAGAAGCAATATTATTTGATGCTCTTTGTGTTGAAATGTTCTCTGAACTATCGCGGGGTCCCGTACAAAGCCCTTTTTTGCAATTCGCCTCTTGAAACTTTATAAACAGTAAAAGCGTACGTTTTTATAGAATAAATTTATTTCGGTACACTTTTTCCAAAAAAGGGCTTTGTACGGGACCCCGCGGTAGTTCAGAGAACATTTCAACACAAAGAGCATCAAAAAATATTGCTTCTTCGCTAAATGCGGCTTACCCGCGTGATCGGGAAATGGAGCTGTGCAAGAATAGCAGGAGACGCGACGACAGCGCCGCGGCGGAAAGTCGGAAAGCGCGATAGCGAAGCAGCCATGTTGGAATACGTATTGTTCAGCTTTACAACTATCGCGCGGGTAAGCCGCATTTAGCGAAGAAGCAATATTATTTGATGCGCTTTGTGTTGAAATGTTCTCTGAACTATCGGGGGGTCCCGTACAAAGCCCTTTTTTGCAATTCGCCTCTTGAAACTTTATAAACAGTAAAACCGTACGTTTTTATAGAATAAATTTATTTCGGTACACTTTTTCCAAAAAAGGGCTTTGTACGGGACCCCGCGGTAGTTCAGAGAACATTTCAACACAAAGAGCATAAATAATATTGCTTCTTCGCTAAATGCGGCTTACCCGCGTGATCGGGAAATGGAGCAGTGCAAGAATAGCAGGAGACGCGACGACAGCGCCGCGGCGGAAAGTCGGAAAGCGCGATAGCGAAGCAGCCATGTTGGAATACGTATTGTTCAGCTTTACAACTATCACGCGGGTAAGCCGCATTTAGCGAAGAAGCAATATTATTTGATGCTCTTTGTGTTGAAATGTTCTCTGAACTATCGCGGGGTCCCGTACAAAGCCCTTTTTTGCAATTCGCCTCTTGAAACTTTATAAACAGTAAAAGCGTACGTTTTTATAGAATAAATTTATTTCGGTATACTTTTTCCAAAAAAGGGCTTTGTACGGGACCCCGCGCTAGTTCAGAGAACATTTCAACACAAAGAGCATCAAAAAATATTGCTTCTTCGCTAAATGCGGCTTACCCGCGTGATCGGGAAATGGAGCAGTGCAAGAATAGCAGGAGACGCGACGACAGCGCCGCGGCGGAAAGTCGGAAAGCGCGATAGCGAAGCAGCCATGTTGGAATACGTATTGTTCAGCTTTACAACTATCACGCGGGTAAGCCGCATTTAGCGAAGAAGCAATATTATTTGATGCTCTTTGTGTTGAAATGTTCTCTGAACTATCGCGGGGTCCCGTACAAAGCCCTTTTTTGCAATTCGCCTCTTGAAACTTTATAAACAGTAAAAGCGTACGTTTTTATAGAATAAATTTATTTCGGTACACTTTTTCCAAAAAAGGGCTTTGTACGGGACCCCGCGGTAGTTCAGAGAACATTTCAACACAAAGAGCATCAAAAAATATTGCTTCTTCGCTAAATGCGGCTTACCCGCGTGATCGGGAAATGGAGCTGTGCAAGAATAGCAGGAGACGCGACGACAGCGCCGCGGCGGAAAGTCGGAAAGCGCGATAGCGAAGCAGCCATGTTGGAATACGTATTGTTCAGCTTTACAACTATCGCGCGGGTAAGCCGCATTTAGCGAAGAAGCAATATTATTTGATGCGCTTTGTGTTGAAATGTTCTCTGAACTATCGGGGGGTCCCGTACAAAGCCCTTTTTTGCAATTCGCCTCTTGAAACTTTATAAACAGTAAAACCGTACGTTTTTATAGAATAAATTTATTTCGGTACACTTTTTCCAAAAAAGGGCTTTGTACGGGACCCCGCGGTAGTTCAGAGAACATTTCAACACAAAGAGCATAAATAATATTGCTTCTTCGCTAAATGCGGCTTACCCGCGTGATCGGGAAATGGAGCAGTGCAAGAATAGCAGGAGACGCGACGACAGCGCCGCGGCGGAAAGTCGGAAAGCGCGATAGCGAAGCAGCCATGTTGGAATACGTATTGTTCAGCTTTACAACTATCACGCGGGTAAGCCGCATTTAGCGAAGAAGCAATATTATTTGATGCTCTTTGTGTTGAAATGTTCTCTGAACTATCGCGGGGTCCCGTACAAAGCCCTTTTTTGCAATTCGCCTCTTGAAACTTTATAAACAGTAAAAGCGTACGTTTTTATAGAATAAATTTATTTCGGTACACTTTTTCCAAAAAAGGGCTTTGTACGGGACCCCGCGGTAGTTCAGAGAACATTTCAACACAAAGAGCATCAAAAAATATTGCTTCTTCGCTAAATGCGGCTTACCCGCGTGATCGGGAAATGGAGCAGTGCAAGAATAGCAGGAGACGCGACGACAGCGCCGCGGCGGAAAGTCGGAAAGCGCGATAGCGAAGCAGCCATGTTGGAATACGTATTGTTCAGCTTTACAACTATCACGCGGGTAAGCCGCATTTAGCGAAGAAGCAATATTATTTGATGCTCTTTGTGTTGAAATGTTCTCTGAACTATCGCGGGGTCCCGTACAAAGCCCTTTTTTGCAATTCGCCTCTTGAAACTTTATAAACAGTAAAACCGTACGTTTTTATAGAATAAATTTATTTCGGTACACTTTTTCCAAAAAAGGGCTTTGTACGGGACCCCGCGGTAGTTCAGAGAACATTTCAACACAAAGAGCATCAAAAAATATTGCTTCTTCGCTAAATGCGGCTTACCCGCGTGATCGGGAAATGGAGCAGTGCAAGAATAGCAGGAGACGCGACGACAGCGCCGCGGCGGAAAGTCGGAAAGCGCGATAGCGAAGCAGCCATGTTGGAATACGTATTGTTCAGCTTTACAACTATCACGCGGGTAAGCCGCATTTAGCGAAGAAGCAATATTATTTGATGCTCTTTGTGTTGAAATGTTCTCTGAACTATCGCGGGGTCCCGTACAAAGCCCTTTTTTGCAATTCGCCTCTTGAAACTTTATAAACAGTAAAAGCGTACGTTTTTATAGAATACATTTATTTCCCTACACTTTTCCCAAAAAAGGGCTTTGTACGGGACCCCGCGGTAGTTCAGAGAACATTTCAACACAAAGAGCATAAATAATATTGCTTCTTCGCTAAATGCGGCTTACCCGCGTGATCGGGAAATGGAGCAGTGCAAGAATAGCAGGAGACGCGACGACAGCGCCGCGGCGGAAAGTCGGAAAGCGCGATAGCGAAGCAGCCATGTTGGAATACGTATTGTTCAGCTTTACAACTATCACGCGGGTAAGCCGCATTTAGCGAAGAAGCAATATTATTTGATGCTCTTTGTGTTGAAATGTTCTCTGAACTATCGCGGGGTCCCGTACAAAGCCCTTTTTTGCAATTCGCCTCTTGAAACTTTATAAACAGTAAAAGCGTACGTTTTTATAGAATAAATTTATTTCGGTACACTTTTTCCAAAAAAGGGCTTTGTACGGGACCCCGCGGTAGTTCAGAGAACATTTCAACACAAAGAGCATCAAAAAATATTGCTTCTTCGCTAAATGCGGCTTACCCGCGTGATCGGGAAATGGAGCAGTGCAAGAATAGCAGGAGACGCGACGACAGCGCCGCGGCGGAAAGTCGGAAAGCGCGATAGCGAAGCAGCCATGTTGGAATACGTATTGTTCAGCTTTACAACTATCACGCGGGTAAGCCGCATTTAGCGAAGAAGCAATATTATTTGATGCTCTTTGTGTTGAAATGTTCTCTGAACTATCGCGGGGTCCCGTACAAAGCCCTTTTTTGCAATTCGCCTCTTGAAACTTTATAAACAGTAAAAGCGTACGTTTTTATAGAATAAATTTATTTCCCTACACTTTTCCCAAAAAAGGGCTTTGTACGGGACCCCGCGGTAGTTCAGAGAACATTTCAACACAAAGAGCATAAATAATATTGCTTCTTCGCTAAATGCGGCTTACCCGCGTGATCGGGAAATGGAGCAGTGCAAGAATAGCAGGAGACGCGACGACAGCGCCGCGGCGGAAAGTCGGAAAGCGCGATAGCGAAGCAGCCATGTTGGAATACGTATTGTTCAGCTTTACAACTATCACGCGGGTAAGCCGCATTTAGCAAAGAAGCAATATTATTTGATGCTCTTTGTGTTGAAATGTTCTCTGAACTATCGCGGGGTCCCGTACAAAGCCCTTTTTTGCAATTCGCCTCTTGAAACTTTATAAACAGTAAAAGCGTACGTTTTTATAGAATAAATTTATTTCGGTACACTTTTTCCAAAAAAGGGCTTTGTACGGGACCCCGCGGTAGTTCAGAGAACATTTCAACACAAAGAGCATCAAAAAATATTGCTTCTTCGCTAAATGCGGCTTACCCGCGTGATCGGGAAATGGAGCAGTGCAAGAATAGCAGGAGACGCGACGACAGCGCCGCGGCGGAAAGTCGGAAAGCGCGATAGCGAAGCAGCCATGTTGGAATACGTATTGTTCAGCTTTACAACTATCACGCGGGTAAGCCGCATTTAGCGAAGAAGCAATATTATTTGATGCTCTTTGTGTTGAAATGTTCTCTGAACTATCGCGGGGTCCCGTACAAAGCCCTTTTTTGCAATTCGCCTCTTGAAACTTTATAAACAGTAAAAGCGTACGTTTTTATAGAATAAATTTATTTCCCTACACTTTTCCCAAAAAAGGGCTTTGTACGGGACCCCGCGGTAGTTCAGAGAACATTTCAACACAAAGAGCATAAATAATATTGCTTCTTCGCTAAATGCGGCTTACCCGCGTGATCGGGAAATGGAGCAGTGCAAGAATAGCAGGAGACGCGACGACAGCGCCGCGGCGGAAAGTCGGAAAGCGCGATAGCGAAGCAGCCATGTTGGAATACGTATTGTTCAGCTTTACAACTATCACGCGGGTAAGCCGCATTTAGCAAAGAAGCAATATTATTTGATGCTCTTTGTGTTGAAATGTTCTCTGAACTATCGCGGGGTCCCGTACAAAGCCCTTTTTTGCAATTCGCCTCTTGAAACTTTATAAACAGTAAAAGCGTACGTTTTTATAGAATAAATTTATTTCGGTACACTTTTTCCAAAAAAGGGCTTTGTACGGGACCCCGCGGTAGTTCAGAGAACATTTCAACACAAAGAGCATCAAAAAATATTGCTTCTTCGCTAAATGCGGCTTACCCGCGTGATCGGTAAATGGAGCAGTGCAAGAATAGCAGGAGACGCGACGACAGCGCCGCGGCGGAAAGTCGGAAAGCGCGATAGCGAAGCAGCCATGTTGGAATACGTATTGTTCAGCTTTACAACTATCACGCGGGTAAGCCGCATTTAGCGAAGAAGCAATATTATTTGATGCTCTTTGTGTTGAAATGTTCTCTGAACTATCGCGGGGTCCCGTACAAAGCCCTTTTTTGCAATTCGCCTCTTGAAACTTTATAAACAGTAAAACCGTACGTTTTTATAGAATAAATTTATTTCGGTACACTTTTTCCAAAAAAGGGCTTTGTACGGGACCCCGCGGTAGTTCAGAGAACATTTCAACACAAAGAGCATAAATAATATTGCATCTTCGCTAAATGTGGCTTACCCGCGTGATCGGGAAATCGAGCTGTGCAAGAATAGCAGGAGACGCGACGACAGCGCCGCGGCGGAAAGTCGGAAAGCGCGATGGCGAAGCAGCCATGTTGGAATACGAATTGCTCAGCTTTACAACTATCACGCGGGTAAGCCGCATTTAGCGAAGAAGCAATATTATTTGATGCTCTTTGTGTTGAAATGTTCTCTGAACTATCGCGGGGTCCCGTACAAAGCCCTTTTTTGCAATTCGCCTCTTGAAACTTTATAAACAGTAAAACCGTACGTTTTTATAGAATAAATTTATTTCGGTACACTATTTCCAAAAAAGGGCTTTGTACGGGACCCCGCGGTAGTTCAGAGAACATTTCAACACAAAGAGCATAAAAAAATATTGCTTCTTCGCTAAATGCGGCTTACCCGCGTGATCGGGAAAACGAGCTGTGCAAGAATAGCAGGAGACGCGACGACAGCGCCGCGGCAGGAAAGTCGGAAAGCGCGATAGCGAAGCAGCCATGTTGGAATACGAATTGTTCAGCTTTATAACTATCACGCGGGTAAGCCGCATTTAGCGAAGAAACAATATTATTTGATGCTCTTTGTGTTGAAATGTTCTCTGAACTATCGCGCGGTCCCGTACAAAGCCCTTTTTTGCAATTCGCCTCTTGAAACTTTATATACGGTAAAAGCGTACGTTTTTATAGAATACATTTATTTCCCTACACTTTTCCCAAAAAAGGGCTTTGTACGGGACCCCGCGGTAGTTCAGAGAACATTTCAACACAAAGAGCATAAAAAAATATTGCTTCTTCGCCAAATGCGGCTTACCCGCGTGATCGGGAAATTGAGCTGTGCAAGAATAGCAGGAGACGCGACGACAGCGCCGCGGCGGAAAGTCGGAAAGCGCGATAGCGAAGCAGCCATGTTGGAATACGTATTGTTCAGCTTTACAACTATCACGCGGGTAAGCCGCATTTAGCAAAGAAGCAATATTATTTGATGCTCTTTGTGTTGAAATGTTCTCTGAACTATCGCGGGGTCCCGTACAAAGCCCTTTTTTGCAATTCGCCTCTTGAAACTTTATAAACAGTAAAAGCGTACGTTTTTATAGAATAAATTTATTTCGGTACACTTTTTCCAAAAAAGGGCTTTGTACGGGACCCCGCGGTAGTTCAGAGAACATTTCAACACAAAGAGCATCAAAAAATATTGCTTCTTCACTAAATGCGGCTTACCCGCGTGATCGGTAAATGGAGCAGTGCAAGAATAGCAGGAGACGCGACGACAGCGCCGCGGCGGAAAGTCGGAAAGCGCGATAGCGAAGCAGCCATGTTGGAATACGTATTGTTCAGCTTTACAACTATCACGCGGGTAAGCCGCATTTAGCGAAGAAGCAATATTATTTGATGCTCTTTGTGTTGAAATGTTCTCTGAACTATCGCGGGGTCCCGTACAAAGCCCTTTTTTGCAATTCGCCTCTTGAAACTTTATAAACAGTAAAACCGTACGTTTTTATAGAATAAATTTATTTCGTTACACTTTTTCCAAAAAAGGGCTTTGTACGGGACCCCGCGGTAGTTCAGAGAACATTTCAACACAAAGAGCATAAATAATATTGCATCTTCGCTAAATGTGGCTTACCCGCGTGATCGGGAAATCGAGCTGTGCAAGAATAGCAGGAGACGCGACGACAGCGCCGCGGCGGAAAGTCGGAAAGCGCGATAGCGAAGCAGCCATGTTGGAATACGTATTGTTCAGCTTTACAACTATCACGCGGGTAAGCCGCATTTAGCGAAGAAGCAATATTATTTGATGCTCTTTGTGTTGAAATGTTCTCTGAACTATCGCGGGGTCCCGTACAAAGCCCTTTTTTGCAATTCGCCTCTTGAAACTTTATAAACAGTAAAACCGTACGTTTTTATAGAATAAATTTATTTCGGTACACTTTTTCCAAAAAAGGGCTTTGTACGGGACCCCGCGGTAGTTCAGAGAACATTTCAACACAAAGAGAATAAAAAAATATTGCTTCTTCGCTAAATGCGGCTTACCCGCGTGATCGGGAAAACGAGCTGTGCAAGAATAGCAGGAGACGCGACGACAGCGCCGCGGCAGGAAAGTCGGAAAGCGCGATAGCGAAGCAGCCATGTTGGAATACGAATTGTTCAGCTTTATAACTATCACGCGGGTAAGCCGCATTTAGCGAAGAAACAATATTATTTGATGCTCTTTGTGTTGAAATGTTCTCTGAACTATCGCGCGGTCCCGTACAAAGCCCTTTTTTGCAATTCGCCTCTTGAAACTTTATATACGGTAAAAGCGTACGTTTTTATAGAATACATTTATTTCCCTACACTTTTCCCAAAAAAGGGCTTTGTACGGGACCCCGCGGTAGTTCAGAGAACATTTCAACACAAAGAGCATAAATAATATTGCTTCTTCGCTAAATGCGGCTTACCCGCGTGATCGGGAAATGGAGCAGTGCAAGAATAGCAGGAGACGCGACGACAGCGCCGCGGCGGAAAGTCGGAAAGCGCGATAGCGAAGCAGCCATGTTGGAATACGTGTGGTTCAGCTTTACAACTATCACGCGGGTAAGCCGCATTTAGCGAAGAAGCAATATTATTTGATGCTCTTTGTGTTGAAATGTTCTCTGAACTATCGCGGGGTCCCGTACAAAGCCCTTTTTTGCAATTCGCCTCTTGAAACTTTATAAACAGTAAAACCGTACGTTTTTATAGAATAAATTTATTTCGGTACACTTTTTCCAAAAAAGGGCTTTGTACGGGACCCCGCGGTAGTTCAGAGAACATTTCAACACAAAGAGCATAAAAAAATATTGCTTCTTCGCCAAATGCGGCTTACCCGCGTGATCGGGAAATCGAGCTGTGCAAGAATAGCAGGAGACGCGACGACAGCGCCGCGGCGGAAAGTCGGAAAGCGCGATAGCGAAGCAGCTATGTTGGAATACGAATTGTTCAGCTTTATAACTATCACGCGGGTAAGCCGCATTTAGCGAAGAAGCAATATTATTTGATGCTCTTTGTGTTGAAATGTTCTCTGAACTATCGCGGGGTCCCGTACAAAGCCCTTTTTTGCAATTCGCCTCTTGGAACTTTATAAACGGTAAAAGCGTACGTTTTTATAGAATACATTTATTCCCCTACACTTTTCCCAAAAAAGGGCTTTGTACGGGACCCCGCGGTAGTTCAGAGAACATTTCAACACAAAGAGCATAAATAATATTGCTTCTTCGCTAAATGTGGCTTACCCGCGTGATCGGGAAATCGAGCTGTGCAAGAATAGCAGGAGACGCGACGACAGCGCCGCGGCGGAAAGTCGGAAAGCGCGATGGCGAAGCAGCCATGTTGGAATACGAATTGTTCAGCTTTACAACTATCACGCGGGTAAGCCGCATTTAGCGAAGAAGCAATATTATACTCTTTGTGTTGAAATGTTCTCTGAACTATCGCGGGGTCCCGTACAAAGCCCTTTTTTGCAATTCGACTCTTGAAACTTTATAAACAGTAAAAGCGTACGTTTTTATAGAATAAATTTATTTCGGTACACTTTTTCCAAAAAAGGGCTTTGTACGGGACCCCGCGGTAGTTCAGAGAACATTTCAACACAAAGAGCATAAAAAAATATTGCTTCTTCGCTAAATGCGGGTTACCCGCGTGATCGGGAAAACGAGCTGTGCAAGAATAGCAGGAGACGCGACGACAGCGCCGCGGCAGGAAAGTCGGAAAGCGCGATAGCGAAGCAGCCATGTTGGAATACGAATTGTTCAGCTTTATAACTATCACGCGGGTAAGCCGCATTTAGCGAAGAAACAATATTATTTGATGCTCTTTGTGTTGAAATGTTCTCTGAACTATCGTGCGGTCCCGTACAAAGCCCTTTTTTGCAATTCGCCTCTTGAAACTTTATAAACGGTAAAAGCGTACGTTTTTATGGAATACATTTATTTCCCTACACTTTTCCCAAAAAAGGGCTTTGTACGGGACCCCGCGGTAGTTCAGAGAACATTTCAACACAAAGAGCATAAATAATATTGCTTCTTCGCTAAATGCGGCTTACCCGCGTGATCGGGAAATGGAGCAGTGCAAGAATAGCAGGAGACGCGACGACAGCGCCGCGGCGGAAAGTCGGAAAGCGCGATAGCGAAGCAGCCATGTTGGAATACGTATTGTTCAGCTTTACAACTATCACGCGGGTAAGCCGCATTTAGCGAAGAAGCAATATTATTTGATGCTCTTTGTGTTGAAATGTTCTCTGAACTATCGCGGGGTCCCGTACAAAGCCCTTTTTTGCAATTCGCCTCTTGAAACTTTATAAACAGTAAAAGCGTACGTTTTTATAGAATAAATTTATTTCGGTATACTTTTTCCAAAAAAGGGCTTTGTACGGGACCCCGCGCTAGTTCAGAGAACATTTCAACACAAAGAGCATCAAAAAATATTGCTTCTTCGCTAAATGCGGCTTACCCGCGTGATCGGGAAATGGAGCAGTGCAAGAATAGCAGGAGACGCGACGACAGCGCCGCGGCGGAAAGTCGGAAAGCGCGATAGCGAAGCAGCCATGTTGGAATACGAATTGTTCAGCTTTATAACTATCACGCGGGTAAGCCGCGTTTAGCGAAGAAACAATATTATTTGATGCTCTTTGTGTTGAAATGTTCTCTGAACTATCGTGCGGTCCCGTACAAAGCCCTTTTTTGCAATTCGCCTCTTGAAACTTTATAAACGGTAAAAGCGTACGTTTTTATGGAATACATTTATTTCCCTACACTTTTCCCAAAAAAGGGCTTTGTACGGGACCCCGCGGTAGTTCAGAGAACATTTCAACACAAAGAGCATAAATAATATTGCTTCTTCGCTAAATGCGGCTTACCCGCGTGATCGGGAAATGGAGCAGTGCAAGAATAGCAGGAGACGCGACGACAGCGCCGCGGCGGAAAGTCGGAAAGCGCGATAGCGAAGCAGCCATGTTGGAATACGTATTGTTCAGCTTTACAACTATCACGCGGGTAAGCCGCATTTAGCGAAGAAGCAATATTATTTGATGCTCTTTGTGTTGAAATGTTCTCTGAACTATCGCGGGGTCCCGTACAAAGCCCTTTTTTGCAATTCGCCTCTTGAAACTTTATAAACAGTAAAAGCGTACGTTTTTATAGAATAAATTTATTTCGGTATACTTTTTCCAAAAAAGGGCTTTGTACGGGACCCCGCGCTAGTTCAGAGAACATTTCAACACAAAGAGCATCAAAAAATATTGCTTCTTCGCTAAATGCGGCTTACCCGCGTGATCGGGAAATGGAGCAGTGCAAGAATAGCAGGAGACGCGACGACAGCGCCGCGGCGGAAAGTCGGAAAGCGCGATAGCGAAGCAGCCATGTTGGAATACGTATAGTTCAGCTTTACAACTATCACGCGGGTAAGCCGCATTTAGCGAAGAAGCAATATTATTTGATGCTCTTTGTGTTGAAATGTTCTCTGAACTATCGCGGGGTCCCGTACAAAGCCCTTTTTTGCAATTCGCCTCTTGAAACTTTATAAACAGTAAAAGCGTACGTTTTTATAGAATAAATTTATTTCGGTACACTTTTTCCAAAAAAGGGCTTTGTACGGGACCCCGCGGTAGTTCAGAGAACATTTCAACACAAAGAGCATAAATAATATTGCTTCTTCGCTAAATGCGGCTTACCCGCGTGATCGGGAAATGGAGCAGTGCAAGAATAGCAGGAGACGCGACGACAGCGCCGCGGCGGAAAGTCGGAAAGCGCGATAGCGAAGCAGCCATGTTGGAATACGTATTGTTCAGCTTTACAACTATCACGCGGGTAAGCCGCATTTAGCGAAGAAGCAATATTATTTGATGCTCTTTGTGTTGAAATGTTCTCTGAACTATCGCGGGGTCCCGTACAAAGCCCTTTTTTGCAATTCGCCTCTTGAAACTTTATAAACAGTAAAAGCGTACGTTTTTATAGAATAAATTTATTTCGGTACACTTTTTCCAAAAAAGGGCTTTGTACGGGACCCCGCGGTAGTTCAGAGAACATTTCAACACAAAGAGCATCAAAAAATATTGCTTCTTCGCTAAATGCGGCTTACCCGCGTGATCGGGAAATGGAGCAGTGCAAGAATAGCAGGAGACGCGACGACAGCGCCGCTGCGGAAAGTCGGAAAGCGCGATAGCGAAGCAGCCATGTTGGAATACGTATTGTTCAGCTTTACAACTATCACGCGGGTAAGCCGCATTTAGCGAAGAAGCAATATTATTTGATGCTCTTTGTGTTGAAATGTTCTCTGAACTATCGCGGGGTCCCGTACAAAGCCCTTTTTTGCAATTCGCCTCTTGAAACTTTATAAACAGTAAAACCGTACGTTTTTATAGAATAAATTTATTTCGGTACACTTTTTCCAAAAAAGGGCTTTGTACGGGACCCCGCGGTAGTTCAGAGAACATTTCAACACAAAGAGCATAAAAAAATATTGCTTCTTCGCCAAATGCGGCTTACCCGCGTGATCGGGAAATCGAGCTGTGCAAGAATAGCAGGAGACGCGACGACAGCGCCGCGGCGGAAAGTCGGAAAGCGCGATAGCGAAGCAGCTATGTTGGAATACGAATTGTTCAGCTTTATAACTATCACGCGGGTAAGCCGCATTTAGCGAAGAAGCAATATTATTTGATGCTCTTTGTGTTGAAATGTTCTCTGAACTATCGCGGGGTCCCGTACAAAGCCCTTTTTTGCAATTCGCCTCTTGGAACTTTATAAACGGTAAAAGCGTACGTTTTTATAGAATACATTTATTCCCCTACACTTTTCCCAAAAAAGGGCTTTGTACGGGACCCCGCGGTAGTTCAGAGAACATTTCAACACAAAGAGCATAAATAATATTGCTTCTTCGCTAAATGTGGCTTACCCGCGTGATCGGGAAATCGAGCTGTGCAAGAATAGCAGGAGACGCGACGACAGCGCCGCGGCGGAAAGTCGGAAAGCGCGATGGCGAAGCAGCCATGTTGGAATACGAATTGTTCAGCTTTACAACTATCACGCGGGTAAGCCGCATTTAGCGAAGAAGCAATATTATACTCTTTGTGTTGAAATGTTCTCTGAACTATCGCGGGGTCCCGTACAAAGCCCTTTTTTGCAATTCGACTCTTGAAACTTTATAAACAGTAAAAGCGTACGTTTTTATAGAATAAATTTATTTCGGTACACTTTTTCCAAAAAAGGGCTTTGTACGGGACCCCGCGGTAGTTCAGAGAACATTTCAACACAAAGAGCATAAAAAAATATTGCTTCTTCGCTAAATGCGGGTTACCCGCGTGATCGGGAAAACGAGCTGTGCAAGAATAGCAGGAGACGCGACGACAGCGCCGCGGCAGGAAAGTCGGAAAGCGCGATAGCGAAGCAGCCATGTTGGAATACGAATTGTTCAGCTTTATAACTATCACGCGGGTAAGCCGCATTTAGCGAAGAAACAATATTATTTGATGCTCTTTGTGTTGAAATGTTCTCTGAACTATCGTGCGGTCCCGTACAAAGCCCTTTTTTGCAATTCGCCTCTTGAAACTTTATAAACGGTAAAAGCGTACGTTTTTATGGAATACATTTATTTCCCTACACTTTTCCCAAAAAAGGGCTTTGTACGGGACCCCGCGGTAGTTCAGAGAACATTTCAACACAAAGAGCATAAATAATATTGCTTCTTCGCTAAATGCGGCTTACCCGCGTGATCGGGAAATGGAGCAGTGCAAGAATAGCAGGAGACGCGACGACAGCGCCGCGGCGGAAAGTCGGAAAGCGCGATAGCGAAGCAGCCATGTTGGAATACGTATTGTTCAGCTTTACAACTATCACGCGGGTAAGCCGCATTTAGCGAAGAAGCAATATTATTTGATGCTCTTTGTGTTGAAATGTTCTCTGAACTATCGCGGGGTCCCGTACAAAGCCCTTTTTTGCAATTCGCCTCTTGAAACTTTATAAACAGTAAAAGCGTACGTTTTTATAGAATAAATTTATTTCGGTATACTTTTTCCAAAAAAGGGCTTTGTACGGGACCCCGCGCTAGTTCAGAGAACATTTCAACACAAAGAGCATCAAAAAATATTGCTTCTTCGCTAAATGCGGCTTACCCGCGTGATCGGGAAATGGAGCAGTGCAAGAATAGCAGGAGACGCGACGACAGCGCCGCGGCGGAAAGTCGGAAAGCGCGATAGCGAAGCAGCCATGTTGGAATACGAATTGTTCAGCTTTATAACTATCACGCGGGTAAGCCGCATTTAGCGAAGAAACAATATTATTTGATGCTCTTTGTGTTGAAATGTTCTCTGAACTATCGTGCGGTCCCGTACAAAGCCCTTTTTTGCAATTCGCCTCTTGAAACTTTATAAACGGTAAAAGCGTACGTTTTTATGGAATACATTTATTTCCCTACACTTTTCCCAAAAAAGGGCTTTGTACGGGACCCCGCGGTAGTTCAGAGAACATTTCAACACAAAGAGCATAAATAATATTGCTTCTTCGCTAAATGCGGCTTACCCGCGTGATCGGGAAATGGAGCAGTGCAAGAATAGCAGGAGACGCGACGACAGCGCCGCGGCGGAAAGTCGGAAAGCGCGATAGCGAAGCAGCCATGTTGGAATACGTATTGTTCAGCTTTACAACTATCACGCGGGTAAGCCGCATTTAGCGAAGAAGCAATATTATTTGATGCTCTTTGTGTTGAAATGTTCTCTGAACTATCGCGGGGTCCCGTACAAAGCCCTTTTTTGCAATTCGCCTCTTGAAACTTTATAAACAGTAAAAGCGTACGTTTTTATAGAATAAATTTATTTCGGTATACTTTTTCCAAAAAAGGGCTTTGTACGGGACCCCGCGCTAGTTCAGAGAACATTTCAACACAAAGAGCATCAAAAAATATTGCTTCTTCGCTAAATGCGGCTTACCCGCGTGATCGGGAAATGGAGCAGTGCAAGAATAGCAGGAGACGCGACGACAGCGCCGCGGCGGAAAGTCGGAAAGCGCGATAGCGAAGCAGCCATGTTGGAATACGTATTGTTCAGCTTTACAACTATCACGCGGGTAAGCCGCATTTAGCGAAGAAGCAATATTATTTGATGCTCTTTGTGTTGAAATGTTCTCTGAACTATCGCGGGGTCCCGTACAAAGCCCTTTTTTGCAATTCGCCTCTTGAAACTTTATAAACAGTAAAAGCGTACGTTTTTATAGAATAAATTTATTTCGGTACACTTTTTCCAAAAAAGGGCTTTGTACGGGACCCCGCGGTAGTTCAGAGAACATTTCAACACAAAGAGCATCAAAAAATATTGCTTCTTCGCTAAATGCGGCTTACCCGCGTGATCGGGAAATGGAGCTGTGCAAGAATAGCAGGAGACGCGACGACAGCGCCGCGGCGGAAAGTCGGAAAGCGCGATAGCGAAGCAGCCATGTTGGAATACGTATTGTTCAGCTTTACAACTATCGCGCGGGTAAGCCGCATTTAGCGTAGAAGCAATATTATTTGATGCGCTTTGTGTTGAAATGTTCTCTGAACTATCGGGGGGTCCCGTACAAAGCCCTTTTTTGCAATTCGCATCTTGAAACTTTATAAACAGTAAAACCGTACGTTTTTATAGAATAAATTTATTTCGGTACACTTTTTCCAAAAAAGGGCTTTGTACGGGACCCCGCGGTAGTTCAGAGAACATTTCAACACAAAGAGCATAAATAATATTGCTTCTTCGCTAAATGCGGCTTACCCGCGTGATCGGGAAATGGAGCAGTGCAAGAATAGCAGGAGACGCGACGACAGCGCCGCGGCGGAAAGTCGGAAAGCGCGATAGCGAAGCAGCCATGTTGGAATACGTATTGTTCAGCTTTACAACTATCACGCGGGTAAGCCGCATTTAGCGAAGAAGCAATATTATTTGATGCTCTTTGTGTTGAAATGTTCTCTGAACTATCGCGGGGTCCCGTACAAAGCCCTTTTTTGCAATTCGCCTCTTGAAACTTTATAAACAGTAAAAGCGTACGTTTTTATAGAATAAATTTATTTCGGTACACTTTTTCCAAAAAAGGGCTTTGTACGGGACCCCGCGGTAGTTCAGAGAACATTTCAACACAAAGAGCATCAAAAAATATTGCTTCTTCGCTAAATGCGGCTTACCCGCGTGATCGGGAAATGGAGCAGTGCAAGAATAGCAGGAGACGCGACGACAGCGCCGCGGCGGAAAGTCGGAAAGCGCGATAGCGAAGCAGCCATGTTGGAATACGTATTGTTCAGCTTTACAACTATCACGCGGGTAAGCCGCATTTAGCGAAGAAGCAATATTATTTATGCTCTTTGTGTTGAAATGTTCTCTGAACTACCGCGGGGTCCCGTACAAGGCCCTTTTTTGGGAAAAGTGTAGGGAAATAAATGTATTCTATAAAAACGTACGCTTTTACCGTTTATAAAGTTTCAAGAGGCGAATTGCAAAAAAGGGCTTTGTACGGGACCGCACGATAGATCAGAGAACATTTCAACACAAAAAGCATCAAATAATATTGTTTCTTCGCTAAATGCGGCTTACCCGCGTGATAGTTATAAAGCTGAACAATTCGTATTCCAACATGGCTGCTTCGCTATCGCGCTTTCCGACTTTCCTGCCGCGGCGCTGTCGTCGCGTCTCCTGCTATTCTTGCACAGCTCGTTTTCCCGATCACGCGGGTAACCCGCATTTAGCGAAGAAGCAATATTATTTGATGCTCTTTGTGTTGAAATGTTCTCTGAACTATCGCGGGGTCCCGTACAAAGCCCTTTTTTGCAATTCGCCTCTTGAAACTTTATAAACGGTAAAAGCGTACGTTTTTATAGAATACATTTATTTCCCTACACTTTTCCCAAAAAAGGGCTTTGTACGGGACCCCGCGGTAGTTCAGAGAACATTTCAACACAAAGAGCATAAATAATATTGCTTCTTCGCTAAATGTGGCTTACCCGCGTGATCGGGAAATCGAGCTGTGCAAGAATAGCAGGAGACGCGACGACAGCGCCGCGGCGGAAAGTCGGAAAGCGCGATGGCGAAGCAGCCATGTTGGAATACGAATTGTTCAGCTTTACAACTATCACGCGGGTAAGCCGCATTTAGCGAAGAAGCAATATTATACTCTTTGTGTTGAAATGTTCTCTGAACTATCGCGGGGTCCCGTACAAAGCCCTTTTTTGCAATTCGACTCTTGAAACTTTATAAACAGTAAAAGCGTACGTTTTTATAGAATAAATTTATTTCGGTACACTTTTTCCAAAAAAGGGCTTTGTACGGGACCCCGCGGTAGTTCAGAGAACATTTCAACACAAAGAGCATAAATAATATTGCTTCTTCGCTAAATGTGGCTTACCCGCGTGATCGGGAAATCGAGCTGTGCAAGAATAGCAGGAGACGCGACGACAGCGCCGCGGCAGGAAAGTCGGAAAGCGCGATAGCGAAGCAGCCATGTTGGAATACGAATTGTTCAGCTTTATAACTATCACGCGGGTAAGCCGCATTTAGCGAAGAAACAATATTATTTGATGCTTTTTGTGTTGAAATGTTCTCTGAACTATCGTGCGGTCCCGTACAAAGCCCTTTTTTGCAATTCGCCTCTTGAAACTTTATAAACGGTAAAAGCGTACGTTTTTATAGAATACATTTATTTCCCTACACTTTTCCCAAAAAAGGGCCTTGTACGGGACCCCGCGGTAGTTCAGAGAACATTTCAACACAAAGAGCATAAATAATATTGCTTCTTCGCTAAATGCGGCTTACCCGCGTGATCGGGAAATGGAGCAGTGCAAGAATAGCAGGAGACGCGACGACAGCGCCGCGGCGGAAAGTCGGAAAGCGCGATAGCGAAGCAGCCATGTTGGAATACGTATTGTTCAGCTTTACAACTATCACGCGGGTAAGCCGCATTTAGCGAAGAAGCAATATTATTTGATGCTCTTTGTGTTGAAATGTTCTCTGAACTATCGCGGGGTCCCGTACAAAGCCCTTTTTTGCAATTCGCCTCTTGAAACTTTATAAACAGTAAAAGCGTACGTTTTTATAGAATAAATTAATTCGGTACACTTTTTCCAAAAAAGGGCTTTGTACGGGACCCCGCGGTAGTTCAGAGAACATTTCAACACAAAGAGCATCAAAAAATATTGCTTCTTCGCTAAATGCGGCTTACCCGCGTGATCGGGAAATGGAGCAGTGCAAGAATAGCAGGAGACGCGACGACAGCGCCGCGGCGGAAAGTCGGAAAGCGCGATAGCGAAGCAGCCATGTTGGAATACGTATTGTTCAGCTTTACAACTATCACGCGGGTAAGCCGCATTTAGCGAAGAAGCAATATTATTTGATGCTCTTTGTGTTGAAATGTTCTCTGAACTATCGCGGGGTCCCGTACAAAGCCCTTTTTTGCAATTCGCCTCTTGAAACTTTATAAACAGTAAAAGCGTACGTTTTTATAGAATAAATTTATTTCGGTACACTTTTTCCAAAAAAGGGCTTTGTACGGGACCCCGCGGTAGTTCAGAGAACATTTCAACACAAAGAGCATCAAAAAATATTGCTTCTTCGCTAAATGCGGCTTACCCGCGTGATCGGGAAATGGAGCAGTGCAAGAATAGCAGGAGACGCGACGACAGCGCCGCGGCGGAAAGTCGGAAAGCGCGATAGCGAAGCAGCCATGTTGGAATACGTATTGTTCAGCTTTACAACTATCACGCGGGTAAGCCGCATTTAGCGAAGAAGCAATATTATTTGATGCTCTTTGTGTTGAAATGTTCTCTGAACTATCGCGGGGTCCCGTACAAAGCCCTTTTTTGCAAATCGCCTCTTGAAACTTTATAAACAGTAAAAGCGTACGTTTTTATAGAATAAATTTATTTCCCTACACTTTTCCCAAAAAAGGGCTTTGTACGGGACCCCGCGGTAGTTCAGAGAACATTTCAACACAAAGAGCATAAATAATATTGCTTCTTCGCTAAATGCGGCTTACCCGCGTGATCGGGAAATGGGGCAGTGCAAGAATAGCAGGAGACGCGACGACAGCGCCGCGGCGGAAAGTCGGAAAGCGCGATAGCGAAGCAGCCATGTTGGAATACGTATTGTTCAGCTTTACAACTATCACGCGGGTAAGCCGCATTTAGCAAAGAAGCAATATTATTTGATGCTCTTTGTGTTGAAATGTTCTCTGAACTATCGCGGGGTCCCGTACAAAGCCCTTTTTTGCAATTCGCCTCTTGAAACTTTATAAACAGTAAAAGCGTACGTTTTTATAGAATAAATTTATTTCGGTACACTTTTTCCAAAAAAGGGCTTTGTACGGGACCCCGCGGTAGTTCAGAGAACATTTCAACACAAAGAGCATCAAAAAATATTGCTTCTTCGCTAAATGCGGCTTACCCGCGTGATCGGGAAATGGAGCAGTGCAAGAATAGCAGGAGACGCGACGACAGCGCCGCGGCGGAAAGTCGGAAAGCGCGATAGCGAAGCAGCCATGTTGGAATACGTATTGTTCAGCTTTACAACTATCACGCGGGTAAGCCGCATTTAGCGAAGAAGCAATATTATTTGATGTTCTTTGTGTTGAAATGTTCTCTGAACTATCGCGGGGTCCCGTACAAAGCCCTTTTTTGCAATTCGCCTCTTGAAACTTTATAAACAGTAAAAGCGTACGTTTTTATAGAATAAATTTATTTCGGTACACTTTTTCCAAAAAAGGGCTTTGTACGGGACCCCGCGGTAGTTCAGAGAACATTTCAACACAAAGAGCATCAAAAAATATTGCTTCTTCGCTAAATGCGGCTTACCCGCGTGATCGGGAAATGGAGCAGTGCAAGAATAGCAGGAGACGCGACGACAGCACCGCGGCGGAAAGTCGGAAAGCGCGATAGCGAAGCAGCCATGTTGGAATACGTATTGTTCAGCTTTGCAACTATCACGCGGGTAAGCCGCATTTAGCGAAGAAGCAATATTATTTGATGCTCTTTGTGTTGAAATGTTCTCTGAACTATCGCGGGGTCCCGTACAAAGCCCTTTTTTGCAATTCGCCTCTTGAAACTTTATAAACAGTAAAAGCGTACGTTTTTATAGAATAAATTTATTTCGGTACACTTTTTCCAAAAAAGGGCTTTGTACGGGACCCCGCGGTAGTTCAGAGAACATTTCAACACAAAGAGCATAAATAATATTGCTTCTTCGCTAAATGTGGCTTACCCGCGTGATCGGGAAATCGAGCTGTGCAAGAATAGCAGGAGACGCGACGACAGCGCCGCGGCGGAAAGTCGGAAAGCGCGATGGCGAAGCAGCCATGTTGGAATACGAATTGTTCAGCTTTATAACTATCACGCGGGTAAGCCGCATTTAGCGAAGAAACAATATTATTTGATGCTCTTTGTGTTGAAATGTTCTCTGAACTATCGCGCGGTCCCGTACAAAGCCCTTTTTTGCAATTCGCCTCTTGAAACTTTATAAACGGTAAAAGCGTACGTTTTTATAGAATACATTTATTTCCCTACACTTTTCCCAAAAAAGGGCTTTGTACGGGACCCCGCGGTAGTTCAGAGAACATTTCAACACAAAGAGCATAAATAATATTGCTTCTTCGCTAAATGCGGCTTACCCGCGTGATCGGGAAATGGAGCAGTGCAAGAATAGCAGGAGACGCGACGACAGCGCCGCGGCGGAAAGTCGGAAAGCGCGATAGCGAAGCAGCCATGTTGGAATACGTATTGTTCAGCTTTACAACTATCACGCGGGTAAGCCGCATTTAGCGAAGAAGCAATATTATTTGATGCTCTTTTTGTTGAAATGTTCTCTGAACTATCGCGGGGTCCCGTACAAAGCCCTTTTTTGCAATTCGCCTCTTGAAACTTTATAAACAGTAAAAGCGTACGTTTTTATAGAATAAATTTATTTCGGTACACTTTTTCCAAAAAAGGGCTTTGTACGGGACCCCGCGGTAGTTCAGAGAACATTTCAACACAAAGAGCATAAAAAAATATTCCTTCTTCGCTAAATGTGGCTTACCCGCGTGATCGGGAAATGGAGCTGTGCAAGAATAGCAGGAGACGCGACGACAGCGCCGCGGCGGAAAGTCGGAAAGCGCGATAGCGAAGCAGCCATGTTGGAATACGTATTGTTCAGCTTTACAACTATCACGCGGGTAAGCCGCATTTAGCGAAGAAGCAATATTATTTGATGCTCTTTGTGTTGAAATGTTCTCTGAACTATCGCGGGGTCCCGTACAAAGCCCTTTTTTGCAATTCGCCTCTTGAAACTTTATAAACAGTAAAAGCGTACGTTTTTATAGAATAAATTTATTTCGGTACACTTTTTCCAAAAAAGGGCTTTGTACGGGACCCCGCGGTAGTTCAGAGAACATTTCAACACAAAGAGCATCAAAAAATATTGCTTCTTCGCTAAATGCGGCTTACCCGCGTGATCGGGAAATGGAGCAGTGCAAGAATAGCAGGAGACGCGACGACAGCGCCGCGGCGGAAAGTCGGAAAGCGCGATAGCGAAGCAGCCATGTTGGAATACGTATTGTTCAGCTTTACAACTATCACGCGGGTAAGCCGCATTTAGCGAAGAAGCAATATTATTTGATGTTCTTTGTGTTGAAATGTTCTCTGAACTATCGCGGGGTCCCGTACAAAGCCCTTTTTTGCAATTCGCCTCTTGAAACTTTATAAACAGTAAAAGCGTACGTTTTTATAGAATAAATTTATTTCGGTACACTTTTTCCAAAAAAGGGCTTTGTACGGGACCCCGCGGTAGTTCAGAGAACATTTCAACACAAAGAGCATCAAAAAATATTGCTTCTTCGCTGAATGCGGCTTACCCGCGTGATCGGGAAATGGAGCTGTGCAAGAATAGCAGGAGACGCGACGACAGCGCCGCGGCGGAAAGTCGGAAAGCGCGATAGCGAAGCAGCCATGTTGGAATACGTATTGTTCAGCTTTACAACTATCACGCGGGTAAGCCGCATTTAGCGAAGAAGCAATATTATTTGATGCTCTTTGTGTTGAAATGTTCTCTGAACTATCGCGGGGGCCCGTACAAAGCCCTTTTTTGCAATTCGCCTCTTGAAACTTTATAAACAGTAAAAGCGTACGTTTTTATAGAATAAATTTATTTCGGTACACTTTTTCCAAAAAAGGGCTTTGTACGGGACCCCGCGGTAGTTCAGAGAACATTTCAACACAAAGAGCATCAAAAAATATTGCTTCTTCGCTAAATGCGGCTTACCCGCGTGATCGGGAAATGGAGCAGTGCAAGAATAGCAGGAGACGCGACGACAGCGTCGCGGCGGAAAGTCGGAAAGCGCGATAGCGAAGCAGCCATGTTGGAATACGAATTGTTCAGCTTTATAACTATCACGCGGGTAAGCCGCATTTAGCGAAGAAACAATATTATTTGATGCTTTTTGTGTTGAAATGTTCTCTGAACTATCGTGCGGTCCCGTACAAAGCCCTTTTTTGCAATTCGCCTCTTGAAACTTTATAAACGGTAAAAGCGTACGTTTTTATAGAATACATTTATTTCCCTACACTTTTCCCAAAAAAGGGCTTTGTACGGGACCCCGCGGTAGTTCAGAGAACATTTCAACACAAAGAGCATAAATAATATTGCTTCTTCGCTAAATGCGGCTTACCCGCGTGATCGGGAAATGGAGCAGTGCAAGAATAGCAGGAGACGCGACGACAGCGCCGCGGCGGAAAGTCGGAAAGCGCGATAGCGAAGCAGCCATGTTGGAATACGTATTGTTCAGCTTTACAACTATCACGCGGGTAAGCCGCATTTAGCGAAGAAGCAATATTATTTGATGCTCTTTGTGTTGAAATGTTCTCTGAACTATCGCGGGGTCCCGTACAAAGCCCTTTTTTGCAATTCGCCTCTTGAAACTTTATAAACAGTAAAAGCGTACGTTTTTATAGAATAAATTTATTTCGGTACACTTTTTCCAAAAAAGGGCTTTGTACGGGACCCCGCGGTAGTTCAGAGAACATTTCAACACAAAGAGCATCAAAAAATATTGCTTCTTCGCTAAATGCGGCTTACCCGCGTGATCGGGAAATGGAGCAGTGCAAGAATAGCAGGAGACGCGACGACAGCGCCGCGGCGGAAAGTCGGAAAGCGCGATAGCGAAGCAGCCATGTTGGAATACGTATTGTTCAGCTTTACAACTATCACGCGGGTAAGCCGCATTTAGCGAAGAAGCAATATTATTTGATGCTCTTTGTGTTGAAATGTTCTCTGAACTATCGCGGGGTCCCGTACAAAGCCCTTTTTTGCAATTCGCCTCTTGAAACTTTATAAACAGTAAAAGCGTACGTTTTTATAGAATAAATTTATTTCCCTACACTTTTCCCAAAAAAGGGCTTTGTACGGGACCCCGCGGTAGTTCAGAGAACATTTCAACACAAAGAGCATAAATAATATTGCTTCTTCGCTAAATGCGGCTTACCCGCGTGATCGGGAAATGGAGCAGTGCAAGAATAGCAGGAGACGCGACGACAGCGCCGCGGCGGAAAGTCGGAAAGCGCGATAGCGAAGCAGCCATGTTGGAATACGTATTGTTCAGCTTTACAACTATCACGCGGGTAAGCCGCATTTAGCAAAGAAGCAATATTATTTGATGCTCTTTGTGTTGAAATGTTCTCTGAACTATCGCGGGGTCCCGTACAAAGCCCTTTTTTGCAATTCGCCTCTTGAAACTTTATAAACAGTAAAAGCGTACGTTTTTATAGAATAAATTTATTTCGGTACACTTTTTCCAAAAAAGGGCTTTGTACGGGACCCCGCGGTAGTTCAGAGAACATTTCAACACAAAGAGCATCAAAAAATATTGCTTCTTCGCTAAATGCGGCTTACCCGCGTGATCGGGAAATGGAGCAGTGCAAGAATAGCAGGAGACGCGACGACAGCGCCGCGGCGGAAAGTCGGAAAGCGCGATAGCGAAGCAGCCATGTTGGAATACGTATTGTTCAGCTTTACAACTATCACGCGGGTAAGCCGCATTTAGCGAAGAAGCAATATTATTTGATGTTCTTTGTGTTGAAATGTTCTCTGAACTATCGCGGGGTCCCGTACAAAGCCCTTTTTTGCAATTCGCCTCTTGAAACTTTATAAACAGTAAAAGCGTACGTTTTTATAGAATAAATTTATTTCGGTACACTTTTTCCAAAAAAGGGCTTTGTACGGGACCCCGCGGTAGTTCAGAGAACATTTCAACACAAAGAGCATCAAAAAATATTGCTTCTTCGCTAAATGCGGCTTACCCGCGTGATCGGGAAATGGAGCTGTGCAAGAATAGCAGGAGACGCGACGACAGCGCCGCGGCGGAAAGTCGGAAAGCGCGATAGCGAAGCAGCCATGTTGGAATACGTATTGTTCAGCTTTACAACTATCACGCGGGTAAGCCGCATTTAGCGGAGAAGCAATATTATTTGATGCTCTTTGTGTTGAAATGTTCTCTGAACTATCGCGGGGTCCCGTACAAAGCCCTTTTTTGCAATTCGCCTCTTGAAACTTTATAAACAGTAAAAGCGTACGTTTTTATAGAATAAATTTATTTCGGTACACTTTTTCCAAAAAAGGGCTTTGTACGGGACCCCGCGGTAGTTCAGAGAACATTTCAACACAAAGAGCATCAAAAAATATTGCTTCTTCGCTAAATGCGGCTTACCCGCGTGATCGGGAAATGGAGCAGTGCAAGAATAGCAGGAGACGCGACGACAGCGCCGCGGCGGAAAGTCGGAAAGCGCGATAGCGAAGCAGCCATGTTGGAATACGAATTGTTCAGCTTTATAACTATCACGCGGGTAAGCCGCATTTAGCGAAGAAACAATATTATTTGATGCTTTTTGTGTTGAAATGTTCTCTGAACTATCGTGCGGTCCCGTACAAAGCCCTTTTTTGCAATTCGCCTCTTGAAACTTTATAAACGGTAAAAGCGTACGTTTTTATAGAATACATTTATTTCCCTACACTTTACCCAAAAAAGGGCTTTGTACGGGACCCCGCGGTAGTTCAGAGAACATTTCAACACAAAGAGCATAAATAATATTGCTTCTTCGCTAAATGCGGCTTACCCGCGTGATCGGGAAATGGAGCAGTGCAAGAATAGCAGGAGACGCGACGACAGCGCCGCGGCGGAAAGTCGGAAAGCGCGATAGCGAAGCAGCCATGTTGGAATACGTATTGTTCAGCTTTACAACTATCACGCGGGTAAGCCGCATTTAGCGAAGAAGCAATATTATTTGATGCTCTTTGTGTTGAAATGTTCTCTGAACTATCGCGGGGTCCCGTACAAAGCCCTTTTTTGCAATTCGCCTCTTGAAACTTTATAAACAGTAAAAGCGTACGTTTTTATAGAATAAATTAATTCGGTACACTTTTTCCAAAAAAGGGCTTTGTACGGGACCCCGCGGTAGTTCAGAGAACATTTCAACACAAAGAGCATCAAAAAATATTGCTTCTTCGCTAAATGCGGCTTACCCGCGTGATCGGGAAATGGAGCAGTGCAAGAATAGCAGGAGACGCGACGACAGCGCCGCGGCGGAAAGTCGGAAAGCGCGATAGCGAAGCAGCCATGTTGGAATACGTATTGTTCAGCTTTACAACTATCACGCGGGTAAGCCGCATTTAGCGAAGAAGCAATATTATTTGATGCTCTTTGTGTTGAAATGTTCTCTGAACTATCGCGGGGTCCCGTACAAAGCCCTTTTTTGCAATTCGCCTCTTGAAACTTTATAAACAGTAAAAGCGTACGTTTTTATAGAATAAATTTATTTCGGTACACTTTTTCCAAAAAAGGGCTTTGTACGGGACCCCGCGGTAGTTCAGAGAACATTTCAACACAAATAGCATCAAAAAATATTGCTTCTTCGCTAAATGCGGCTTACCCGCGTGATCGGGAAATGGAGCAGTGCAAGAATAGCAGGAGACGCGACGACAGCGCCGCGGCGGAAAGTCGGAAAGCGCGATAGCGAAGCAGCCATGTTGGAATACGTATTGTTCAGCTTTACAACTATCACGCGGGTAAGCCGCATTTAGCGAAGAAGCAATATTATTTGATGCTCTTTGTGTTGAAATGTTCTCTGAACTATCGCGGGGTCCCGTACAAAGCCCTTTTTTGCAATTCGCCTCTTGAAACTTTATAAACAGTAAAAGCGTACGTTTTTATAGAATAAATTTATTTCCCTACACTTTTCCCAAAAAAGGGCTTTGTACGGGACCCCGCGGTAGTTCAGAGAACATTTCAACACAAAGAGCATAAATAATATTGCTTCTTCGCTAAATGCGGCTTACCCGCGTGATCGGGAAATGGAGCAGTGCAAGAATAGCAGGAGACGCGACGACAGCGCCGCGGCGGAAAGTCGGAAAGCGCGATAGCGAAGCAGCCATGTTGGAATACGTATTGTTCAGCTTTACAACTATCACGCGGGTAAGCCGCATTTAGCAAAGAAGCAATATTATTTGATGCTCTTTGTGTTGAAATGTTCTCTGAACTATCGCGGGGTCCCGTACAAAGCCCTTTTTTGCAATTCGCCTCTTGAAACTTTATAAACAGTAAAAGCGTACGTTTTTATAGAATAAATTTATTTCGGTACACTTTTTCCAAAAAAGGGCTTTGTACGGGACCCCGCGGTAGTTCAGAGAACATTTCAACACAAAGAGCATCAAAAAATATTGCTTCTTCGCTAAATGCGGCTTACCCGCGTGATCGGGAAATGGAGCAGTGCAAGAATAGCAGGAGACGCGACGACAGCGCCGCGGCGGAAAGTCGGAAAGCGCGATAGCGAAGCAGCCATGTTGGAATACGTATTGTTCAGCTTTACAACTATCACGCGGGTAAGCCGCATTTAGCGAAGAAGCAATATTATTTGATGTTCTTTGTGTTGAAATGTTCTCTGAACTATCGCGGGGTCCCGTACAAAGCCCTTTTTTGCAATTCGCCTCTTGAAACTTTATAAACAGTAAAAGCGTACGTTTTTATAGAATAAATTTATTTCGGTACACTTTTTCCAAAAAAGGGCTTTGTACGGGACCCCGCGGTAGTTCAGAGAACATTTCAACACAAAGAGCATCAAAAAATATTGCTTCTTCGCTAAATGCGGCTTACCCGCGTGATCGGGAAATGGAGCTGTGCAAGAATAGCAGGAGACGCGACGACAGCACCGCGGCGGAAAGTCGGAAAGCGCGATAGCGAAGCAGCCATGTTGGAATACGTATTGTTCAGCTTTACAACTATCACGCGGGTAAGCCGCATTTAGCGAAGAAGCAATATTATTTGATGCTCTTTGTGTTGAAATGTTCTCTGAACTATCGCGGGGTCCCGTACAAAGCCCTTTTTTGCAATTCGCCTCTTGAAACTTTATAAACAGTAAAAGCGTACGTTTTTATAGAATAAATTTATTTCGGTACACTTTTTCCAAAAAAGGGCTTTGTACGGGACCCCGCGGTAGTTCAGAGAACATTTCAACACAAAGAGCATCAAAAAATATTGCTTCTTCGCTAAATGCGGCTTACCCGCGTGATCGGGAAATGGAGCAGTGCAAGAATAGCAGGAGACGCGACGACAGCGCCGCGGCGGAAAGTCGGAAAGCGCGATAGCGAAGCAGCCATGTTGGAATACGTATTGTTCAGCTTTACAACTATCACGCGGGTAAGCCGCATTTAGCGAAGAAGCAATATTATTTGATGTTCTTTGTGTTGAAATGTTCTCTGAACTATCGCGGGGTCCCGTACAAAGCCCTTTTTTGCAATTCGCCTCTTGAAACTTTATAAACAGTAAAAGCGTACGTTTTTATAGAATAAATTTATTTCGGTACACTTTTTCCAAAAAAGGGCTTTGTACGGGACCCCGCGGTAGTTCAGAGAACATTTCAACACAAAGAGCATAAATAATATTGCTTCTTCGCTAAATGCGGCTTACCCGCGTGATCGGGAAATGGAGCAGTGCAAGAATAGCAGGAGACGCGACGACAGCGCCGCGGCGGAAAGTCGGAAAGCGCGATAGCGAAGCAGCCATGTTGGAATACGTATTGTTCAGCTTTACAACTATCACGCGGGTAAGCCGCATTTAGCGAAGAAGCAATATTATTTGATGCTCTTTTTGTTGAAATGTTCTCTGAACTATCGCGGGGTCCCGTACAAAGCCCTTTTTTGCAATTAGCCTCTTGAAACTTTATAAACAGTAAAAGCGTACGTTTTTATAGAATAAATTTATTTCGGTACACTTTTTCCAAAAAAGGGCTTTGTACGGGACCCCGCGGTAGTTCAGAGAACAATTCAACACAAAGAGCATAAAAAAATATTCCTTCTTCGCTAAATGTGGCTTACCCGCGTGATCGGGAAATGGAGCTGTGCAAGAATAGCAGGAGACGCGACGACAGCGCCGCGGCGGAAAGTCGGAAAGCGCGATAGCGAAGCAGCCATGTTGGAATACGTATTGTTCAGCTTTACAACTATCACGCGGGTAAGCCGCATTTAGCGAAGAAGCAATATTATTTGATGCTCTTTGTGTTGAAATGTTCTCTGAACTATCGCGGGGTCCCGTACAAAGCCCTTTTTTGCAATTCGCCTCTTGAAACTTTATAAACAGTAAAAGCGTACGTTTTTATAGAATAACTTTATTTCGGTACACTTTTTCCAAAAAAGGGCTTTGTACGGGACCCCGCGGTAGTTCAGAGAACATTTCAACACAAAGAGCATCAAAAAATATTGCTTCTTCGCTAAATGCGGCTTACCCGCGTGATCGGGAAATGGAGCAGTGCAAGAATAGCAGGAGACGCGACGACAGCGCCGCGGCGGAAAGTCGGAAAGCGCGATAGCGAAGCAGCCATGTTGGAATACGTATTGTTCAGCTTTACAACTATCACGCGGGTAAGCCGCATTTAGCGAAGAAGCAATATTATTTGATGTTCTTTGTGTTGAAATGTTCTCTGAACTATCGCGGGGTCCCGTACAAAGCCCTTTTTTGCAATTCGCCTCTTGAAACTTTATAAACAGTAAAAGCGTACGTTTTTATAAAATAAATTTATTTCGGTACACTTTTTCCAAAAAAGGGCTTTGTACGGGACCCCGCGGTAGTTCAGAGAACATTTCAACACAAAGAGCATCAAAAAATATTGCTTCTTCGCTAAATGCGGCTTACCCGCGTGATCGGGAAATGGAGCTGTGCAAGAATAGCAGGAGACGCGACGACAGCGCCGCGGCGGAAAGTCGGAAAGCGCGATAGCGAAGCAGCCATGTTGGAATACGTATTGTTCAGCTTTACAACTATCACGCGGGTAAGCCGCATTTAGCGAAGAAGCAATATTATTTGATGTTCTTTGTGTTGAAATGTTCTCTGAACTATCGCGGGGTCCCGTACAAAGCCCTTTTTTGCAATTCGCCTCTTGAAACTTTATAAACAGTAAAAGCGTACGTTTTTATAAAATAAATTTATTTCGGTACACTTTTTCCAAAAAAGGGCTTTGTACGGGACCCCGCGGTAGTTCAGAGAACATTTCAACACAAAGAGCATCAAAAAATATTGCTTCTTCGCTAAATGCGGCTTACCCGCGTGATCGGGAAATGGAGCTGTGCAAGAATAGCAGGAGACGCGACGACAGCGCCGCGGCGGAAAGTCGGAAAGCGCGATAGCGAAGCAGCCATGTTGGAATACGTATTGTTCAGCTTTACAACTATCACGCGGGTAAGCCGCATTTAGCGAAGAAGCAATATTATTTGATGCTCTTTGTGTTGAAATGTTCTCTGAACTATCGCGGGGTCCCGTACAAAGCCCTTTTTTGCAATTCGCCTCTTGAAACTTTATAAACAGTAAAACCGTACGTTTTTATAGAATAAATTTATTTCGGTACACTTTTTCCAAAAAAGGGCTTTGTACGGGACCCCGCGGTAGTTCAGAGAACATTTCAACACAAAGAGCATAAAAAAATATTGCTTCTTCGCTAAATGCGGCTTACCCGCGTGATCGGGAAATCGAGCTGTGCAAGAATAGCAGGAGACGCGACGACAGCGCCGCGGCGGAAAGTCGGAAAGCGCGATAGCGAAGCAGCTATGTTGGAATACGAATTGTTCAGCTTTATAACTATCACGCGGGTAAGCCGCATTTAGCGAAGAAGCAATATTATTTGATGCTCTTTGTGTTGAAATGTTCTCTGAACTATCGCGGGGTCCCGTACAAAGCCCTTTTTTGCAATTCGCCTCTTGAAACTTTATAAACGGTAAAAGCGTACGTTTTTATAGAATACATTTATTTCGGTACACTTTTTCCAAAAAAGGGCTTTGTACGGGACCCCGCGGTAGTTCAGAGAACATTTCAACACAAAGAGCATAAATAATATTGCTTCTTCGCTAAATGTGGCTTACCCGCGTGATCGGGAAATCGAGCTGTGCAAGAATAGCAGGAGACGCGACGACAGCGCCGCGGCGGAAAGTCGGAAAGCGCGATAGCGAAGCAGCTATGTTGGAATACGAATTGTTCAGCTTTATAACTATCACGCGGGTAAGCCGCATTTAGCGAAGAAGCAATATTATTTGATGCTCTTTGTGTTGAAATGTTCTCTGAACTATCGCGGGGTCCCGTACAAAGCCCTTTTTTGCAATTCGCCTCTTGAAACTTTATAAACGGTAAAAGCGTACGTTTTTATAGAATACATTTATTTCCCTACACTTTTCCCAAAAAAGGGCTTTGTACGGGACCCCGCGGTAGTTCAGAGAACATTTCAACACAAAGAGCATAAATAATATTGCTTCTTCGCTAAATGTGGCTTACCCGCGTGATCGGGAAATCGAGCTGTGCAAGAATAGCAGGAGACGCGACGACAGCGCCGCGGCGGAAAGTCGGAAAGCGCGATGGCGAAGCAGCCATGTTGGAATACGAATTGTTCAGCTTTACAACTATCACGCGGGTAAGCCGCATTTAGCGAAGAAGCAATATTATACTCTTTGTGTTGAAATGTTCTCTGAACTATCGCGGGGTCCCGTACAAAGCCCTTTTTTGCAATTCGCCTCTTGAAACTTTATAAACAGTAAAAGCGTACGTTTTTATAGAATAAATTTATTTCGGTACACTTTTTCCAAAAAAGGGCTTTGTACGGGACCCCGCGGTAGTTCAGAGAACATTTCAACACAAAGAGCATCAAAAAATATTGCTTCTTCGCTAAATGCGGCTTACCCGCGTGATCGGGAAATGGAGCAGTGCAAGAATAGCAGGAGACGCGACGACAGCGCCGCGGCGGAAAGTCGGAAAGCGCGATAGCGAAGCAGCCATGTTGGAATACGTATTGTTCAGCTTTACAACTATCACGCGGGTAAGCCGCATTTAGCGAAGAAGCAATATTTTTTGATGCTCTTTGTGTTGAAATGTTCTCTGAACTATCGCGGGGTCCCGTACAAAGCCCTTTTTTGCAATTCGCCTCTTGAAACTTTATAAACAGTAAAAGCGTACGTTTTTATAGAATAAATTTATTTCGGTACACTTTTTCCAAAAAAGGGCTTTGTACGGGACCCCGCGGTAGTTCAGAGAACATTTCAACACAAAGAGCATCAAAAAATATTGCTTCTTCGCTAAATGCGGCTTACCCGCGTGATCGGGAAATGGAGCAGTGCAAGAATAGCAGGAGACGCGACGACAGCGCCGCGGCGGAAAGTCGGAAAGCGCGATAGCGAAGCAGCCATGTTGGAATACGTATTGTTCAGCTTTATAACTATCACGCGGGTAAGCCGCATTTAGCGAAGAAGCAATATTTTTTGATGCTCTTTGTGTTGAAATGTTCTCTGAACTATCGCGGGGTCCCGTACAAAGCCCTTTTTTGCAATTCGCCTCTTGAAACTTTATAAACAGTAAAAGCGTACGTTTTTATAGAATAAATTTATTTCGGTACACTTTTTCCAAAAAAGGGCTTTGTACGGGACCCCGCGGTAGTTCAGAGAACATTTCAACACAAAGAGCATCAAAAAATATTGCTTCTTCGCTAAATGCGGCTTACCCGCGTGATCGGGAAATGGAGCTGTGCAAGAATAGCAGGAGACGCGACGACAGCGCCGCGGCGGAAAGTCGGAAAGCGCGATAGCGAAGCAGCCATGTTGGAATACGTATTGTTCAGCTTTATAACTATCACGCGGGTAAGCCGCATTTAGCGAAGAAGCAATATTATTTGATGCTCTTTGTGTTGAAATGTTCTCTGAACTATCGCGGGGTCCCGTACAAAGCCCTTTTTTGCAATTCGCCTCTTGAAACTTTATAAACAGTAAAAGCGTACGTTTTTATAGAATAAATTTATTTCGGTACACTTTTTCCAAAAAAGGGCTTTGTACGGGACCCCGCGGTAGTTCAGAGAACATTTCAACACAAAGAGCATCAAAAAATATTGCTTCTTCGCTAAATGCGGCTTACCCGCGTGATCGGGAAATGGAGCAGTGCAAGAATAGCAGGAGACGCGACGACAGCGCCGCGGCGGAAAGTCGGAAAGCGCGATAGCGAAGCAGCCATGTTGGAATACGTATTGTTCAGCTTTACAACTATCACGCGGGTAAGCCGCATTTAGCGAAGAAGCAATATTATTTGATGTTCTTTGTGTTGAAATGTTCTCTGAACTATCGCGGGGTCCCGTACAAAGCCCTTTTTTGCAATTCGCCTCTTGAAACTTTATAAACAGTAAAAGCGTACGTTTTTATAAAATAAATTTATTTCGGTACACTTTTTCCAAAAAAGGGCTTTGTACGGGACCCCGCGGTAGTTCAGAGAACATTTCAACACAAAGAGCATCAAAAAATATTGCTTCTTCGCTAAATGCGGCGTACCCGCGTGATCGGGAAATGGAGCAGTGCAAGAATAGCAGGAGACGCGACGACAGCGCCGCGGCGGAAAGTCGGAAAGCGCGATAGCGAAGCAGCCATGTTGGAATACGTATTGTTCAGCTTTACAACTATCACGCGGGTAAGCCGCATTTAGCGAAGAAGCAATATTATTTGATGTTCTTTGTGTTGAAATGTTCTCTGAACTATCGCGGAGTCCCGTACAAAGCCCTTTTTTGCAATTCGCCTCTTGAAACTTTATAAACAGTAAAAGCGTACGTTTTTATAGAATAAATTTATTTCGGTACACTTTTTCCAAAAAAGGGCTTTGTACGGGACCCCGCGGTAGTTCAGAGAACATTTCAACACAAAGAGCATCAAAAAATATTGCTTCTTCGCTAAATGCGGCTTACCCGCGTGATCGGGAAATGGAGCTGTGCAAGAATAGCAGGAGACGCGACGACAGCGCCGCGGCGGAAAGTCGGAAAGCGCGATAGCGAAGCAGCTATGTTGGAATACGAAATGTTCAGCTTTATAACTATCACGCGGGTAAGCCGCATTTAGCGAAGAAGCAATATTATTTGATGCTCTTTGTGTTGAAATGTTCTCTGAACTATCGCGGGGTCCCGTACAAAGCCCTTTTTTGCAATTCGCCTCTTGAAACTTTATAAACGGTAAAAGCGTACGTTTTTATAGAATACATTTATTTCCCTACACTTTTCCCAAAAAAGGGCTTTGTACGGGACCCCGCGGTAGTTCAGAGAACATTTCAACACAAAGAGCATAAATAATATTGCTTCTTCGCTAAATGTGGCTTACCCGCGTGATCGGGAAATCGAGCTGTGCAAGAATAGCAGGAGACGCGACGACAGCGCCGCGGCGGAAAGTCGGAAAGCGCGATGGCGAAGCAGCCATGTTGGAATACGAATTGTTCAGCTTTACAACTATCACGCGGGTAAGCCGCATTTAGCGAAGATGCAATATTATACTCTTTGTGTTGAAATGTTCTCTGAACTATCGCGGGGTCCCGTACAAAGCCCTTTTTTGCAATTCGCCTCTTGAAACTTTATAAACAGTAAAAGCGTACGTTTTTATAGAATAAATTTATTTCGGTACACTTTTTCCAAAAAAGGGCTTTGTACGGGACCCCGCGGTAGTTCAGAGAACATTTCAACACAAAGAGCATCAAAAAATATTGCTTCTTCGCTAAATGCGGCTTACCCGCGTGATCGGGAAATGGAGCAGTGCAAGAATAGCAGGAGACGCGACGACAGCGCCGCGGCGGAAAGTCGGAAAGCGCGATAGCGAAGCAGCCATGTTGGAATACGTATTGTTCAGCTTTACAACTATCACGCGGGTAAGCCGCATTTAGCGAAGAAGCAATATTATTTGATGCTCTTTGTGTTGAAATGTTCTCTGAACTATCGCGGGGTCTCGTACAAAGCCCTTTTTTGCAATTCGCCTCTTGAAACTTTATAAACAGTAAAAGCGTACGTTTTTATAGAATAAATTTATTTCGGTACACTTTTTCCAAAAAAGGGCTTTGTACGGGACCCCGCGGTAGTTCAGAGAACATTTCAACACAAAGAGCATAAAAAAATATTCCTTCTTCGCTAAATGTGGCTTACCCGCGTGATCGGGAAATGGAGCTGTGCAAGAATAGCAGGAGACGCGACGACAGCGCCGCGGCGGAAAGTCGGAAAGCGCGATAGCGAAGCAGCCATGTTGGAATACGTATTGTTCAGCTTTACAACTATCACGCGGGTAAGCCGCATTTAGCGAAGAAGCAATATTATTTGATGCTCTTTGTGTTGAAATGTTCTCTGAACTATCGCGGGGTCCCGTACAAAGCCCTTTTTTGCAATTCGCCTCTTGAAACTTTATAAACAGTAAAAGCGTACGTTTTTATAGAATAAATTTATTTCGGTACACTTTTTCCAAAAAAGGGCTTTGTACGGGACCCCGCGGTAGTTCAGAGAACATTTCAACACAAAGAGCATCAAAAAATATTGCTTCTTCGCTAAATGCGGCTTACCCGCGTGATCGGGAAATGGAGCTGTGCAAGAATAGCAGGAGACGCGACGACAGCGCCGCGGCGGAAAGTCGGAAAGCGCGATAGCGAAGCAGCCATGTTGGAATACGTATTGTTCAGCTTTACAACTATCACGCGGGTAAGCCGCATTTAGCGAAGAAGCAATATTATTTGATGCTCTTTGTGTTGAAATGTTCTCTGAACTATCGCGGGGTCCCGTACAAAGCCCTTTTTTGCAATTCGCCTCTTGAAACTTTATAAACAGTAAAAGCGTACGTTTTTATAGAATAAATTTATTTCGGTACACTTTTTCCAAAAAAGGGCTTTGTACGGGACCCCGCGGTAGTTCAGAGAACATTTCAACACAAAGAGCATCAAAAAATATTGCTTCTTCGCTAAATGCGGCTTACCCGCGTGATCGGGAAATGGAGCAGTGCAAGAATAGCAGGAGACGCGACGACAGCGCCGCGGCGGAAAGTCGGAAAGCGCGATAGCGAAGCAGCCATGTTGGAATACGTATTGTTCAGCTTTACAACTATCACGCGGGTAAGCCGCATTTAGCGAAGAAGCAATATTATTTGATGTTCTTTGTGTTGAAATGTTCTCTGAACTATCGCGGGGTCCCGTACAAAGCCCTTTTTTGCAATTCGCCTCTTGAAACTTTATAAACAGTAAAAGCGTACGTTTTTATAAAATAAATTTATTTCGGTACACTTTTTCCAAAAAAGGGCTTTGTACGGGACCCCGCGGTAGTTCAGAGAACATTTCAACACAAAGAGCATCAAAAAATATTGCTTCTTCGCTAAATGCGGCTTACCCGCGTGATCGGGAAATGGAGCTGTGCAAGAATAGCAGGAGACGCGACGACAGCGCCGCGGCGGAAAGTCGGAAAGCGCGATAGCGAAGCAGCTATGTTGGAATACGAAATGTTCAGCTTTATAACTATCACGCGGGTAAGCCGCATTTAGCGAAGAAGCAATATTATTTGATGCTCTTTGTGTTGAAATGTTCTCTGAACTTTCGCGGGGTCCCGTACAAAGCCCTTTTTTGCAATTCGCCTCTTGAAACTTTATAAACGGTAAAAGCGTACGTTTTTATAGAATACATTTATTTCCCTACACTTTTCCCAAGAAAGGGCTTTGTACGGGACCCCGCGGTAGTTCAGAGAACATTTCAACACAAAGAGCATCAAAAAATATTGCTTCTTCGCTAAATGCGGCTTACCCGCGTGATCGGGAAATGGAGCAGTGCAAGAATAGCAGGAGACGCGACGACAGCGCCGCGGCGGAAAGTCGGAAACCGCGATAGCGAAGCAGCCATGTTGGAATACGTATTGTTCAGCTTTACAACTATCACGCGGGTAAGCCGCATTTAGCGAAGAAGCAATATTATTTGATGCTCTTTGTGTTGAAATGTTCTCTGAACTATCGCGGGGTCTCGTACAAAGCCCTTTTTTGCAATTCGCCTCTTGAAACTTTATAAACAGTAAAAGCGTACGTTTTTATAGAATAAATTTATTTCGGTACACTTTTTCCAAAAAAGGGCTTTGTACGGGACCCCGCGGTAGTTCAGAGAACATTTCAACACAAAGAGCATAAAAAAATATTCCTTCTTCGCTAAATGTGGCTTACCCGCGTGATCGGGAAATGGAGCTGTGCAAGAATAGCAGGAGACGCGACGACAGCGCCGCGGCGGAAAGTCGGAAAGCGCGATAGCGAAGCAGCCATGTTGGAATACGTATTGTTCAGCTTTACAACTATCACGCGGGTAAGCCGCATTTAGCGAAGAAGCAATATTATTTGATGCTCTTTGTGTTGAAATGTTCTCTGAACTATCGCGGGGTCCCGTACAAAGCCCTTTTTTGCAATTCGCCTCTTGAAACTTTATATACAGTAAAAGCGTACGTTTTTATAGAATAAATTTATTTCGGTACACTTTTTCCAAAAAAGGGCTTTGTACGGGACCCCGCGGTAGTTCAGAGAACATTTCAACAAAAAGAGCATCAAAAAATATTGCTTCTTCGCTAAATGCGGCTTACCCGCGTGATCGGGAAATGGAGCAGTGCAAGAATAGCAGGAGACGCGACGACAGCGCCGCGGCGGAAAGTCGGAAAGCGCGATAGCGAAGCAGCCATGTTGGAATACGTATTGTTCAGCTTTACAACTATCACGCGGGTAAGCCGCATTTAGCGAAGAAGCAATATTATTTGATGCTCTTTGTGTTGAAATGTTCTCTGAACTATCGCGGGGTCCCGTACAAAGCCCTTTTTTGCAATTCGCCTCTTGAAACTTTATAAACAGTAAAAGCGTACGTTTTTATAGAATAAATTTATTTCGGTACACTTTTTCCAAAAAAGGGCTTTGTACGGGACCCCGCGGTAGTTCAGAGAACATTTCAACACAAAGAGCATCAAAAAATATTGCTTCTTCGCTAAATGCGGCTTACCCGCGTGATCGGGAAATGGAGCAGTGCAAGAATAGCAGGAGACGCGACGACAGCGCCGCGGCGGAAAGTCGGAAAGCGCGATAGCGAAGCAGCCATGTTGGAATACGTATTGTTCAGCTTTACAACTATCACGCGGGTAAGCCGCATTTAGCGAAGAAGCAATATTATTTGATGCTCTTTGTGTTGAAATGTTCTCTGAACTATCGCGGGGTCTCGTACAAAGCCCTTTTTTGCAATTCGCCTCTTGAAACTTTATAAACAGTAAAAGCGTACGTTTTTATAGAATACATTTATTTCGGTACACTTTTTCCAAAAAAGGGCTTTGTACGGGACCCCGCGGTAGTTCAGAGAACATTTCAACACAAAGAGCATAAAAAAATATTCCTTCTTCGCTAAATGTGGCTTATCCGCGTGATCGGGAAATGGAGCTGTGCAAGAATAGCAGGAGACGCGACGACAGCGCCGCGGCGGAAAGTCGGAAAGCGCGATAGCGAAGCAGCCATGTTGGAATACGTATTGTTCAGCTTTACAACTATCACGCGGGTAAGCCGCATTTAGCGAAGAAGCAATATTATTTGATGCTCTTTGTGTTGAAATGTTCTCTGAACTATCGCGGGGTCCCGTACAAAGCCCTTTTTTGCAATTCGCCTCTTGAAACTTTATATACAGTAAAAGCGTACGTTTTTATAGAATAAATTTATTTCGGTACACTTTTTCCAAAAAAGGGCTTTGTACGGGACCCCGCGGTAGTTCAGAGAACATTTCAACAAAAAGAGCATCAAAAAATATTGCTTCTTCGCTAAATGCGGCTTACCCGCGTGATCGGGAAATGGAGCAGTGCAAGAATAGCAGGAGACGCGACGACAGCGCCGCGGCGGAAAGTCGGAAAGCGCGATAGCGAAGCAGCCATGTTGGAATACGTATTGTTCAGCTTTACAACTATCACGCGGGTAAGCCGCATTTAGCGAAGAAGCAATATTATTTGATGCTCTTTGTGTTGAAATGTTCTCTGAACTATCGCGGGGTCCCGTACAAAGCCCTTTTTTGCAATTCGCCTCTTGAAACTTTATAAACAGTAAAAGCGTACGTTTTTATAGAATAAATTTATTTCGGTACACTTTTTCCAAAAAAGGGCTTTGTACGGGACCCCGCGGTAGTTCAGAGAACATTTCAACACAAAGAGCATCAAAAAATATTGCTTCTTCGCTAAATGCGGCTTACCCGCGTGATCGGGAAATGGAGCAGTGCAAGAATAGCAGGAGACGCGACGACAGCGCCGCGGCGGAAAGTCGGAAAGCGCGATAGCGAAGCAGCCATGTTGGAATACGTATTGTTCAGCTTTACAACTATCACGCGGGTAAGCCGCATTTAGCGAAGAAGCAATATTATTTGATGCTCTTTGTGTTGAAATGTTCTCTGAACTATCGCGGGGTCTCGTACAAAGCCCTTTTTTGCAATTCGCCTCTTGAAACTTTATAAACAGTAAAAGCGTACGTTTTTATAGAATACATTTATTTCGGTACACTTTTTCCAAAAAAGGGCTTTGTACGGGACCCCGCGGTAGTTCAGAGAACATTTCAACACAAAGAGCATAAAAAAATATTCCTTCTTCGCTAAATGTGGCTTATCCGCGTGATCGGGAAATGGAGCTGTGCAAGAATAGCAGGAGACGCGACGACAGCGCCGCGGCGGAAAGTCGGAAAGCGCGATAGCGAAGCAGCCATGTTGGAATACGTATTGTTCAGCTTTACAACTATCACGCGGGTAAGCCGCATTTAGCGAAGAAGCAATATTATTTGATGCTCTTTGTGTTGAAATGTTCTCTGAACTATCGCGGGGTCCCGTACAAAGCCCTTTTTTGCAATTCGCCTCTTGAAACTTTATAAACAGTAAAAGCGTACGTTTTTATAGAATAAATTTATTTCGGTACACTTTTTCCAAAAAAGGGCTTTGTACGGGACCCCGCGGTAGTTCAGAGAACATTTCAACACAAAGAGCATCAAAAAATATTGCTTCTTCGCTAAATGCGGCTTACCCGCGTGATCGGGAAATGGAGCAGTGCAAGAATAGCAGGAGACGCGACGACAGCGCCGCGGCGGAAAGTCGGAAAGCGCGATAGCGAAGCAGCCATGTTGGAATACGTATTGTTCAGCTTTACAACTATCACGCGGGTAAGCCGCATTTAGCGAAGAAGCAATATTATTTGATGCTCTTTGTGTTGAAATGTTCTCTGAACTATCGCGGGGTCCCGTACAAAGCCCTTTTTTGCAATTCGCCTCTTGAAACTTTATAAACAGTAAAAGCGTACGTTTTTATAGAATAAATTTATTTCGGTACACTTTTTCCAAAAAAGGGCTTTGTACGGGACCCCGCGGTAGTTCAGAGAACATTTCAACACAAAGAGCATCAAAAAATATTGCTTCTTCGCTAAATGCGGCTTACCCGCGTGATCGGGAAATGGAGCAGTGCAAGAATAGCAGGAGACGCGACGACAGCGCCGCGGCGGAAAGTCGGAAAGCCCGATAGCGAAGCAGCCATGTTGGAATACGTATTGTTCAGCTTTACAACTATCACGCGGGTAAGCCGCATTTAGCGAAGAAGCAATATTATTTGATGTTCTTTGTGTTGAAATGTTCTCTGAACTATCGCGGGGTCCCGTACAAAGCCCTTTTTTGCAATTCGCCTCTTGAAACTTTATAAACAGTAAAAGCGTACGTTTTTATAAAATAAATTTATTTCGGTACACTTTTTCCAAAAAAGGGCTTTGTACGGGACCCCGCGGTAGTTCAGAGAACATTTCAACACAAAGAGAATCAAAAAATATTGCTTCTTCGCTAAATGCGGCTTACCCGCGTGATCGGGAAATGGAGCTGTGCAAGAATAGCAGGAGACGCGACGACAGCGCCGCGGCGGAAAGTCGGAAAGCGCGATAGCGAAGCAGCCATGTTGGAATACGTATTGTTCAGCTTTACAACTATCACGCGGGTAAGCCGCATTTAGCGAAGAAGCAATATTATTTGATGCTCTTTGTGTTGAAATGTTCTCTGAACTATCGCGGGGTCCCGTACAAAGCCCTTTTTTGCAATTCGCCTCTTGAAACTTTATAAACAGTAAAAGCGTACGTTTTTATAGAATAAATTTATTTCGGTACACTTTTTCCAAAAAAGGGCTTTGTACGGGACCCCGCGGTAGTTCAGAGAACATTTCAACACAAAGAGCATAAAAAAATATTGCTTCTTCGCTAAATGCGGCTTACCCGCGTGATCGGGAAATCGAGCTGTGCAAGAATAGCAGGAGACGCGACGACAGCGCCGCGGCGGAAAGTCGGAAAGCGCGATAGCGAAGCAGCTATGTTGGAATACGAATTGTTCAGCTTTATAACTATCACGCGGGTAAGCCGCATTTAGCGAAGAAGCAATATTATTTGATGCTCTTTGTGTTGAAATGTTCTCTGAACTATCGCGGGGTCCCGTACAAAGACCTTTTTTGCAATTCGCCTCTTGAAACTTTATAAACGGTAAAAGCGTACGTTTTTATAGAATACATTTATTTCCCTACACTTTTCCCAAAAAAGGGCTTTGTACGGGACCCCGCGGTAGTTCAGAGAACATTTCAACACAAAGAGCATAAATAATATTGCTTCTTCGCTAAATGTGGCTTACCCGCGTGATCGGGAAATCGAGCTGTGCAAGAATAGCAGGAGACGCGACGACAGCGCCGCGGCGGAAAGTCGGAAAGCGCGATGGCGAAGCAGCCATGTTGGAATACGAATTGTTCAGCTTTACAACTATCACGCGGGTAAGCCGCATTTAGCGAAGAAGCAATATTATACTCTTTGTGTTGAAATGTTCTCTGAACTATCGCGGGGTCCCGTACAAAGCCCTTTTTTGCAATTCGCCTCTTGAAACTTTATAAACAGTAAAAGCGTACGTTTTTATAGAATAAATTTATTTCGGTACACTTTTTCCAAAAAAGGGCTTTGTACGGGACCCCGCGGTAGTTCAGAGAACATTTCAACACAAAGACCATCAAAAAATATTGCTTCTTCGCTAAATGCGGCTTACCCGCGTGATCGGGAAATGGAGCAGTGCAAGAATAGCAGGAGACGCGACGACAGCGCCGCGGCGGAAAGTCGGAAAGCGCGATAGCGAAGCAGCCATGTTGGAATACGTATTGTTCAGCTTTACAACTATCACGCGGGTAAGCCGCATTTAGCGAAGAAGCAATATTATTTGATGCTCTTTGTGTTGAAATGTTCTCTGAACTATCGCGGGGTCCCGTACAAAGCCCTTTTTTGCAATTCGCCTCTTGAAACTTTATAAACAGTAAAAGCGTACGTTTTTATAGAATAAATTTATTTCGGTACACTTTTTCCAAAAAAGGGCTTTGTACGGGACCCCGCGGTAGTTCAGAGAACATTTCAACACAAAGAGCATAAAAAAATATTCCTTCTTCGCTAAATGTGGCTTACCCGCGTGATCGGGAAATGGAGCTGTGCAAGAATAGCAGGAGACGCGACGACAGCGCCGCGGCGGAAAGTCGGAAAGCGCGATAGCGAAGCAGCCATGTTGGAATACGTATTGTTCAGCTTTACAACTGTCACGCGGGTAAGCCGCATTTAGCGAAGAAGCAATATTATTTGATGCTCTTTGTGTTGAAATGTTCTCTGAACTATCGCGGGGTCCCGTACAAAGCCCTTTTTTGCAATTCGCCTCTTGAAACTTTATAAACAGTAAAAGCGTACGTTTTTATAGAATAAATTTATTTCGGTACACTTTTTCCAAAAAAGGGCTTTGTACGGGACCCCGCGGTAGTTCAGAGAACATTTCAACACAAAGAGCATCAAAAAATATTGCTTCTTCGCTAAATGCGGCTTACCCGCGTGATCGGGAAATGGAGCAGTGCAAGAATAGCAGGAGACGCGACGACAGCGCCGCGGCGGAAAGTCGGAAAGCGCGATAGCGAAGCAGCCATGTTGGAATACGTATTGTTCAGCTTTACAACTATCACGCGGGTAAGCCGCATTTAGCGAAGAAGCAATATTATTTGATGTTCTTTGTGTTGAAATGTTCTCTGAACAATCGCGGGGTCCCGTACAAAGCCCTTTTTTGCAATTCGCCTCTTGAAACTTTATAAACAGTAAAAGCGTACGTTTTTATAGAATAAATTTATTTCGGTACACTTTTTCCAAAAAAGGGCTTTGTACGGGACCCCACGGTAGTTCAGAGAACATTTCAACACAAAGAGCATCAAAAAATATTGCTTCTTCGCTAAATGCGGCTTACCCGCGTGATCGGGAAATGGAGCAGTGCAAGAATAGCAGGAGACGCGACGACAGCGCCGCGGCGGAAAGTCGGAAAGCGCGATAGCGAAGCAGCCATGTTGGAATACGTATTGTTCAGCTTTACAACTATCACGCGGGTAAGCCGCATTTAGCGAAGAAGCAATATTATTTGATGCTCTTTGTGTTGAAATGTTCTCTGAACTATCGCGGGTCCCGTACAAAGCCCTTTTTTGCAATTCGCCTCTTGAAACTTTATAAACAGTAAAAGCGTACGTTTTTATAGAATAAATTTATTTCGGTACACTTTTTCCAAAAAAGGGCTTTGTACGGGACCCCGCGGTAGTTCAGAGAACATTTCAACACAAAGAGCATAAAAAAATATTCCTTCTTCGCTAAATGTGGCTTACCCGCGTGATCGGGAAATGGAGCAGTGCAAGAATAGCAGGAGACGCGACGACAGCGCCGCGGCGGAAAGTCGGAAAGCGCGATAGCGAAGCAGCCATGTTGGAATACGTATTGTTCAGCTTTACAACTATCACGCGGGTAAGCCGCATTTAGCGAAGAAGCAATATTATTTGATGTTCTTTGTGTTGAAATGTTCTCTGAACAATCGCGGGGTCCCGTACAAAGCCCTTTTTTGCAATTCGCCTCTTGAAACTTTATAAACAGTAAAAGCGTACGTTTTTATAAAATAAATTTATTTCGGTACACTTTTTCCAAAAAAGGGCTTTGTACGGGACCCCGCGGTAGTTCAGAGAACATTTCAACACAAAGAGCATCAAAAAATATTGCTTCTTCGCTAAATGCGGCTTACCCGCGTGATCGGGAAATGGAGCTGTGCAAGAATAGCAGGAGACGCGACGACAGCGCCGCGGCGGAAAGTCGGAAAGCGCGATAGCGAAGCAGCCATGTTGGAATACGTATTGTTCAGCTTTACAACTATCACGCGGGTAAGCCGCATTTAGCGAAGAAGCAATATTATTTGATGCTCTTTGTGTTGAAATGTTCTCTGAACTATCGCGGGGTCCCGTACAAAGCCCTTTTTTGCAATTCGCCTCTTGAAACTTTATAAACAGTAAAAGCGTACGTTTTTATAGAATAAATTTATTTCGGTACACTTTTTCCAAAAAAGGGCTTTGCACGGGACCCCGCGGTAGTTCAGAGAACATTTCAACACAAAGAGCATCAAAAAATATTGCTTCTTCGCTAAATGCGGCTTACCCGCGTGATCGGGAAATGGAGCAGTGCAAGAATAGCAGGAGACGCGACGACAGCGCCGCGGCGGAAAGTCGGAAAGCGCGATAGCGAAGCAGATATGTTGGAATACGTATTGTTCAGCTTTACAACTATCACGCGGGTAAGCCGCATTTAGCGAAGAAGCAATATTATTTGATGTTCTTTGTGTTGAAATGTTCTCTGAACTATCGCGGGGTCCCGTACAAAGCCCTTTTTTGCAATTCGCCTCTTGAAACTTTATAAACAGTAAAAGCGTACGTTTTTATAGAATAAATTTATTTCGGTACACTTTTTCCAAAAAAGGGCTTTGTACGGGACCCCGCGGTAGTTCAGAGAACATTTCAACACAAAGAGCATCAAAAAATATTGCTTCTTCGCTAAATGCGGCTTACCCGCGTGATCGGGAAATGGAGCTGTGCAAGAATAGCAGGAGACGCGACGACAGCGCCGCGGCGGAAAGTCGGAAAGCGCGATAGCGAAGCAGCCATGTTGGAATACGTATTGTTCAGCTTTACAACTATCACGCGGGTAAGCCGCATTTAGCGAAGAAGCAATATTATTTGATGCTCTTTGTGTTGAAATGTTCTCTGAACTATCGCGGGGTCCCGTACAAAGCCCTTTTTTGCAATTCGCCTCTTGAAACTTTATAAACAGTAAAAGCGTACGTTTTTATAGAATAAATTTATTTCGGTACACTTTTTCCAAAAAAGGGCTTTGTACGGGACCCCGCGGTAGTTCAGAGAACATTTCAACACAAAGAGCATCAAAAAATATTGCTTCTTCGCTAAATGCGGCTTACCCGCGTGATCGGGAAATGGAGCAGTGCAAGAATAGCAGGAGACGCGACGACAGCGCCGCGGCGGAAAGTCGGAAAGCGCGATAGCGAAGCAGCCATGTTGGAATACGTATTGTTCAGCTTTACAACTATCACGCGGGTAAGCCGCATTTAGCGAAGAAGCAATATTATTTGATGTTCTTTGTGTTGAAATGTTCTCTGAACTATCGCGGGGTCCCGTACAAAGCCCTTTTTTGCAATTCGCCTCTTGAAACTTTATAAACAGTAAAAGCGTACGTTTTTATAGAATAAATTTATTTCGGTACACTTTTTCCAAAAAAGGGCTTTGTACGGGACCCCGCGGTAGTTCAGAGAACATTTCAACACAAAGAGCATCAAAAAATATTGCTTCTTCGCTAAATGCGGCTTACCCGCGTGATCGGGAAATGGAGCAGTGCAAGAATAGCAGGAGACGCGACGACAGCGCCGCGGCGGAAAGTCGGAAGGCGCGATAGCGAAGCAGCCATGTTGGAATACGTATTGTTCAGCTTTACAACTATCACGCGGGTAAGCCGCATTTAGCGAAGAAGCAATATTATTTGATGTTCTTTGTGTTGAAATGTTCTCTGAACTATCGCGGGGTCCCGTACAAAGCCCTTTTTTGCAATTCGCCTCTTGAAACTTTATAAACAGTAAAAGCGTACGTTTTTATAGAATAAATTTATTTCGGTACACTTTTTCCAAAAAAGGGCTTTGTACGGGACCCCGCGGTAGTTCAGAGAACATTTCAACACAAAGAGCATCAAAAAATATTGCTTCTTCGCTAAATGCGGCTTACCCGCGTGATCGGGAAATGGAGCTGTGCAAGTATAGCAGGAGACGCGACGACAGCGCCGCGGCGGAAAGTCGGAAAGCGCGATAGCGAAGCAGCCATGTTGGAATACGTATTGTTCAGCTTTACAACTATCACGCGGGTAAGCCGCATTTAGCGAAGAAGCAATATTATTTGATGCTCTTTGTGTTGAAATGTTCTCTGAACTATCGCGGGGTCCCGTACAAAGCCCTTTTTTGCAATTCGCCTCTTGAAACTTTATAAACAGTAAAACCGTACGTTTTTATAGAATAAATTTATTTCGGTACACTTTTTCCAAAAAAGGGCTTTGTACGGGACCCCGCGGTAGTTCAGAGAACATTTCAACACAAAGAGCATAAAAAAATATTGCTTCTTCGCTAAATGCGGCTTACCCGCGTAATCGGGAAATCGAGCTGTGCAAGAATAGCAGGAGACGCGACGACAGCGCCGCGGCGGAAAGTCGGAAAGCGCGATAGCGAAGCAGCTATGTTGGAATACGAATTGTTCAGCTTTATAACTATCACGCGGGTAAGCCGCATTTAGCGAAGAAGCAATATTATTTGATGCTCTTTGTGTTGAAATGTTCTCTGAACTATCGCGGGGTCCCGTACAAAGCCCTTTTTTGCAATTCGCCTCTTGAAACTTTATAAACAGTAAAACCGTACGTTTTTATAGAATAAATTTATTTCGGTACACTTTTTCCAAAAAAGGGCTTTGTACGGGACCCCGCGGTAGTTCAGAGAACATTTCAACACAAAGAGCATAAAAAAATATTGCTTCTTCGCTAAATGTGGCTTACCCGCGTGATCGGGAAATCGAGCTGTGCAAGAATAGCAGGAGACGCGACGACAGCGCCGCGGCGGAAAGTCGGAAAGCGCGATGGCGAAGCAGCCATGTTGGAATACGAATTGTTCAGCTTTACAACTATCACGCGGGTAAGCCGCATTTAGCGAAGAAGCAATATTATACTCTTTGTGTTGAAATGTTCTCTGAACTATCGCGGGGTCCCGTACAAAGCCCTTTTTTGCAATTCGCCTCTTGAAACTTTATAAACAGTAAAAGCGTACGTTTTTATAGAATAAATTTATTTCGGTACACTTTTTCCAAAAAAGGGCTTTGTACGGGACCCCGCGGTAGTTCAGAGAACATTTCAACACAAAGAGCATCAAAAAATATTGCTTCTTCGCTAAATGCGGCTTACCCGCGTGATCGGGAAATGGAGCTGTGCAAGAATAGCAGGAGACGCGACGACAGCGCCGCGGCGGAAAGTCGGAAAGCGCGATAGCGAAGCAGCCATGTTGGAATACGTATTGTTCAGCTTTACAACTATCACGCGGGTAAGCCGCATTTAGCGAAGAAGCAATATTATTTGATGCTCTTTGTGTTGAAATGTTCTCTGAACTATCGCGGGGTCCCGTACAAAGCCCTTTTTTGCAATTCGCCTCTTGAAACTTTATAAACAGTAAAACCGTACGTTTTTATAGAATAAATTTATTTCGGTACACTTTTTCCAAAAAAGGGCTTTGTACGGGACCCCGCGGTAGTTCAGAGAACATTTCAACACAAAGAGCATAAAAAAATATTGCTTCTTCGCTAAATGCGGCTTACCCGCGTGATCGGGAAATCGAGCTGTGCAAGAATAGCAGGAGACGCGACGACAGCGCCGCGGCGGAAAGTCGGAAAGCGCGATAGCGAAGCAACTATGTTGGAATACGAATTGTTCAGCTTTATAACTATCACGCTGGTAAGCCGCATTTAGCGAAGAAGCAATATTATTTGATGCTCTTTGTGTTGAAATGTTCTCTGAACTATCGCGGGGTCCCGTACAAAGCCCTTTTTTGCAATTCGCCTCTTGAAACTTTATAAACGGTAAAAGCGTACGTTTTTATAGAATACATTTATTTCCCTACACTTTTCCCAAAAAAGGGCTTTGTACGGGACCCCGCGGTAGTTCAGAGAACATTTCAACACAAAGAGCATAAATAATATTGCTTCTTCGCTAAATGCGGCTTACCCGCGTGATCGGGAAATGGAGCAGTGCAAGAATAGCAGGAGACGCGACGACAGCGCCGCGGCGGAAAGTCGGAAAGCGCGATAGCGAAGCAGCCATGTTGGAATACGTATTGTTCAGCTTTACAACTATCACGCGGGTAAGCCGCATTTAGCGAAGAAGCAATATTATTTGATGCTCTTTGTGTTGAAATGTTCTCTGAACTATCGCGGGGTCCGGTACAAAGCCCTTTTTTGCAATTCGCCTCTTGAAACTTTATAAACAGTAAAAGCGTACGTTTTTATAGAATAAATTTATTTCGGTACACTTTTTCCAAAAAAGGGCTTTGTACGGGACCCCGCGGTAGTTCAGAGAACATTTCAACACAAAGAGCATCAAAAAATATTGCTTCTTCGCTAAATGCGGCTTACCCGCGTGATCGGGAAATGGAGCTGTGCAAGAATAGCAGGAGACGCGACGACAGCGCCGCGGCGGAAAGTCGGGAAGCGCGATAGCGAAGCAGCTATGTTGGAATACGAATTGTTCAGCTTTATAACTATCACGCGGGTAAGCCGCATTTAGCGAAGAAGCAATATTATTTGATGCTCTTTGTGTTGAAATGTTCTCTAAACTATCGCGGGATCCCGTACAAAGCCCTTTTTTGCAATTCGCCTCTTGAAACTTTATAAACGGTAAAAGCGTACGTTTTTATAGAATACATTTATTTCCCTACACTTTTCCCAAAAAAGGGCTTTGTACGGGACCCCGTGGTAGTTCAGAGAACATTTCAACACAAAGAGCATAAATAATATTGCTTCTTCGCTAAATGTGGCTTACCCGCGTGATCGGGAAATCGAGCTGTGCAAGAATAGCAGGAGACGCGACGACAGCGCCGCGGCGGAAAGTCGGAAAGCGCGATAGCGAAGCAGCCATGTTGGAATACGTATTGTTCAGCTTTACAACTATCACGCGGGTAAGCCGCATTTAGCGAAGAAGCAATATTATTTGATGCTCTTTGTGTTGAAATGTTCTCTGAACTATCGCGGGGTCCCGTACAAAGCCCTTTTTTGCAATTCGCCTCTTGAAACTTTATAAACAGTAAAAGCGTACGTTTTTATAGAATAAATTTATTTCGGTACACTTTTTCCAAAAAAGGGCTTTGTACGGGACCCCGCGGTAGTTCAGAGAACATTTCAACACAAAGAGCATCAAAAAATATTGCTTCTTCGCTAAATGCGGCTTACCCGCGTGATCGGGAAATGGAGCAGTGCAAGAATAGCAGGAGACGCGACGACAGCGCCGCGGCGGAAAGTCGGAAAGCGCGATAGCGAAGCAGCCATGTTGGAATACGTATTGTTCAGCTTTACAACTATCACGCGGGTAAGCCGCATTTAGCGAAGAAGCAATATTATTTGATGTTCTTTGTGTTGAAATGTTCTCTGAACTATCGCGGGGTCCCGTACAAAGCCCTTTTTTGCAATTCGCCTCTTGAAACTTTATAAACAGTAAAAGCGTACGTTTTTATAGAATAAATTTATTTCGGTACACTTTTTCCAAAAAAGGGCTTTGTACGGGACCCCGCGGTAGTTCAGAGAACATTTCAACACAAAGAGCATCAAAAAATATTGCTTCTTCGCTAAATGCGGCTTACCCGCGTGATCGGGAAATGGAGCAGTGCAAGAATAGCAGGAGACGCGACGACAGCGCCGCGGCGGAAAGTCGGAAAGCGCGATAGCGAAGCAGCCATGTTGGAATACGTATTGTTCAGCTTTACAACTATCACGCGGGTAAGCCGCATTTAGCGAAGAAGCAATATTATTTGATGTTCTTTGTGTTGAAATGTTCTCTGAACTATCGCGGGGTCCCGTACAAAGCCCTTTTTTGCAATTCGCCTCTTGAAACTTTATAAACAGTAAAAGCGTACGTTTTTATAGAATAAATTTATTTCGGTACACTTTTTCCAAAAAAGGGCTTTGTACGGGACCCCGCGGTAGTTCAGAGAACATTTCAACACAAAGAGCATCAAAAAATATTGCTTCTTCGCTAAATGCGGCTTACCCGCGTGATCGGGAAATGGAGCTGTGCAAGTATAGCAGGAGACGCGACGACAGCGCCGCGGCGGAAAGTCGGAAAGCGCGATAGCGAAGCAGCCATGTTGGAATACGTATTGTTCAGCTTTACAACTATCACGCGGGTAAGCCGCATTTAGCGAAGAAGCAATATTATTTGATGCTCTTTGTGTTGAAATGTTCTCTGAACTATCGCGGGGTCCCGTACAGAGCCCTTTTTTGCAATTCGCCTCTTGAAACTTTATAAACAGTAAAACCGTACGTTTTTATAGAATAAATTTATTTCGGTACACTTTTTCCAAAAAAGGGCTTTGTACGGGACCCCGCGGTAGTTCAGAGAACATTTCAACACAAAGAGCATAAAAAAATATTGCTTCTTCGCTAAATGCGGCTTACCCGCGTGATCGGGAAATCGAGCTGTGCAAGAATAGCAGGAGACGCGACGACAGCGCCGCGGCGGAAAGTCGGAAAGCGCGATAGCGAAGCAGCTATGTTGGAATACGAATTGTTCAGCTTTATAACTATCACGCGGGTAAGCCGCATTTAGCGAAGAAGCAATATTATTTGATGCTCTTTGTGTTGAAATGTTCTCTGAACTATCGCGGGGTCCCGTACAAAGCCCTTTTTTGCAATTCGCCTCTTGAAACTTTATAAACAGTAAAACCGTACGTTTTTATAGAATAAATTTATTTCGGTACACTTTTTCCAAAAAAGGGCTTTGTACGGGACCCCGCGGTAGTTCAGAGAACATTTCAACACAAAGAGCATCAAAAAATATTGCTTCTTCGCTAAATGCGGCTTACCCGCGTGATCGGGAAATGGAGCTGTGCAAGAATAGCAGGAGACGCGACGACAGCGCCGCGGCGGAAAGTCGGAAAGCGCGATAGCGAAGCAGCCATGTTGGAATACGTATTGTTCAGCTTTACAACTATCACGCGGGTAAGCCGCATTTAGCGAAGAAGCAATATTATTTGATGCTCTTTTTGTTGAAATGTTCTCTGAACTATCGCGGGGTCACGTACAAAGCCCTTTTTTGCAATTCGCCTCTTGAAACTTTATAAACAGTAAAAGCGTACGTTTTTATAGAATAAATTTATTTCGGTACACTTTTTCCAAAAAAGGGCTTTGTACGGGAACCCGCGGTAGTTCAGAGAACATTTCAACACAAAGAGCATCAAAAAATATTGCTTCTTCGCTAAATGCGGCTTACCCGCGTGATCGGGAAATGGAGCTGTGCAAGAATAGCAGGAGACGCGACGACAGCGCCGCGGCGGAAAGTCGGAAAGCGCGATAGCGAAGCAGCCATGTTGGAATACGTATTGTTCAGCTTTACAACTATCACGCGGGTAAGCCGCATTTAGCGAAGAAGCAATATTATTTGATGCTCTTTGTGTTGAAATGTTCTCTGAACTATCGCGGGGTCCCGTACAAAGCCCTTTTTTGCAATTCGCCTCTTGAAACTTTATAAACAGTAAAACCGTACGTTTTTATAGAATAAATTTATTTCGGTACACTTTTTCCAAAAAAGGGCTTTGTACGGGACCCCGCGGTAGTTCAGAGAACATTTCAACACAAAGAGCATAAAAAAATATTGCTTCTTCGCTAAATGCGGCTTACCCGCGTGATCGGGAAATCGAGCTGTGCAAGAATAGCAGGAGACGCGACGACAGCGCCGCGGCGGAAAGTCGGAAAGCGCGATAGCGAAGCAACTATGTTGGAATACGAATTGTTCAGCTTTATAACTATCACGCTGGTAAGCCGCATTTAGCGAAGAAGCAATATTATTTGATGCTCTTTGTGTTGAAATGTTCTCTGAACTATCGCGGGGTCCCGTACAAAGCCCTTTTTTGCAATTCGCCTCTTGAAACTTTATAAACGGTAAAAGCGTACGTTTTTATAGAATACATTTATTTCCCTACACTTTTCCCAAAAAAGGGCTTTGTACGGGACCCCGCGGTAGTTCAGAGAACATTTCAACACAAAGAGCATAAATAATATTGCTTCTTCGCTAAATGCGGCTTACCCGCGTGATCGGGAAATGGAGCAGTGCAAGAATAGCAGGAGACGCGACGACAGCGCCGCGGCGGAAAGTCGGAAAGCGCGATAGCGAAGCAGCCATGTTGGAATACGTATTGTTCAGCTTTACAACTATCACGCGGGTAAGCCGCATTTAGCGAAGAAGCAATATTATTTGATGCTCTTTGTGTTGAAATGTTCTCTGAACTATCGCGGGGTCCGGTACAAAGCCCTTTTTTGCAATTCGCCTCTTGAAACTTTATAAACAGTAAAAGCGTACGTTTTTATAGAATAAATTTATTTCGGTACACTTTTTCCAAAAAAGGGCTTTGTACGGGACCCCGCGGTAGTTCAGAGAACATTTCAACACAAAGAGCATCAAAAAATATTGCTTCTTCGCTAAATGCGGCTTACCCGCGTGATCGCGAAATGGAGCTGTGCAAGAATTTCAGGAGACGCGACGACAGCGCCGCGGCGGAAAGTCGGGAAGCGCGATAGCGAAGCAGCCATGTTGGAATACGTATTGTTCAGCTTTACAACTATCACGCGGGTAAGCCGCATTTAGCGAAGAAGCAATATTATTTGATGCTCTTTGTGTTGAAATGTTCTCTGAACTATCGCGGGGTCCCGTACAAAGCCCTTTTTTGCAATTCGCCTCTTGAAACTTTATAAACAGTAAAACCGTACGTTTTCATAGAATAAATTTATTTCGGTACACTTTTTCCAAAAAAGGGCTTTGTACGGGACCCCGCGGTAGTTCAGAGAACATTTCAACACAAAGAGCATAAAAAAATATTGCTTCTTCGCTAAATGTGGCTTACCCGCGTGATCGGGAAATCGAGCTGTGCAAGAATAGCAGGAGACACGACGACAGCGCCGCGGCGGGAAGTCGGAAAGCGCGATAGCGAAGCAGCTATGTTGGAATACGAATTGTTCAGCTTTATAACTATCACGCGGGTAAGCCGCATTTAGCGAAGAAGCAATATTATTTGATGCTCTTTGTGTTGAAATGTTCTCTAAACTATCGCGGGATCCCGTACAAAGCCCTTTTTTGCAATTCGCCTCTTGAAACTTTATAAACGGTAAAAGCGTACGTTTTTATAGAATACATTTATTTCCCTACACTTTTCCCAAAAAAGGGCTTTGTACGGGACCCCGTGGTAGTTCAGAGAACATTTCAACACAAAGAGCATAAATAATATTGCTTCTTCGCTAAATGTGGCTTACCCGCGTGATCGGGAAATCGAGCTGTGCAAGAATAGCAGGAGACGCGACGACAGCGCCGCGGCGGAAAGTCGGAAAGCGCGATGGCGAAGCAGCCATGTTGGAATACGAATTGTTCAGCTTTACAACTATCACGCGGGTAAGCCGCATTTAGCGAAGAAGCAATATTATACTCTTTGTGTTGAAATGTTCTCTGAACTATCGCGGGGTCCCGTACAAAGCCCTTTTTTGCAATTCGCCTCTTGAAACTTTATAAACAGTAAAAGCGTACGTTTTTATAGAATAAATTTATTTCGGTACACTTTTCCCAAAAAAGGGCTTTGTACGGGACCCCGCGGTAGTTCAGAGAACATTTCAACACAAAGAGCATAAATAATATTGCTTCTTCGCTAAATGCGGCTTACCCGCGTGATCGGGAAATGGAGCAGTGCAAGAATAGCAGGAGACGCGACGACAGCGCCGCGGCGGAAAGTCGGAAAGCGCGATAGCGAAGCAGCCATGTTGGAATACGTATTGTTCAGCTTTACAACTATCACGCGGGTAAGCCGCATTTAGCGAAGAAGCAATATTATTTGATGCTCTTTGTGTTGAAATGTTCTCTGAACTATCGCGGGGTCCCGTACAAAGCCCTTTTTTGCAATTCGCCTCTTGATACTTTATAAACAGTAAAAGCGTACGTTTTTATAGAATAAATTTATTTCGGTACACTTTTTCCAAAAAAGGGCTTTGTACGGGACCCCGCGGTAGTTCAGAGAACATTTCAACACAAAGAGCATCAAAAAATATTGCTTCTTCGCTAAATGTGGCTTACCCGCGTGATCGGGAAATCGAGCTGTGCAAGAATAGCAGGAGACGCGACGACAGCGCCGCGGCGGAAAGTCGGAAAGCGCGATGGCGAAGCAGCCATGTTGGAATACGAATTGTTCAGCTTTACAACTATCACGCGGGTAAGCCGCATTTAGCGAAGAAGCAATATTATTTGATGCTCTTTGTGTTGAAATGTTCTCTGAACTATCGCGGGGTCCCGTACAAAGCCCTTTTTTGCAATTCGCCTCTTGAAACTTTATAAACGGTAAAAGCGTACGTTTTTATAGAATACATTTATTTCCCTACACTTTTCCCAAAAAAGGGCTTTGTACGGGACCCCGCGGTAGTTCAGAGAACATTTCAACACAAAGAGCATCAAAAAATATTGCTTCTTCGCTAAATGCGGCTTACCCGCGTGATCGGGAAATGGAGCTGTGCAAGAATAGCAGGAGACGCGACGACAGCGCCGCGGCGGAAAGTCGGAAAGCGCGATAGCGAAGCAGCCATGTTGGAATACGTATTGTTCAGCTTTACAACTATCACGCGGGTAAGCCGCATTTAGCGAAGAAGCAATATTATTTGATGCTCTTTGTGTTGAAATGTTCTCTGAACTATCGCGGGGTCCCGTACAAAGCCCTTTTTTGCAATTCGCCTCTTGAAACTTTATAAACAGTAAAAGCGTACGTTTTTGTAGAATACATTTATTTCCCTACACTTTTCCCAAAAAAGGGCTTTGTACGGGACCCCGCGGTAGTTCAGAGTACATTTCAACACAAAGAGCATAAAAAAATATTGCTTCTTCGCTAAATGTGGCTTACCCGCGTGATCGGGAAATCGAGCTGTGCAAGAATAGCAGGAGACGCGACGACAGCGCCGCGGCGGAAAGTCGGAAAGCGCGATAGCGAAGCAGCCATGTTGGAATACGAATTGTTCAGCTTTGCAACTATCACGCGGGTAAGCCGCATTTAGCGAAGAAGCAATATTATTTGATGCTCTTTGTGTTGAAATGTTCTCTGATCTATCGCGGGGTCCCGTACAAAGCCCTTTTTTGCAATTCGCCTCTTGAAACTTTATAAACAGTAAAAGCGTACGTTTTTATAGAATAAATTTATTTCGGTACACTTTTTCCAAAAAAGGGCTTTGTACGGGACCCCGCGGTAGTTCAGAGAACATTTCAACACAAAGAGCATCAAAAAATATTGCTTCTTCGCTAAATGCGGCTTACCCGCGTGATCGGGAAATGGAGCAGTGCAAGAATAGCAGGAGACGCGACGACAGCGCCGCGGCGGAAAGTCGGAAAGCGCGATAGCGAAGCAGCCATGTTGGAATACGTATTGTTCAGCTTTACAACTATCACGCGGGTAAGCCGCATTTAGCGAAGAAGCAATATTATTTGATGCTCTTTGTGTTGAAATGTTCTCTGAACTATCGCGGGGTCCCGTACAAAGCCCTTTTTTGCAATTCGCCTCTTGATACTTTATAAACAGTAAAAGCGTACGTTTTTATAGAATAAATTTATTTCGGTACACTTTTTCCAAAAAAGGGCTTTGTACGGGACCCCGCGGTAGTTCAGAGAACATTTCAACACAAAGAGCATCAAAAAATATTGCTTCTTCGCTAAATGTGGCTTACCCGCGTGATCGGGAAATCGAGCTGTGCAAGAATAGCAGGAGACGCGACGACAGCGCCGCGGCGGAAAGTCGGAAAGCGCGATGGCGAAGCAGCCATGTTGGAATACGAATTGTTCAGCTTTACAACTATCACGCGGGTAAGCCGCATTTAGCGAAGAAGCAATATTATTTGATGCTCTTTGTGTTGAAATGTTCTCTGAACTATCGCGGGGTCCCGTACAAAGCCCTTTTTTGCAATTCGCCTCTTGAAACTTTATAAACGGTAAAAGCGTACGTTTTTATAGAATACATTTATTTCCCTACACTTTTCCCAAAAAAGGGCTTTGTACGGGACCCCGCGGTAGTTCAGAGAACATTTCAACACAAAGAGCATCAAAAAATATTGCTTCTTCGCTAAATGCGGCTTACCCGCGTGATCGGGAAATGGAGCTGTGCAAGAATAGCAGGAGACGCGACGACAGCGCCGCGGCGGAAAGTCGGAAAGCGCGATAGCGAAGCAGCCATGTTGGAATACGTATTGTTCAGCTTTACAACTATCACGCGGGTAAGCCGCATTTAGCGAAGAAGCAATATTATTTGATGCTCTTTTTGTTGAAATGTTCTCTGAACTATCGCGGGGTCCCGTACAAAGCCCTTTTTTGCAATTCGCCTCTTGAAACTTTATAAACAGTAAAAGCGTACGTTTTTATAGAATAAATTTATTTCGGTACACTTTTTCCAAAAAAGGGCTTTGTACGGGACCCCGCGGTAGTTCAGAGAACATTTCAACACAAAGAGCATCAAAAAATATTGCTTCTTCGCTAAATGCGGCTTACCCGCGTGATCGGGAAATGGAGCTGTGCAAGAATAGCAGGAGACGCGACGACAGCGCCGCGGCGGAAAGTCGGAAAGCGCGATAGCGAAGCAGCCATGTTGGAATACGTATTGTTCAGCTTTACAACTATCACGCGGGTAAGCCGCATTTAGCGAAGAAGCAATATTATTTGATGCTCTTTGTGTTGAAATGTTCTCTGAACTATCGCGGGGTCCCGTACAAAGCCCTTTTTTGCAATTCGCCTCTTGAAACTTTATAAACAGTAAAACCGTACGTTTTTATAGAATACATTTATTTCCCTACACTTTTCCCAAAAAAGGGCTTTGTACGGGACCCCGCGGTAGTTCAGAGAACATTTCAACACAAAGAGCATAAATAATATTGCTTCTTCGCTAAATGTGGCTTACCCGCGTGATCGGGAAATCGAGCTGTGCAAGAATAGCAGGAGACGCGACGACAGCGCCGCGGCGGAAAGTCGGAAAGCGCGATAGCGAAGCAGCCATGTTGGAATACGAATTGTTCAGCTTTACAACTATCACGCGGGTAAGCCGCATTTAGCGAAGAAGCAATATTATTTGATGCTCTTTGTGTTGAAATGTTCTCTGAACTATCGCGGGGTCCCGTACAAAGCCCTTTTTTGCAATTCGCCTCTTGAAACTTTATAAACAGTAAAAGCGTACGTTTTTATAGAATAAATTTATTTCGGTACACTTTTCCCAAAAAAGGGCTTTGTACGGGACCCCGCGGTAGTTCAGAGAACATTTCAACACAAAGAGCATAAATAATATTGCTTCTTCGCTAAATGCGGCTTACCCGCGTGATCGGGAAATGGAGCAGTGCAAGAATAGCAGGAGACGCGACGACAGCGCCGCGGCGGAAAGTCGGAAAGCGCGATAGCGAAGCAGCCATGTTGGAATACGTATTGTTCAGCTTTACAACTATCACGCGGGTAAGCCGCATTTAGCGAAGAAGCAATATTATTTGATGCTCTTTGTGTTGAAATGTTCTCTGAACTATCGCGGGGTCCCGTACAAAGCCCTTTTTTGCAATTCGCCTCTTGAAACTTTATAAACAGTAAAAGCGTACGTTTTTATAGAATACATTTATTTCCCTACACTTTTCCCAAAAAAGGGCTTTGTACGGGACCCCGCGGTAGTTCAGAGAACATTTCAACACAAAGAGCATAAATAATATTGCTTCTTCGCTAAATGTGGCTTACCCGCGTGATCGGGAAATCGAGCTGTGCAAGAATAGCAGGAGACGCGACGACAGCGCCGCGGCGGAAAGTCGGAAAGCGCGATGGCGAAGCAGCCATGTTGGAATACGAATTGTTCAGCTTTACAACTATCACGCGGGTAAGCCGCATTTAGCGAAGAAGCAATATTATTTGATGCTCTTTGTGTTGAAATGTTCTCTGAACTATCGCGGGGTCCCGTACAAAGCCCTTTTTTGCAATTCGCCTCTTGAAACTTTATAAACGGTAAAAGCGTACGTTTTTATAGAATACATTTATTTCCCTACACTTTTCCCAAAAAAGGGCTTTGTACGGGACCCCGCGGTAGTTCAGAGAACATTTCAACACAAAGAGCATCAAAAAATATTGCTTCTTCGCTAAATGCGGCTTACCCGCGTGATCGGGAAATGGAGCTGTGCAAGAATAGCAGGAGACGCGACGACAGCGCCGCGGCGGAAAGTCGGAAAGCGCGATAGCGAAGCAGCCATGTTGGAATACGTATTGTTCAGCTTTACAACTATCACGCGGGTAAGCCGCATTTAGCGAAGAAGCAATATTATTTGATGCTCTTTTTGTTGAAATGTTCTCTGAACTATCGCGGGGTCACGTACAAAGCCCTTTTTTGCAATTCGCCTCTTGAAACTTTATAAACAGTAAAAGCGTACGTTTTTATAGAATAAATTTATTTCGGTACACTTTTTCCAAAAAAGGGCTTTGTACGGGAACCCGCGGTAGTTCAGAGAACATTTCAACACAAAGAGCATCAAAAAATATTGCTTCTTCGCTAAATGCGGCTTACCCGCGTGATCGGGAAATGGAGCAGTGCAAGAATAGCAGGAGACGCGACGACAGCGCCGCGGCGGAAAGTCGGAAAGCGCGATAGCGAAGCAGCCATGTTGGAATACGTATTGTTCAGCTTTACAACTATCACGCGGGTAAGCCGCATTTAGCGAAGAAGCAATATTATTTGATGCTCTTTGTGTTGAAATGTTCTCTGAACTATCGCGGGGTCCCGTACAAAGCCCTTTTTTGCAATTCGTCTCTTGAAACTTTATAAACAGTAAAAGCGTACGTTTTTATAGAATAAATTTATTTCGGTACACTTTTTCCAAAAAAGGGCTTTGTACGGGACCCCGCGGTAGTTCAGAGAACATTTCAACACAAAGAGCATCAAAAAATATTCCTTCTTCGCTAAATGCGGCTTACCCGCGTGATCGGGAAATGGAGCTGTGCAAGAATAGCAGGAGACGCGACGACAGCGCCGCGGCGGAAAGTCGGAAAGCGCGATAGCGAAGCAGCCATGTTGGAATACGTATTGTTCAGCTTTACAACTATCACGCGGGTAAGCCGCATTTAGCGAAGAAGCAATATTATTTGATGCTCTTTGTGTTGAAATGTTCTCTGAACTATCGCGGGGTCCCGTACAAAGCCCTTTTTTGCAATTCGCCTCTTGATACTTTATAAACAGTAAAAGCGTACGTTTTTATAGAATAAATTTATTTCGGTACACTTTTTCCAAAAAAGGGCTTTGTACGGGACCCCGCGGTAGTTCAGAGAACATTTCAACACAAAGAGCATCAAAAAATATTGCTTCTTCGCTAAATGTGGCTTACCCGCGTGATCGGGAAATCGAGCTGTGCAAGAATAGCAGGAGACGCGACGACAGCGCCGCGGCGGAAAGTCGGAAAGCGCGATGGCGAAGCAGCCATGTTGGAATACGAATTGTTCAGCTTTACAACTATCACGCGGGTAAGCCGCATTTAGCGAAGAAGCAATATTATTTGATGCTCTTTGTGTTGAAATGTTCTCTGAACTATCGCGGGGTCCCGTACAAAGCCCTTTTTTGCAATTCGCCTCTTGAAACTTTATAAACGGTAAAAGCGTACGTTTTTATAGAATACATTTATTTCCCTACACTTTTCCCAAAAAAGGGCTTTGTACGGGACCCCGCGGTAGTTCAGAGAACATTTCAACACAAAGAGCATCAAAAAATATTGCTTCTTCGCTAAATGCGGCTTACCCGCGTGATCGGGAAATGGAGCTGTGCAAGAATAGCAGGAGACGCGACGACAGCGCCGCGGCGGAAAGTCGGAAAGCGCGATAGCGAAGCAGCCATGTTGGAATACGTATTGTTCAGCTTTACAACTATCACGCGGGTAAGCCGCATTTAGCGAAGAAGCAATATTATTTGATGCTCTTTTTGTTGAAATGTTCTCTGAACTATCGCGGGGTCCCGTACAAAGCCCTTTTTTGCAATTCGCCTCTTGAAACTTTATAAACAGTAAAAGCGTACGTTTTTATAGAATAAATTTATTTCGGTACACTTTTTCCAAAAAAGGGCTTTGTACGGGACCCCGCGGTAGTTCAGAGAACATTTCAACACAAAGAGCATCAAAAAATATTGCTTCTTCGCTAAATGCGGCTTACCCGCGTGATCGGGAAATGGAGCTGTGCAAGAATAGCAGGAGACGCGACGACAGCGCCGCGGCGGAAAGTCGGAAAGCGCGATAGCGAAGCAGCCATGTTGGAATACGTATTGTTCAGCTTTACAACTATCACGCGGGTAAGCCGCATTTAGCGAAGAAGCAATATTATTTGATGCTCTTTGTGTTGAAATGTTCTCTGAACTATCGCGGGGTCCCGTACAAAGCCCTTTTTTGCAATTCGCCTCTTGAAACTCTATAAACAGTAAAACCGTACGTTTTTATAGAATACATTTATTTCCCTACACTTTTCCCAAAAAAGGGCTTTGTACGGGACCCCGCGGTAGTTCAGAGAACATTTCAACACAAAGAGCATAAATAATATTGCTTCTTCGCTAAATGTGGCTTACCCGCGTGATCGGGAAATCGAGCTGTGCAAGAATAGCAGGAGACGCGACGACAGCGCCGCGGCGGAAAGTCGGAAAGCGCGATAGCGAAGCAGCCATGTTGGAATACGAATTGTTCAGCTTTACAACTATCACGCGGGTAAGCCGCATTTAGCGAAGAAGCAATATTATTTGATGCTCTTTGTGTTGAAATGTTCTCTGAACTATCGCGGGGTCCCGTACAAAGCCCTTTTTTGCAATTCGCCTCTTGAAACTTTATAAACAGTAAAAGCGTACGTTTTTATAGAATAAATTTATTTCGGTACACTTTTCCCAAAAAAGGGCTTTGTACGGGACCCCGCGGTAGTTCAGAGAACATTTCAACACAAAGAGCATAAATAATATTGCTTCTTCGCTAAATGCGGCTTACCCGCGTGATCGGGAAATGGAGCAGTGCAAGAATAGCAGGAGACGCGACGACAGCGCCGCGGCGGAAAGTCGGAAAGCGCGATAGCGAAGCAGCCATGTTGGAATACGTATTGTTCAGCTTTACAACTATCACGCGGGTAAGCCGCATTTAGCGAAGAAGCAATATTATTTGATGCTCTTTGTGTTGAAATGTTCTCTGAACTATCGCGGGGTCCCGTACAAAGCCCTTTTTTGCAATTCGCCTCTTGAAACTTTATAAACAGTAAAAGCGTACGTTTTTATAGAATACATTTATTTCCCTACACTTTTCCCAAAAAAGGGCTTTGTACGGGACCCCGCGGTAGTTCAGAGAACATTTCAACACAAAGAGCATAAATAATATTGCTTCTTCGCTAAATGTGGCTTACCCGCGTGATCGGGAAATCGAGCTGTGCAAGAATAGCAGGAGACGCGACGACAGCGCCGCGGCGGAAAGTCGGAAAGCGCGATGGCGAAGCAGCCATGTTGGAATACGAATTGTTCAGCTTTACAACTATCACGCGGGTAAGCCGCATTTAGCGAAGAAGCAATATTATTTGATGCTCTTTGTGTTGAAATGTTCTCTGAACTATCGCGGGGTCCCGTACAAAGCCCTTTTTTGCAATTCGCCTCTTGAAACTTTATAAACGGTAAAAGCGTACGTTTTTATAGAATACATTTATTTCCCTACACTTTTCCCAAAAAAGGGCTTTGTACGGGACCCCGCGGTAGTTCAGAGAACATTTCAACACAAAGAGCATCAAAAAATATTGCTTCTTCGCTAAATGCGGCTTACCCGCGTGATCGGGAAATGGAGCTGTGCAAGAATAGCAGGAGACGCGACGACAGCGCCGCGGCGGAAAGTCGGAAAGCGCGATAGCGAAGCAGCCATGTTGGAATACGTATTGTTCAGCTTTACAACTATCACGCGGGTAAGCCGCATTTAGCGAAGAAGCAATATTATTTGATGCTCTTTTTGTTGAAATGTTCTCTGAACTATCGCGGGGTCCCGTACAAAGCCCTTTTTTGCAATTCGCCTCTTGAAACTTTATAAACAGTAAAAGCGTACGTTTTTATAGAATAAATTTATTTCGGTACACTTTTTCCAAAAAAGGGCTTTGTACGGGAACCCGCGGTAGTTCAGAGAACATTTCAACACAAAGAGCATCAAAAAATATTGCTTCTTCGCTAAATGCGGCTTACCCGCGTGATCGGGAAATGGAGCAGTGCAAGAATAGCAGGAGACGCGACGACAGCGCCGCGGCGGAAAGTCGGAAAGCGCGATAGCGAAGCAGCCATGTTGGAATACGTATTGTTCAGCTTTACAACTATCACGCGGGTAAGCCGCATTTAGCGAAGAAGCAATATTATTTGATGCTCTTTGTGTTGAAATGTTCTCTGAACTATCGCGGGGTCCCGTACAAAGCCCTTTTTTGCAATTCGTCTCTTGAAACTTTATAAACAGTAAAAGCGTACGTTTTTATAGAATAAATTTATTTCGGTACACTTTTTCCAAAAAAGGGCTTTGTACGGGACCCCGCGGTAGTTCAGAGAACATTTCAACACAAAGAGCATCAAAAAATATTCCTTCTTCGCTAAATGCGGCTTACCCGCGTGATCGGGAAATGGAGCTGTGCAAGAATAGCAGGAGACGCGACGACAGCGCCGCGGCGGAAAGTCGGAAAGCGCGATAGCGAAGCAGCCATGTTGGAATACGTATTGTTCAGCTTTACAACTATCACGCGGGTAAGCCGCATTTAACGAAGAAGCAATATTATTTGATGCTCTTTGTATTGAAATGTTCTCTGAACTATCGCGGGGTCCCGTACAAAGCCCTTTTTTGCAATTCGCCTCTTGAAACTTTATAAACAGTAAAAGCGTACGTTTTTGTAGAATACATTTATTTCCCTACACTTTTCCCAAAAAAGGGCTTTGTACGGGACCCCGCGGTAGTTCAGAGAACATTTCAACACAAAGAGCATAAATAATATTGCTTCTTCGCTAAATGTGGCTTACCCGCGTGATCGGGAAATCGAGCTGTGCAAGAATAGCAGGAGACGCGACGACAGCGCCGCGGCGGAAAGTCGGAAAACGCGATGGCGAAGCAGCCATGTTGGAATACGAATTGTTCAGCTTTACAACTATCACGCGGGTAAGCCGCATTTAGCGAAGAAGCAATATTATTTGATGCTCTTTGTGTTGAAATGTTCTCTGAACTATCGCGGGGTCCCGTACAAAGCCCTTTTTTGCAATTCGCCTCTTGAAACTTTATAAACAGTAAAAGCGTACGTTTTTATAGAATAAATTTATTTCGGTACACTTTTTCCAAAAAAGGGCTTTGTACGGGACCCCGCGGTAGTTCAGAGAACATTTCAACACAAAGAGCATAAAAAAATATTGCTTCTTCGCTAAATGCGGCTTACCCGCGTGATCGGGAAATGGAGCAGTGCAAGAATAGCAGGAGACGCGACGACAGCGCCGCGGCGGAAAGTCGGAAAGCGCGATAGCGAAGCAGCCATGTTGGAATACGTATTGTTCAGCTTTACAACTATCACGCGGGTAAGCCGCATTTAGCGAAGAAGCAATATTATTTGATGCTCTTTGTGTTGAAATGTTCTCTGAACTATCGCGGGGTCCCGTACAAAGCCCTTTTTTGCAATTCGCCTCTTGAAACTTTATAAACAGTAAAACCGTACGTTTTTATAGAATACATTTATTTCCCTACACTTTTCCCAAAAAAGGGCTTTGTACGGGACCCCGCGGTAGTTCAGAGAACATTTCAACACAAAGAGCATAAATAATATTGCTTCTTCGCTAAATGTGGCTTACCCGCGTGATCGGGAAATCGAGCTGTGCAAGAATAGCAGGAGACGCGACGACAGCGCCGCGGCGGAAAGTCGGAAAACGCGATGGCGAAGCAGCCATGTTGGAATACGAATTGTTCAGCTTTACAACTATCACGCGGGTAAGCCGCATTTAGCGAAGAAGCAATATTATACTCTTTGTGTTGAAATGTTCTCTGAACTATCGCGGGGTCCCGTACAAAGCCCTTTTTTGCAATTCGCCTCTTGAAACTTTATAAACAGTAAAAGCGTACGTTTTTATAGAATAAATTTATTTCGGTACACTTTTTCCAAAAAAGGGCTTTGTACGGGACCCCGCGGTAGTTCAGAGAACATTTCAACACAAAGAGCATCAAAAAATATTGCTTCTTCGCTAAATGCGGCTTACCCGCGTGATCGGGAAATGGAGCTGTGCAAGAATAGCAGGAGACGCGACGACAGCGCCGCGGCGGAAAGTCGGAAAGCGCGATAGCGAAGCAGCCATGTTGGAATACGTATTGTTCAGCTTTACAACTATCACGCGGGTAAGCCGCATTTTGCGAAGAAGCAATATTATTTGATGCTCTTTGTGTTGAAATGTTCTCTGAACTATCGCGGGGTCCCGTACAAAGCCCTTTTTTGCAATTCGCCTCTTGAAACTTTATAAACAGTAAAAGCGTACGTTTTTATAGAATAAATTTATTTCGGTACACTTTTTCCAAAAAAGGGCTTTGTACGGGACCCCGCGGTAGTTCAGAGAACATTTCAACACAAAGAGCATCAAAAAATATTGCTTCTTCGCTAAATGCGGCTTACCCGCGTGATCGGGAAATGGAGCTGTGCAAGAATAGCAGGAGACGCGACGACAGCGCCGCGGCGGAAAGTCGGAAAGCGCGATAGCGAAGCAGCCATGTTGGAATACGTATTGTTCAGCTTTACAACTATCACGCGGGTAAGCCGCATTTAGCGAAGAAGCAATATTATTTGATGCTCTTTGTGTTGAAATGTTCTCTGAACTATCGCGGGGTCCCGTACAAAGCCCTTTTTTGCAATTCGCCTCTTGAAACTTTATAAACAGTAAAACCGTACGTTTTTATAGAATAAATTTATTTCGGTACACTTTTTCCAAAAAAGGGCTTTGTACGGGACCCCGCGGTAGTTCAGAGAACATTTCAACACAAAGAGCATCAAAAAATATTGCTTCTTCGCTAAATGCGGCTTACCCGCGTGATCGGGAAATGGAGCTGTGCAAGAATAGCAGGAGACGCGACGACAGCGCCGCGGCGGAAAGTCGGAAAGCGCGATAGCGAAGCAGCCATGTTGGAATACGTATTGTTCAGCTTTACAACTATCACGCGGGTAAGCCGCATTTAGCGAAGAAGCAATATTATTTGATGCTCTTTGTGTTGAAATGTTCTCTGAACTATCGCGGGGTCCCGTACAAAGCCCTTTTTTGCAATTCGCCTCTTGAAACTTTATAAACAGTAAAACCGTACGTTTTTATAGAATAAATTTATTTCGGTACACTTTTTCCAAAAAAAGGCTTTGTACGGGACCCCGCGGTAGTTCAGAGAACATTTCAACACAAAGAGCATAAAAAAATATTGCTTCTTCGCTAAATGCGGCTTACCCGCGTGATCGGGATATCGAGCTGTGCAAGAATAGCAGGAGACGCGACGACAGCGCCGCGGCGGAAAGTCGGAAAGCGCGATAGCGAAGCAGCTATGTTGGAATACGAATTGTTCAGCTTTATAACTATCACGCGGGTAAGCCGCATTTAGCGAAGAAGCAATATTATTTGATGCTCTTTGTGTTGAAATGTTCTCTGAACTATCGCGGGGTCCCGTACAAAGCCCTTTTTTGCAATTCGCCTCTTGAAACTTTATAAACGGTAAAAGCGTACGTTTTTATAGAATACATTTATTTCCCTACACTTTTCCCAAAAAAGGGCTTTGTACGGGACCCCGCGGTAGTTCAGAGAACATTTCAACACAAAGAGCATAAATAATATTGCTTCTTCGCTAAATGTGGCTTACCCGCGTGATCGGGAAATCGAGCTGTGCAAGAATAGCAGGAGACGCGACGACAGCGCTGCGGCGGAAAGTCGGAAAACGCGATGGCGAAGCAGCCATGTTGGAATACGAATTGTTCAGCTTTACAACTATCACGCGGGTAAGCCGCATTTAGCGAAGAAGCAATATTATACTCTTTGTGTTGAAATGTTCTCTGAACTATCGCGGGGTCCCGTACAAAGCCCTTTTTTGCAATTCGCCTCTTGAAACTTTATAAACAGTAAAAGCGTACGATTTATAGAATAAATTTATTTCGGTACACTTTTTCCAAAAAAGGGCTTTGTACGGGACCCCGCGGTAGTTCAGAGAACATTTCAACACAAAGAGCATAAAAAAATATTGCTTCTTCGCTAAATGCGGCTTACCCGCGTGATCGGGAAAACGAGCTGTGCAAGAATAGCAGGAGGCGCGACGACAGCGCCGCGGCAGGAAAGTCGGAAAGCGCGATAGCGAAGCAGCCATGTTGGAATACGAATTGTTCAGCTTTATAACTATCACGCGGGTAAGCCGCATTTAGCGAAGAAACAATATTATTTGATGCTCTTTGTGTTGAAATGTTCTCTGAACTATCGCGGGGTCCCGTACAAAGCCCTTTTTTGGGAAAAGTGTAGGGAAATAAATGTATTCTACAAAAACGTACGCTTTTACTGTTTATAAAGTTTCAAGAGGCGAATTGCAAAAAAGGGCTTTGTACGGGACCCCGCGATAGTTCAGAGAACATTTCAACACAAAGAGCATCAAATAATATTGCTTCTTCGCTAAATGCGGCTTACCCGCGTGATAGTTGTAAAGCAGAACAATACGTATTCCAACATGGCTGCTTCGCTATCGCGCTTTCCGACTTTCCGCCGCGGCGCTGTCGTCGCGTCTCCTGCTATTCTTGCACTGCTCCATTTCCCGATCACGCGGGTAAGCCGCATTTAGCGAAGAACCAATATTATTTATGCTCTTTGTGTTGAAATGTTCTCTGAACTATCGCGGGGTCCCGTACAAAGCCCTTTTTTGCAATTCGCCTCTTGAAACTTTATAAACAGTAAAACCGTACGTTTTTATAGAATAAATTTATTTCGGTACACTTTTTCCAAAAAAAGGCTTTGTACGGGACCCCGCGGTAGTTCAGAGAACATTTCAACACAAAGAGCATAAAAAAATATTGCTTCTTCGCTAAATGCGGCTTACCCGCGTGATCGGGATATCGAGCTGTGCAAGAATAGCAGGAGACGCGACGACAGCGCCGCGGCGGAAAGTCGGAAAGCGCGATAGCGAAGCAGCTATGTTGGAATACGAATTGTTCAGCTTTATAACTATCACGCGGGTAAGCCGCATTTAGCGAAGAAGCAATATTATTTGATGCTCTTTGTGTTGAAATGTTCTCTGAACTATCGCGGGGTCCCGTACAAAGCCCTTTTTTGCAATTCGCCTCTTGAAACTTTATAAACGGTAAAAGCGTACGTTTTTATAGAATACATTTATTTCCCTACACTTTTCCCAAAAAAGGGCTTTGTACGGGACCCCGCGGTAGTTCAGAGAACATTTCAACACAAAGAGCATCAAAAAATATTGCTTCTTCGCTAAATGCGGCTTACCCGCGTGATCGGGAAATGGAGCTGTGCAAGAATAGCAGGAGACGCGACGACAGCGCCGCGGCGGAAAGTCGGAAAGCGCGATAGCGAAGCAGCCATGTTGGAATACGTATTGTTCAGCTTTACAACTATCACGCGGGTAAGCCGCATTTAGCGAAGAAGCAATATTATTTGATGCTCTTTGTGTTGAAATGTTCTCTGAACTATCGCGGGGTCCCGTACAAAGCCCTTTTTTGCAATTCGCCTCTTGAAACTTTATAAACAGTAAAAGCGTACGTTTTTGTAGAATACATTTATTTCCCTACACTTTTCCCAAAAAAGGGCTTTGTACGGGACCCCGCGGTAGTTCAGAGTACATTTCAACACAAAGAGCATAAAAAAATATTGCTTCTTCGCTAAATGTGGCTTACCCGCGTGATCGGGAAATCGAGCTGTGCAAGAATAGCAGGAGACGCGACGACAGCGCCGCGGCGGAAAGTCGGAAAGCGCGATAGCGAAGCAGCCATGTTGGAATACGAATTGTTCAGCTTTGCAACTATCACGCGGGTAAGCCGCATTTAGCGAAGAAGCAATATTATTTGATGCTCTTTGTGTTGAAATGTTCTCTGAACTATCGCGGGGTCCCGTACAAAGCCCTTTTTTGCAATTCGCCTCTTGAAACTTTATAAACAGTAAAAGCGTACGGTTTTATAGAATAAATTTATTTCGGTACACTTTTTCCAAAAAAGGGCTTTGTACGGGACCCCGCGGTAGTTCAGAGAACATTTCAACACAAAGAGCATCAAAAAATATTGCTTCTTCGCTAAATGCGGCTTACCCGCGTGATCGGGAAATGGAGCAGTGCAAGAATAGCAGGAGACGCGACGACAGCGCCGCGGCGGAAAGTCGGAAAGCGCGATAGCGAAGCAGCCATGTTGGAATACGTATTGTTCAGCTTTACAACTATCACGCGGGTAAGCCGCATTTAGCGAAGAAGCAATATTATTTGATGCTCTTTGTGTTGAAATGTTCTCTGAACTATCGCGGGGTCCCGTACAAAGCCCTTTTTTGCAATTCGCCTCTTGATACTTTATAAACAGTAAAAGCGTACGTTTTTATAGAATAAATTTATTTCGGTACACTTTTTCCAAAAAAGGGCTTTGTACGGGACCCCGCGGTAGTTCAGAGAACATTTCAACACAAAGAGCATCAAAAAATATTGCTTCTTCGCTAAATGTGGCTTACCCGCGTGATCGGGAAATCGAGCTGTGCAAGAATAGCAGGAGACGCGACGACAGCGCCGCGGCGGAAAGTCGGAAAGCGCGATGGCGAAGCAGCCATGTTGGAATACGAATTGTTCAGCTTTACAACTATCACGCGGGTAAGCCGCATTTAGCGAAGAAGCAATATTATTTGATGCTCTTTGTGTTGAAATGTTCTCTGAACTATCGCGGGGTCCCGTACAAAGCCCTTTTTTGCAATTCGCCTCTTGAAACTTTATAAACGGTAAAAGCGTACGTTTTTATAGAATACATTTATTTCCCTACACTTTTCCCAAAAAAGGGCTTTGTACGGGACCCCGCGGTAGTTCAGAGAACATTTCAACACAAAGAGCATCAAAAAATATTGCTTCTTCGCTAAATGCGGCTTACCCGCGTGATCGGGAAATGGAGCTGTGCAAGAATAGCAGGAGACGCGACGACAGCGCCGCGGCGGAAAGTCGGAAAGCGCGATAGCGAAGCAGCCATGTTGGAATACGTATTGTTCAGCTTTACAACTATCACGCGGGTAAGCCGCATTTAGCGAAGAAGCAATATTATTTGATGCTCTTTTTGTTGAAATGTTCTCTGAACTATCGCGGGGTCCCGTACAAAGCCCTTTTTTGCAATTCGCCTCTTGAAACTTTATAAACAGTAAAAGCGTACGTTTTTATAGAATAAATTTATTTCGGTACACTTTTTCCAAAAAAGGGCTTTGTACGGGACCCCGCGGTAGTTCAGAGAACATTTCAACACAAAGAGCATCAAAAAATATTGCTTCTTCGCTAAATGCGGCTTACCCGCGTGATCGGGAATTGGAGCTGTGCAAGAATAGCAGGAGACGCGACGACAGCGCCGCGGCGGAAAGTCGGAAAGCGCGATAGCGAAGCAGCCATGTTGGAATACGTATTGTTCAGCTTTACAACTATCACGCGGGTAAGCCGCATTTAGCGAAGAAGCAATATTATTTGATGCTCTTTGTGTTGAAATGTTCTCTGAACTATCGCGGGGTCCCGTACAAAGCCCTTTTTTGCAATTCGCCTCTTGAAACTTTATAAACAGTAAAACCGTACGTTTTTATAGAATACATTTATTTCCCTACACTTTTCCCAAAAAAGGGCTTTGTACGGGACCCCGCGGTAGTTCAGAGAACATTTCAACACAAAGAGCATAAATAATATTGCTTCTTCGCTAAATGTGGCTTACCCGCGTGATCGGGAAATCGAGCTGTGCAAGAATAGCAGGAGACGCGACGACAGCGCCGCGGCGGAAAGTCGGAAAGCGCGATAGCGAAGCAGCCATGTTGGAATACGAATTGTTCAGCTTTACAACTATCACGCGGGTAAGCCGCATTTAGCGGAGAAGCAATATTATTTGATGCTCTTTGTGTTGAAATGTTCTCTGAACTATCGCGGGGTCCCGTACAAAGCCCTTTTTTGCAATTCGCCTCTTGAAACTTTATAAACAGTAAAAGCGTACGTTTTTATAGAATAAATTTATTTCGGTACACTTTTCCCAAAAAAGGGCTTTGTACGGGACCCCGCGGTAGTTCAGAGAACATTTCAACACAAAGAGCATAAATAATATTGCTTCTTCGCTAAATGCGGCTTACCCGCGTGATCGGGAAATAGAGCAGTGCAAGAATAGCAGGAGACGCGACGACAGCGCCGCGGCGGAAAGTCGGAAAGCGCGATAGCGAAGCAGCCATGTTGGAATACGTATTGTTCAGCTTTACAACTATCACGCGGGTAAGCCGCATTTAGCGAAGAAGCAATATTATTTGATGCTCTTTGTGTTGAAATGTTCTCTGAACTATCGCGGGGTCCCGTACAAAGCCCTTTTTTGCAATTCGCCTCTTGAAACTTTATAAACAGTAAAAGCGTACGTTTTTATAGAATACATTTATTTCCCTACACTTTTCCCAAAAAAGGGCTTTGTACGGGACCCCGCGGTAGTTCAGAGAACATTTCAACACAAAGAGCATAAATAATATTGCTTCTTCGCTAAATGTGGCTTACCCGCGTGATCGGGAAATCGAGCTGTGCAAGAATAGCAGGAGACGCGACGACAGCGCCGCGGCGGAAAGTCGGAAAGCGCGATGGCGAAGCAGCCATGTTGGAATACGAATTGTTCAGCTTTACAACTATCACGCGGGTAAGCCGCATTTAGCGAAGAAGCAATATTATTTGATGCTCTTTGTGTTGAAATGTTCTCTGAACTATCGCGGGGTCCCGTACAAAGCCCTTTTTTGCAATTCGCCTCTTGAAACTTTATAAACGGTAAAAGCGTACGTTTTTATAGAATACATTTATTTCCCTACACTTTTCCCAAAAAAGGGCTTTGTACGGGACCCCGCGGTAGTTCAGAGAACATTTCAACACAAAGAGCATCAAAAAATATTGCTTCTTCGCTAAATGCGGCTTACCCGCGTGATCGGGAAATGGAGCTGTGCAAGAATAGCAGGAGACGCGACGACAGCGCCGCGGCGGAAAGTCGGAAAGCGCGATAGCGAAGCAGCCATGTTGGAATACGTATTGTTCAGCTTTACAACTATCACGCGGGTAAGCCGCATTTAGCGAAGAAGCAATATTATTTGATGCTCTTTTTGTTGAAATGTTCTCTGAACTATCGCGGGGTCCCGTACAAAGCCCTTTTTTGCAATTCGACTCTTGAAACTTTATAAACAGTAAAAGCGTACGTTTTTATAGAATAAATTTATTTCGGTACACTTTTTCCAAAAAAGGGCTTTGTACGGGAACCCGCGGTAGTTCAGAGAACATTTCAACACAAAGAGCATCAAAAAATATTGCTTCTTCGCTAAATGCGGCTTACCCGCGTGATCGGGAAATGGAGCAGTGCAAGAATAGCAGGAGACGCGACGACAGCGCCGCGGCGGAAAGTCGGAAAGCGCGATAGCGAAGCAGCCATGTTGGAATACGTATTGTTCAGCTTTACAACTATCACGCGGGTAAGCCGCATTTAGCGAAGAAGCAATATTATTTGATGCTCTTTGTGTTGAAATGTTCTCTGAACTATCGCGGGGTCCCGTACAAAGCCCTTTTTTGCAATTCGTCTCTTGAAACTTTATAAACAGTAAAAGCGTACGTTTTTATAGAATAAATTTATTTCGGTACACTTTTTCCAAAAAAGGGCTTTGTACGGGACCCCGCGGTAGTTCAGAGAACATTTCAACACAAAGAGCATCAAAAAATATTCCTTCTTCGCTAAATGCGGCTTACCCGCGTGATCGGGAAATGGAGCTGTGCAAGAATAGCAGGAGACGCGACGACAGCGCCGCGGCGGAAAGTCGGAAAGCGCGATAGCGAAGCAGCCATGTTGGAATACGTATTGTTCAGCTTTACAACTATCACGCGGGTAAGCCGCATTTAACGAAGAAGCAATATTATTTGATGCTCTTTGTATTGAAATGTTCTCTGAACTATCGCGGGGTCCCGTACAAAGCCCTTTTTTGCAATTCGCCTCTTGAAACTTTATAAACAGTAAAAGCGTACGTTTTTGTAGAATACATTTATTTCCCTACACTTTTCCCAAAAAAGGGCTTTGTACGGGACCCCGCGGTAGTTCAGAGTACATTTCAACACAAAGAGCATAAAAAAATATTGCTTCTTCGCTAAATGTGGCTTACCCGCGTGATCGGGAAATCGAGCTGTGCAAGAATAGCAGGAGACGCGACGACAGCGCCGCGGCGGAAAGTCGGAAAGCGCGATAGCGAAGCAGCCATGTTGGAATACGAATTGTTCAGCTTTACAACTATCACGCGGGTAAGCCGCATTTAGCGAAGAAGCAATATTATTTGATGCTCTTTGTGTTGAAATGTTCTCTGAACTATCGCGGGGTCCCGTACAAAGCCCTTTTTTGCAATTCGCCTCTTGAAACTTTATAAACAGTAAAAGCGTACGTTTTTATAGAATAAATTTATTTCGGTACACTTTTTCCAAAAAAGGGCTTTGTACGGGACCCCGCGGTAGTTCAGAGAACATTTCAACACAAAGAGCATAAAAAAATATTGCTTCTTCGCTAAATGCGGCTTACCCGCGTGATCGGGAAATGGAGCAGTGCAAGAATAGCAGGAGACGCGACGACAGCGCCGCGGCGGAAAGTCGGAAAGCGCGATAGCGAAGCAGCCATGTTGGAATACGTATTGTTCAGCTTTACAACTATCACGCGGGTAAGCCGCATTTAGCGAAGAAGCAATATTATTTGATGCTCTTTGTGTTGAAATGTTCTCTGAACTATCGCGGGGTCCCGTACAAAGCCCTTTTTTGCAATTCGCCTCTTGAAACTTTATAAACAGTAAAAGCGTACGTTTTTATAGAATAAATTTATTTCGGTACACTTTTTCCAAAAAAGGGCTTTGTACGGGACCCCGCGGTAGTTCAGAGAACATTTCAACACAAAGAGCATCAAAAAATATTGCTTCTTCGCTAAATGCGGCTTACCCGCGTGATCGGGAAATGGAGCTGTGCAAGAATAGCAGGAGACGCGACGACAGCGCCGCGGCGGAAAGTCGGAAAGCGCGATAGCGAAGCAGCCATGTTGGAATACGTATTGTTCAGCTTTACAACTATCACGCGGGTAAGCCGCATTTAGCGAAGAAGCAATATTATTTGATGCTCTTTGTGTTGAAATGTTCTCTGAACTATCGCGGGGTCCCGTACAAAGCCCTTTTTTGCAATTCGCCTCTTGAAACTTTATAAACAGTAAAACCGTACGTTTTTATAGAATACATTTATTTCCCTACACTTTTCCCAAAAAAGGGCTTTGTACGGGACCCCGCGGTAGTTCAGAGAACATTTCAACACAAAGAGCATAAATAATATTGCTTCTTCGCTAAATGTGGCTTACCCGCGTGATCGGGAAATCGAGCTGTGCAAGAATAGCAGGAGACGCGACGACAGCGCCGCGGCGGAAAGTCGGAAAACGCGATGGCGAAGCAGCCATGTTGGAATACGAATTGTTCAGCTTTACAACTATCACGCGGGTAAGCCGCATTTAGCGAAGAAGCAATATTATACTCTTTGTGTTGAAATGTTCTCTGAACTATCGCGGGGTCCCGTACAAAGCCCTTTTTTGCAATTCGCCTCTTGAAACTTTATAAACAGTAAAAGCGTACGTTTTTGTAGAATACATTTATTTCCCTACACTTTTCCCAAAAAAGGGCTTTGTACGGGACCCCGCGGTAGTTCAGAGTACATTTCAACACAAAGAGCATAAAAAAATATTGCTTCTTCGCTAAATGTGGCTTACCCGCGTGATCGGGAAATCGAGCTGTGCAAGAATAGCAGGAGACGCGACGACAGCGCCGCGGCGGAAAGTCGGAAAGCGCGATAGCGAAGCAGCCATGTTGGAATACGTATTGTTCAGCTTTACAACTATCACGCGGGTAATCCGCATTTAGCGAAGAAGCAATATTATTTGATGCTCTTTGTGTTGAAATGTTCTCTGAACTATCGCGGGGTCCCGTACAAAGCCCTTTTTTGCAATTCGCCTCTTGAAACTTTATAAACAGTAAAAGCGTACGTTTTTATAGAATAAATTTATTTCGGTACACTTTTTCCAAAAAAGGGCTTTGTACGGGACCCCGCGGTAGTTCAGAGAACATTTCAACACAAAGAGCATCAAAAAATATTGCTTCTTCGCTAAATGCGGCTTACCCGCGTGATCGGGAAATGGAGCTGTGCAAGAATAGCAGGAGACGCGACGACAGCGCCGCGGCGGAAAGTCGGAAAGCGCGATAGCGAAGCAGCCATGTTGGAATACGTATTGTTCAGCTTTACAACTATCACGCGGGTAAGCCGCATTTAGCGAAGAAGCAATATTATTTGATGCTCTTTGTGTTGAAATGTTCTCTGAACTATCGCGGGGTCCCGTACAAAGCCCTTTTTTGCAATTCGCCTCTTGAAACTTTATAAACAGTAAAAGCGTACGTTTTTGTAGAATACATTTATTTCCCTACACTTTTCCCAAAAAAGGGCTTTGTACGGGACCCCGCGGTAGTTCAGAGTACATTTCAACACAAAGAGCATAAAAAAATATTGCTTCTTCGCTAAATGTGGCTTACCCGCGTGATCGGGAAATCGAGCTGTGCAAGAATAGCAGGAGACGCGACGACAGCGCCGCGGCGGAAAGTCGGAAAGCGCGATAGCGAAGCAGCCATGTTGGAATACGTATTGTTCAGCTTTACAACTATCACGCGGGTAAGCCGCATTTAGCGAAGAAGCAATATTATTTGATGCTCTTTGTGTTGAAATGTTCTCTGAACTATCGCGGGGTCCCGTACAAAGCCCTTTTTTGCAATTCGCCTCTTGAAACTTTATAAACAGTAAAAGCGTACGTTTTTATAGAATAAATTTATTTCGGTACACTTTTTCCAAAAAAGGGCTTTGTACGGGACCCCGCGGTAGTTCAGAGAACATTTCAACACAAAGAGCATCAAAAAATATTGCTTCTTCGCTAAATGCGGCTTACCCGCGTGATCGGGAAATGGAGCTGTGCAAGAATAGCAGGAGACGCGACGACAGCGCCGCGGCGGAAAGTCGGAAAGCGCGATAGCGAAGCAGCCATGTTGGAATACGTATTGTTCAGCTTTACAACTATCACGCGGGTAAGCCGCATTTTGCGAAGAAGCAATATTATTTGATGCTCTTTGTGTTGAAATGTTCTCTGAACTATCGCGGGGTCCCGTACAAAGCCCTTTTTTGCAATTCGCCTCTTGAAACTTTATAAACAGTAAAAGCGTACGTTTTTATAGAATAAATTTATTTCGGTACACTTTTTCCAAAAAAGGGCTTTGTACGGGACCCCGCGGTAGTTCAGAGAACATTTCAACACAAAGAGCATCAAAAAATATTGCTTCTTCGCTAAATGCGGCTTACCCGCGTGATCGGGAAATGGAGCTGTGCAAGAATAGCAGGAGACGCGACGACAGCGCCGCGGCGGAAAGTCGGAAAGCGCGATAGCGAAGCAGCCATGTTGGAATACGTATTGTTCAGCTTTACAACTATCACGCGGGTAAGCCGCATTTAGCGAAGAAGCAATATTATTTGATGCTCTTTGTGTTGAAATGTTCTCTGAACTATCGCGGGGTCCCGTACAAAGCCCTTTTTTGCAATTCGCCTCTTGAAACTTTATAAACAGTAAAAGCGTACGTTTTTATAGAATAAATTTATTTCGGTACACTTTTTCCAAAAAAGGGCTTTGTACGGGACCCCGCGGTAGTTCAGAGAACATTTCAACACAAAGAGCATCAAAAAATATTGCTTCTTCGCTAAATGCGGCTTACCCGCGTGATCGGGAAATGGAGCTGTGCAAGAATAGCAGGAGACGCGACGACAGCGCCGCGGCGGAAAGTCGGAAAGCGCGATAGCGAAGCAGCCATGTTGGAATACGTATTGTTCAGCTTTACAACTATCACGCGGGTAAGCCGCATTTAGCGAAGAAGCAATATTATTTGATGCTCTTTGTGTTGAAATGTTCTCTGAACTATCGCGGGGTCCCGTACAAAGCCCTTTTTTGCAATTCGCCTCTTGAAACTTTATAAACAGTAAAACCGTACGTTTTTATAGAATAAATTTATTTCGGTACACTTTTTCCAAAAAAAGGCTTTGTACGGGACCCCGCGGTAGTTCAGAGAACATTTCAACACAAAGAGCATAAAAAAATATTGCTTCTTCGCTAAATGCGGCTTACCCGCGTGATCGGGATATCGAGCTGTGCAAGAATAGCAGGAGACGCGACGACAGCGCCGCGGCGGAAAGTCGGAAAGCGCGATAGCGAAGCAGCTATGTTGGAATACGAATTGTTCAGCTTTATAACTATCACGCGGGTAAGCCGCATTTAGCGAAGAAGCAATATTATTTGATGCTCTTTGTGTTGAAATGTTCTCTGAACTATCGCGGGGTCCCGTACAAAGCCCTTTTTTGCAATTCGCCTCTTGAAACTTTATAAACGGTAAAAGCGTACGTTTTTATAGAATACATTTATTTCCCTACACTTTTCCCAAAAAAGGGCTTTGTACGGGACCCCGCGGTAGTTCAGAGAACATTTCAACACAAAGAGCATAAATAATATTGCTTCTTCGCTAAATGTGGCTTACCCGCGTGATCGGGAAATCGAGCTGTGCAAGAATAGCAGGAGACGCGACGACAGCGCTGCGGCGGAAAGTCGGAAAACGCGATGGCGAAGCAGCCATGTTGGAATACGAATTGTTCAGCTTTACAACTATCACGCGGGTAAGCCGCATTTAGCGAAGAAGCAATATTATACTCTTTGTGTTGAAATGTTCTCTGAACTATCGCGGGGTCCCGTACAAAGCCCTTTTTTGCAATTCGCCTCTTGAAACTTTATAAACAGTAACACCGTACGTTTTTATAGAATAAATTTATTTCGGTACACTTTTTCCAAAAAAGGGCTTTGTACGGGACCCCGCGGTTGTTCAGAGAACATTTCAACACAAAGAGCATCAAAAAATATTGCTTCTTCGCTAAATGCGGCTTACCCGCGTGATCGGGAAAACGAGCTGTGCAAGAATAGCAGGAGGCGCGACGACAGCGCCGCGGCAGGAAAGTCGGAAAGCGCGATAGCGAAGCAGCCATGTTGGAATACGAATTGTTCAGCTTTATAACTATCACGCGGGTAAGCCGCATTTAGCGAAGAAACAATATTATTTGATGCTCTTTGTGTTGAAATGTTCTCTGAACTATCGCGGGGTCCCGTACAAAGCCCTTTTTTGGGAAAAGTGTAGGGAAATAAATGTATTCTACAAAAACGTACGCTTTTACTGTTTATAAAGTTTCAAGAGGCGAATTGCAAAAAAGGGCTTTGTACGGGACCCCGCGATAGTTCAGAGAACATTTCAACACAAAGAGCATCAAATAATATTGCTTCTTCGCTAAATGCGGCTTACCCGCGTGATAGTTGTAAAGCAGAACAATACGTATTCCAACATGGCTGCTTCGCTATCGCGCTTTCCGACTTTCCGCCGCGGCGCTGTCGTCGCGTCTCCTGCTATTCTTGCACTGCTCCATTTCCCGATCACGCGGGTAAGCCGCATTTAGCGAAGAAGCAATATTATTTATGCTCTTTGTGTTGAAATGTTCTCTGAACTATCGCGGGGTCCCGTACAAAGCCCTTTTTTGCAATTCGCCTCTTGAAACTTTATAAACAGTAAAACCGTACGTTTTTATAGAATAAATTTATTTCGGTACACTTTTTCCAAAAAAAGGCTTTGTACGGGACCCCGCGGTAGTTCAGAGAACATTTCAACACAAAGAGCATAAAAAAATATTGCTTCTTCGCTAAATGCGGCTTACCCGCGTGATCGGGATATCGAGCTGTGCAAGAATAGCAGGAGACGCGACGACAGCGCCGCGGCGGAAAGTCGGAAAGCGCGATAGCGAAGCAGCTATGTTGGAATACGAATTGTTCAGCTTTATAACTATCACGCGGGTAAGCCGCATTTAGCGAAGAAGCAATATTATTTGATGCTCTTTGTGTTGAAATGTTCTCTGAACTATCGCGGGGTCCCGTACAAAGCCCTTTTTTGCAATTCGCCTCTTGAAACTTTATAAACGGTAAAAGCGTACGTTTTTATAGAATACATTTATTTCCCTACACTTTTCCCAAAAAAGGGCTTTGTACGGGACCCCGCGGTAGTTCAGAGAACATTTCAACACAAAGAGCATCAAAAAATATTGCTTCTTCGCTAAATGCGGCTTACCCGCGTGATCGGGAAATGGAGCTGTGCAAGAATAGCAGGAGACGCGACGACAGCGCCGCGGCGGAAAGTCGGAAAGCGCGATAGCGAAGCAGCCATGTTGGAATACGTATTGTTCAGCTTTACAACTATCGCGCGGTTAAGCCGCATTTAGCGAAGAAGCAATATTATTTGATGCTCTTTGTGTTGAAATGTTCTCTGAACTATCGCGGGGTCCCGTACAAAGCCCTTTTTTGCAATTCGCCTCTTGAAACTTTATAAACAGTAAAACCGTACGTTTTTATAGAATAAATTTATTTCGGTACACTTTTTCCAAAAAAGGGCTTTGTACGGGACCCCGCGGTAGTTCAGAGAACATTTCAACACAAAGAGCATAAAAAAATATTGCTTCTTCGCTAAATGCGGCTTACCCGCGTGATCGGGAAAACGAGCTGTGCAAGAATAGCAGGAGGCGCGACGACAGCGCCGCGGCAGGAAAGTCGGAAAGCGCGATAGCGAAGCAGCCATGTTGGAATACGAATTGTTCAGCTTTATAACTATCACGCGGGTAAGCCGCATTTAGCGAAGAAACAATATTATTTGATGCTCTTTGTGTTGAAATGTTCTCTGAACTATCGCGCGGTCCCGTACAAAGCCCTTTTTTGCAATTCGCCTCTTGAAACTTTATAAACGGTAAAAGCGTACGTTTTTATAGAATACATTTATTTCCCTACACTTTTCCCAAAAAAGGGCTTTGTACGGGACCTCGCGGTAGTTCAGAGAACATTTCAACACAAAGAGCATAAATAATATTGCTTCTTCGCTAAATGCGGCTTACCCGCGTGATCGGGAAATGGAGCAGTGCAAGAATAGCAGGAGACGCGACGACAGCGCCGCGGCGGAAAGTCGGAAAGCGCGATAGCGAAGCAGCCATGTTGGAATACGTATTGTTCAGCTTTACAACTATCACGCGGGTAAGCCGCATTTAGCGAAGAAGCAATATTATTTGATGCTCTTTGTGTTGAAATGTTCTCTGAACTATCGCGGGGTCCCGTACAAAGCCCTTTTTTGCAATTCGCCTCTTGAAACTTTATAAACAGTAAAAGCGTACGTTTTTGTAGAATACATTTATTTCCCTACACTTTTCCCAAAAAAGGGCTTTGTACGGGACCCCGCGGTAGTTCAGAGTACATTTCAACACAAAGAGCATAAAAAAATATTGCTTCTTCGCTAAATGTGGCTTACCCGCGTGATCGGGAAATCGAGCTGTGCAAGAATAGCAGGAGACGCGACGACAGCGCCGCGGCGGAAAGTCGGAAAGCGCGATGGCGAAGCAGCCATGTTGGAATACGAATTGTTCAGCTTTACAACTATCACGCGGGTAAGCCGCATTTAGCGAAGAAGCAATATTATTTGATGCTCTTTGTGTTGAAATGTTCTCTGAACTATCGCGGGGTCCCGTACAAAGCCCTTTTTTGCAATTCGCCTCTTGAAACTTTATAAACAGTAAAAGCGTACGTTTTTATAGAATAAATTTATTTCGGTACACTTTTTCCAAAAAAGGGCTTTGTACGGGACCCCGCGGTAGTTCAGAGAACATTTCAACACAAAGAGCATCAAAAAATATTGCTTCTTCGCTAAATGCGGCTTACCCGCGTGATCGGGAAATGGAGCAGTGCAAGAATAGCAGGAGACGCGACGACAGCGCCGCGGCGGAAAGTCGGAAAGCGCGATAGCGAAGCAGCCATGTTGGAATACGTATTGTTCAGCTTTACAACTATCACGCGGGTAAGCCGCATTTAGCGAAGAAGCAATATTATTTGATGCTCTTTGTGTTGAAATGTTCTCTGAACTATCGCGGGGTCCCGTACAAAGCCCTTTTTTGCAATTCGCCTCTTGAAACTTTATAAACAGTAAAAGCGTACGTTTTTATAGAATAAATTTATTTCGGTACACTTTTTCCAAAAAAGGGCTTTGTACGGGACCCCGCGGTAGTTCAGAGAACATTTCAACACAAAGAGCATAAAAAAATATTGCTTCTTCGCTAAATGTGGCTTACCCGCGTGATCGGGAAATCGAGCTGTGCAAGAATAGCAGGAGACGCGACGACAGCGCCGCGGCGGAAAGTCGGAAAGCGCGATGGCGAAGCAGCCATGTTGGAATACGAATTGTTCAGCTTTACAACTATCACGCGGGTAAGCCGCATTTAGCGAAGAAGCAATATTATACTCTTTGTGTTGAAATGTTCTCTGAACTATCGCGGGGTCCCGTACAAAGCCCTTTTTTGCAATTCGCCTCTTGAAACTTTATAAACAGTAAAAGCGTACGTTTTTATAGAATAAATTTATTTCGGTACACTTTTTCCAAAAAAGGGCTTTGTACGGGACCCCGCGGTAGTCCAGAGAACATTTCAACACAAAGAGCATCAAAAAATATTGCTTCTTCGCTAAATGCGGCTTACCCGCGTGATCGGGAAATGGAGCTGTGCAAGAATAGCAGGAGACGCGACGACAGCGCCGCGGCGGAAAGTCGGAAAGCGCGATAGCGAAGCAGCCATGTTGGAATACGTATTGTTCAGCTTTACAACTATCACGCGGGTAAGCCGCATTTAGCGAAGAAGCAATATTATTTGATGCTCTTTGTGTTGAAATGTTCTCTGAACTATCGCGGGGTCCCGTACAAAGCCCTTTTTTGCAATTCGCCTCTTGAAACTTTATAAACAGTAAAAGCGTACGTTTTTATAGAATAAATTTATTTCGGTACACTTTTTCCAAAAAAGGGCTTTGTACGGGACCCCGCGGTAGTTCAGAGAACATTTCAACACAAAGAGCATCAAAAAATATTGCTTCTTCGCTAAATGCGGCTTACCCGCGTGATCGGGAAATGGAGCAGTGCAAGAATAGCAGGAGACGCGACGACAGCGCCGCGGCGGAAAGTCGGAAAGCGCGATAGCGAAGCAGCCATGTTGGAATACGTATTGTTCAGCTTTACAACTATCACGCGGGTAAGCCGCATTTAGCGAAGAAGCAATATTATTTGATGCTCTTTGTGTTGAAATGTTCTCTGAACTATCGCGGGGTCCCGTACAAAGCCCTTTTTTGCAATTCGCCTCTTGAAACTTTATAAACAGTAAAAGCGTACGTTTTTATAGAATAAATTTATTTCGGTACACTTTTTCCAAAAAAGGGCTTTGTACGGGACCCCGCGGTAGTTCAGAGAACATTTCAACACAAAGAGCATAAAAAAATATTGCTTCTTCGCTAAATGTGGCTTACCCGCGTGATCGGGAAATCGAGCTGTGCAAGAATAGCAGGAGACGCGACGACAGCGCCGCGGCGGAAAGTCGGAAAGCGCGATGGCGAAGCAGCCATGTTGGAATACGAATTGTTCAGCTTTACAACTATCACGCGGGTAAGCCGCATTTAGCGAAGAAGCAATATTATACTCTTTGTGTTGAAATGTTCTCTGAACTATCGCGGGGTCCCGTACAAAGCCCTTTTTTGCAATTCGCCTCTTGAAACTTTATAAACAGTAAAAGCGTACGTTTTTATAGAATAAATTTATTTCGGTACACTTTTTCCAAAAAAGGGCTTTGTACGGGACCCCGCGGTAGTCCAGAGAACATTTCAACACAAAGAGCATCAAAAAATATTGCTTCTTCGCTAAATGCGGCTTACCCGCGTGATCGGGAAATGGAGCTGTGCAAGAATAGCAGGAGACGCGACGACAGCGCCGCGGCGGAAAGTCGGAAAGCGCGATAGCGAAGCAGCCATGTTGGAATACGTATTGTTCAGCTTTACAACTATCACGCGGGTAAGCCGCATTTAGCGAAGAAGCAATATTATTTGATGCTCTTTGTGTTGAAATGTTCTCTGAACTATCGCGGGGTCCCGTACAAAGCCCTTTTTTGCAATTCGCCTCTTGAAACTTTATAAACAGTAAAAGCGTACGTTTTTATAGAATAAATTTATTTCGGTACACTTTTTCCAAAAAAGGGCTTTGTACGGGACCCCGCGGTAGTTCAGAGAACATTTCAACACAAAGAGCATCAAAAAATATTGCTTCTTCGCTAAATGCGGCTTACCCGCGTGATCGGGAAATGGAGCTGTGCAAGAATAGCAGGAGACGCGACGACAGCGCCGCGGCGGAAAGTCGGAAAGCGCGATAGCGAAGCAGCCATGTTGGAATACGTATTGTTCAGCTTTACAACTATCACGCGGGTAAGCCGCATTTAGCGAAGAAGCAATATTATTTGATGCTCTTTGTGTTGAAATGTTCTCTGAACTATCGCGGGGTCCCGTACAAAGCCCTTTTTTGCAATTCGCCTCTTGAAACTTTATAAACAGTAAAACCGTACGTTTTTATAGAATAAATTTATTTCGGTACACTTTTTCCAAAAAAGGGCTTTGTACGGGACCCCGCGGTAGTTCAGAGAACATTTCAACACAAAGAGCATAAAAAAATATTGCTTCTTCGCTAAATGCGGCTTACCCGCGTGATCGGGATATCGAGCTGTGCAAGAATAGCAGGAGACGCGACGACAGCGCCGCGGCGGAAAGTCGGAAAGCGCGATAGCGAAGCAGCTATGTTGGAATACGAATTGTTCAGCTTTATAACTATCACGCGGGTAAGCCGCATTTAGCGAAGAAGCAATATTATTTGATGCTCTTTGTGTTGAAATGTTCTCTGAACTATCGCGGGGTCCCGTACAAAGCCCTTTTTTGCAATTCGCCTCTTGAAACTTTATAAACGGTAAAAGCGTACGTTTTTATAGAATACATTTATTTCCCTACACTTTTCCCAAAAAAGGGCTTTGTACGGGACCCCGCGGTAGTTCAGAGAACATTTCAACACAAAGAGCATAAATAATATTGCTTCTTCGCTAAATGTGGCTTACCCGCGTGATCGGGAAATCGAGCTGTGCAAGAATAGCAGGAGACGCGACGACAGCGCCGCGGCGGAAAGTCGGAAAACGCGATGGCGAAGCAGCCATGTTGGAATACGAATTGTTCAGCTTTACAACTATCACGCGGGTAAGCCGCATTTAGCGAAGAAGCAATATTATACTCTTTGTGTTGAAATGTTCTCTGAACTATCGCGGGGTCCCGTACAAAGCCCTTTTTTGCAATTCGCCTCTTGAAACTTTATAAACAGTAAAAGCGTACGTTTTTATAGAATAAATTTATTTCGGTACACTTTTTCCAAAAAAGGGCTTTGTACGGGTCCCCGCGGTAGTTCAGAGAACATTTCAACACAAAGAGCATAAAAAAATATTGCTTCTTCGCTAAATGCGGCTTACCCGCGTGATCGGGAAAACGAGCTGTGCAAGAATAGCAGGAGGCGCGACGACAGCGCCGCGGCAGGAAAGTCGGAAAGCGCGATAGCGAAGCAGCCATGTTGGAATACGAATTGTTCAGCTTTATAACTATCACGCGGGTAAGCCGCATTTAGCGAAGAAACAATATTATTTGATGCTCTTTGTGTTGAAATGTTCTCTGAACTATCGCGCGGTCCCGTACAAAGCCCTTTTTTGCAATTCGCCTCTTGAAACTTTATAAACGGTAAAAGCGTACGTTTTTATAGAATACATTTATTTCCCTACACTTTTCCCAAAAAAGGGCTTTGTACGGGACCCCGCGGTAGTTCAGAGAACATTTCAACACAAAGAGCATAAATAATATTGCTTCTTCGCTAAATGCGGCTTACCCGCGTGATCGGGAAATCGAGCTGTGCAAGAATAGCAGGAGACGCGACGACAGCGCCGCGGCGGAAAGTCGGAAAACGCGATGGCGAAGCAGCCATGTTGGAATACGAATTGTTCAGCTTTACAACTATCACGCGGGTAAGCCGCATTTAGCGAAGAAGCAATATTATACTCTTTGTGTTGAAATGTTCTCTGAACTATCGCGGGGTCCCGTACAAAGCCCTTTTTTGCAATTCGCCTCTTGAAACTTTATAAACAGTAAAAGCGTACGTTTTTATAGAATAAATTTATTTCGGTACACTTTTTCCAAAAAAGGGCTTTGTACGGGTCCCCGCGGTAGTTCAGAGAACATTTCAACACAAAGAGCATAAAAAAATATTGCTTCTTCGCTAAATGCGGCTTACCCGCGTGATCGGGAAAACGAGCTGTGCAAGAATAGCAGGAGGCGCGACGACAGCGCCGCGGCAGGAAAGTCGGAAAGCGCGATAGCGAAGCAGCCATGTTGGAATACGAATTGTTCAGCTTTATAACTATCACGCGGGTAAGCCGCATTTAGCGAAGAAACAATATTATTTGATGCTCTTTGTGTTGAAATGTTCTCTGAACTATCGCGCGGTCCCGTACAAAGCCCTTTTTTGCAATTCGCCTCTTGAAACTTTATAAACGGTAAAAGCGTACGTTTTTATAGAATACATTTATTTCCCTACACTTTTCCCAAAAAAGGGCTTTGTACGGGACCCCGCGGTAGTTCAGAGAACATTTCAACACAAAGAGCATAAATAATATTGCTTCTTCGCTAAATGCGGCTTACCCGCGTGATCGGGAAATGGAGCAGTGCAAGAATAGCAGGAGACGCGACGACAGCGCCGCGGCGGAAAGTCGGAAAGCGCGATAGCGAAGCAGCCATGTTGGAATACGTATTGTTCAGCTTTACAACTATCACGCGGGTAAGCCGCATTTAGCGAAGAAGCAATATTATTTGATGCTCTTTGTGTTGAAATGTTCTCTGAACTATCGCGGGGTCCCGTACAAAGCCCTTTTTTGCAATTCGCCTCTTGAAACTTTATAAACAGTAAAAGCGTACGTTTTTGTAGAATACATTTATTTCCCTACACTTTTCCCAAAAAAGGGCTTTGTACGGGACCCCGCGGTAGTTCAGAGTACATTTCAACACAAAGAGCATAAAAAAATATTGCTTCTTCGCTAAATGTGGCTTACCCGCGTGATCGGGAAATCGAGCTGTGCAAGAATAGCAGGAGACGCGACGACAGCGCCGCGGCGGAAAGTCGGAAAGCGCGATGGCGAAGCAGCCATGTTGGAATACGAATTGTTCAGCTTTACAACTATCACGCGGGTAAGCCGCATTTAGCGAAGAAGCAATATTATTTGATGCTCTTTGTGTTGAAATGTTCTCTGAACTATCGCGGGGTCCCGTACAAAGCCCTTTTTTGCAATTCGCCTCTTGAAACTTTATAAACAGTAAAAGCGTACGTTTTTATAGAATAAATTTATTTCGGTACACTTTTTCCAAAAAAGGGCTTTGTACGGGACCCCGCGGTAGTTCAGAGAACATTTCAACACAAAGAGCATCAAAAAATATTGCTTCTTCGCTAAATGCGGCTTACCCGCGTGATCGGGAAATGGAGCTGTGCAAGAATAGCAGGAGACGCGACGACAGCGCCGCGGCGGAAAGTCGGAAAGCGCGATAGCGAAGCAGCCATGTTGGAATACGTATTGTTCAGCTTTACAACTATCACGCGGGTAAGCCGCATTTAGCGAAGAAGCAATATTATTTGATGCTCTTTGTGTTGAAATGTTCTCTGAACTATCGCGGGGTCCCGTACAAAGCCCTTTTTTGCAATTCGCCTCTTGAAACTTTATAAACAGTAAAACCGTACGTTTTTATAGAATAAATTTATTTCGGTACACTTTTTCCAAAAAAGGGCTTTGTACGGGACCCCGCGGTAGTTCAGAGAACATTTCAACACAAAGAGCATAAAAAAATATTGCTTCTTCGCTAAATGCGGCTTACCCGCGTGATCGGGATATCGAGCTGTGCAAGAATAGCAGGAGACGCGACGACAGCGCCGCGGCGGAAAGTCGGAAAGCGCGATAGCGAAGCAGCTATGTTGGAATACGAATTGTTCAGCTTTATAACTATCACGCGGGTAAGCCGCATTTAGCGAAGAAGCAATATTATTTGATGCTCTTTGTGTTGAAATGTTCTCTGAACTATCGCGGGGTCCCGTACAAAGCCCTTTTTTGCAATTCGCCTCTTGAAACTTTATAAACGGTAAAAGCGTACGTTTTTATAGAATACATTTATTTCCCTACACTTTTCCCAAAAAAGGGCTTTGTACGGGACTCCGCGGTAGTTCAGAGAACATTTCAACACAAAGAGCATAAATAATATTGCTTCTTCGCTAAATGTGGCTTACCCGCGTGATCGGGAAATCGAGCTGTGCAAGAATAGCAGGAGACGCGACGACAGCGCCGCGGCGGAAAGTCGGAAAACGCGATGGCGAAGCAGCCATGTTGGAATACGAATTGTTCAGCTTTACAACTATCACGCGGGTAAGCCGCATTTAGCGAAGAAGCAATATTATACTCTTTGTGTTGAAATGTTCTCTGAACTATCGCGGGGTCCCGTACAAAGCCCTTTTTTGCAATTCGCCTCTTGAAACTTTATAAACAGTAAAAGCGTACGTTTTTATAGAATAAATTTATTTCGGTACACTTTTTCCAAAAAAGGGCTTTGTACGGGACCCCGCGGTAGTTCAGAGAACATTTCAACACAAAGAGCATAAAAAAATATTGCTTCTTCGCTAAATGCGGCTTACCCGCGTGATCGGGATATCGAGCTGTGCAAGAATAGCAGGAGACGCGACGACAGCGCCGCGGCGGAAAGTCGGAAAGCGCGATAGCGAAGCAGCTATGTTGGAATACGAATTGTTCAGCTTTATAACTATCACGCGGGTAAGCCGCATTTAGCGAAGAAGCAATATTATTTGATGCTCTTTGTGTTGAAATGTTCTCTGAACTATCGCGGGGTCCCGTACAAAGCCCTTTTTTGCAATTCGCCTCTTGAAACTTTATAAACGGTAAAAGCGTACGTTTTTATAGAATACATTTATTTCCCTACACTTTTCCCAAAAAAGGGCTTTGTACGGGACCCCGCGGTAGTTCAGAGAACATTTCAACACAAAGAGCATAAATAATATTGCTTCTTCGCTAAATGTGGCTTACCCGCGTGATCGGGAAATCGAGCTGTGCAAGAATAGCAGGAGACGCGACGACAGCGCCGCGGCGGAAAGTCGGAAAACGCGATGGCGATGCAGCCATGTTGGAATACGAATTGTTCAGCTTTACAACTATCACGCGGGTAAGCCGCATTTAGCGAAGAAGCAATATTATACTCTTTGTGTTGAAATGTTCTCTGAACTATCGCGGGGTCCCGTACAAAGCCCTTTTTTGCAATTCGCCTCTTGAAACTTTATAAACAGTAAAAGCGTACGTTTTTATAGAATAAATTTATTTCGGTACACTTTTTCCAAAAAAGGGCTTTGTACGGGACCCCGCGGTAGTTCAGAGAACATTTCAACACAAAGAGCATAAAAAAATATTGCTTCTTCGCTAAATGCGGCTTACCCGCGTGATCGGGATATCGAGCTGTGCAAGAATAGCAGGAGACGCGACGACAGCGCCGCGGCGGAAAGTCGGAAAGCGCGATAGCGAAGCAGCTATGTTGGAATACGAATTGTTCAGCTTTATAACTATCACGCGGGTAAGCCGCATTTAGCGAAGAAGCAATATTATTTGATGCTCTTTGTGTTGAAATGTTCTCTGAACTATCGCGGGGTCCCGTACAAAGCCCTTTTTTGCAATTCGCCTCTTGAAACTTTATAAACAGTAAAAGCGTACGTTTTTATAGAATAAATTTATTTCGGTACACTTTTTCCAAAAAAGGGCTTTGTACGGGTCCCCGCGGTAGTTCAGAGAACATTTCAACACAAAGAGCATAAAAAAATATTGCTTCTTCGCTAAATGCGGCTTACCCGCGTGATCGGGAAAACGAGCTGTGCAAGAATAGCAGGAGGCGCGACGACAGCGCCGCGGCAGGAAAGTCGGAAAGCGCGATAGCGAAGCAGCCATGTTGGAATACGAATTGTTCAGCTTTATAACTATCACGCGGGTAAGCCGCATTTAGCGAAGAAACAATATTATTTGATGCTCTTTGTGTTGAAATGTTCTCTGAACTATCGCGCGGTCCCGTACAAAGCCCTTTTTTGCAATTCGCCTCTTGAAACTTTATAAACGGTAAAAGCGTACGTTTTTATAGAATACATTTATTTCCCTACACTTTTCCCAAAAAAGGGCTTTGTACGGGACCCCGCGGTAGTTCAGAGAACATTTCAACACAAAGAGCATAAATAATATTGCTTCTTCGCTAAATGCGGCTTACCCGCGTGATCGGGAAATGGAGCAGTGCAAGAATAGCAGGAGACGCGACGACAGCGCCGCGGCGGAAAGTCGGAAAGCGCGATAGCGAAGCAGCCATGTTGGAATACGTATTGTTCAGCTTTACAACTATCACGCGGGTAAGCCGCATTTAGCGAAGAAGCAATATTATTTGATGCTCTTTGTGTTGAAATGTTCTCTGAACTATCGCGGGGTCCCGTACAAAGCCCTTTTTTGCAATTCGCCTCTTGAAACTTTATAAACAGTAAAAGCGTACGTTTTTGTAGAATACATTTATTTCCCTACACTTTTCCCAAAAAAGGGCTTTGTACGGGACCCCGCGGTAGTTCAGAGTACATTTCAACACAAAGAGCATAAAAAAATATTGCTTCTTCGCTAAATGTGGCTTACCCGCGTGATCGGGAAATCGAGCTGTGCAAGAATAGCAGGAGACGCGACGACAGCGGCGCGGCGGAAAGTCGGAAAGCGCGATGGCGAAGCAGCCATGTTGGAATACGAATTGTTCAGCTTTACAACTATCACGCGGGTAAGCCGCATTTAGCGAAGAAGCAATATTATTTGATGCTCTTTGTGTTGAAATGTTCTCTGAACTATCGCGGGGTCCCGTACAAAGCCCTTTTTTGCAATTCGCCTCTTGAAACTTTATAAACAGTAAAAGCGTACGTTTTTATAGAATAAATTTATTTCGGTACACTTTTTCCAAAAAAGGGCTTTGTACGGGACCCCGCGGTAGTTCAGAGAACATTTCAACACAAAGAGCATCAAAAAATATTGCTTCTTCGCTAAATGTGGCTTACCCGCGTGATCGGGAAATCGAGCTGTGCAAGAATAGCAGGAGACGCGACGACAGCGCCGCGGCGGAAAGTCGGAAAACGCGATGGCGATGCAGCCATGTTGGAATACGAATTGTTCAGCTTTACAACTATCACGCGGGTAAGCCGCATTTAGCGAAGAAGCAATATTATACTCTTTGTGTTGAAATGTTCTCTGAACTATCGCGGGGTCCCGTACAAAGCCCTTTTTTGCAATTCGCCTCTTGAAACTTTATAAACAGTAAAAGCGTACGTTTTTATAGAATAAATTTATTTCGGTACACTTTTTCCAAAAAAGGGCTTTGTACGGGTCCCCGCGGTAGTTCAGAGAACATTTCAACACAAAGAGCATAAAAAAATATTGCTTCTTCGCTAAATGCGGCTTACCCGCGTGATCGGGAAAACGAGCTGTGCAAGAATAGCAGGAGGCGCGACGACAGCGCCGCGGCAGGAAAGTCGGAAAGCGCGATAGCGAAGCAGCCATGTTGGAATACGAATTGTTCAGCTTTATAACTATCACGCGGGTAAGCCGCATTTAGCGAAGAAACAATATTATTTGATGCTCTTTGTGTTGAAATGTTCTCTGAACTATCGCGCGGTCCCGTACAAAGCCCTTTTTTGCAATTCGCCTCTTGAAACTTTATAAACGGTAAAAGCGTACGTTTTTATAGAATACATTTATTTCCCTACACTTTTCCCAAAAAAGGGCTTTGTACGGGACCCCGCGGTAGTTCAGAGAACATTTCAACACAAAGAGCATAAATAATATTGCTTCTTCGCTAAATGCGGCTTACCCGCGTGATCGGGAAATGGAGCAGTGCAAGAATAGCAGGAGACGCGACGACAGCGCCGCGGCGGAAAGTCGGAAAGCGCGATAGCGAAGCAGCCATGTTGGAATACGTATTGTTCAGCTTTACAACTATCACGCGGGTAAGCCGCATTTAGCGAAGAAGCAATATTATTTGATGCTCTTTGTGTTGAAATGTTCTCTGAACTATCGCGGGGTCCCGTACAAAGCCCTTTTTTGCAATTCGCCTCTTGAAACTTTATAAACAGTAAAAGCGTACGTTTTTGTAGAATACATTTATTTCCCTACACTTTTCCCAAAAAAGGGCTTTGTACGGGACCCCGCGGTAGTTCAGAGTACATTTCAACACAAAGAGCATAAAAAAATATTGCTTCTTCGCTAAATGTGGCTTACCCGCGTGATCGGGAAATCGAGCTGTGCAAGAATAGCAGGAGACGCGACGACAGCGCCGCGGCGGAAAGTCGGAAAGCGCGATGGCGAAGCAGCCATGTTGGAATACGAATTGTTCAGCTTTACAACTATCACGCGGGTAAGCCGCATTTAGCGAAGAAGCAATATTATTTGATGCTCTTTGTGTTGAAATGTTCTCTGAACTATCGCGGGGTCCCGTACAAAGCCCTTTTTTGCAATTCGCCTCTTGAAACTTTATAAACAGTAAAAGCGTACGTTTTTATAGAATAAATTTATTTCGGTACACTTTTTCCAAAAAAGGGCTTTGTACGGGACCCCGCGGTAGTTCAGAGAACATTTCAACACAAAGAGCATCAAAAAATATTGCTTCTTCGCTAAATGCGGCTTACCCGCGTGATCGGGAAATGGAGCTGTGCAAGAATAGCAGGAGACGCGACGACAGCGCCGCGGCGGAAAGTCGGAAAGCGCGATAGCGAAGCAGCCATGTTGGAATACGTATTGTTCAGCTTTACAACTATCACGCGGGTAAGCCGCATTTAGCGAAGAAGCAATATTATTTGATGCTCTTTGTGTTGAAATGTTCTCTGAACTATCGCGGGGTCCCGTACAAAGCCCTTTTTTGCAATTCGCCTCTTGAAACTTTATAAACAGTAAAACCGTACGTTTTTATAGAATAAATTTATTTCGGTACACTTTTTCCAAAAAAGGGCTTTGTACGGGACCCCGCGGTAGTTCAGAGAACATTTCAACACAAAGAGCATAAAAAAATATTGCTTCTTCGCTAAATGCGGCTTACCCGCGTGATCGGGATATCGAGCTGTGCAAGAATAGCAGGAGACGCGACGACAGCGCCGCGGCGGAAAGTCGGAAAGCGCGATAGCGAAGCAGCTATGTTGGAATACGAATTGTTCAGCTTTATAACTATCACGCGGGTAAGCCGCATTTAGCGAAGAAGCAATATTATTTGATGCTCTTTGTGTTGAAATGTTCTCTGAACTATCGCGGGGTCCCGTACAAAGCCCTTTTTTGCAATTCGCCTCTTGAAACTTTATAAACGGTAAAAGCGTACGTTTTTATAGAATACATTTATTTCCCTACACTTTTCCCAAAAAAGGGCTTTGTACGGGACTCCGCGGTAGTTCAGAGAACATTTCAACACAAAGAGCATAAATAATATTGCTTCTTCGCTAAATGTGGCTTACCCGCGTGATCGGGAAATCGAGCTGTGCAAGAATAGCAGGAGACGCGACGACAGCGCCGCGGCGGAAAGTCGGAAAACGCGATGGCGAAGCAGCCATGTTGGAATACGAATTGTTCAGCTTTACAACTATCACGCGGGTAAGCCGCATTTAGCGAAGAAGCAATATTATACTCTTTGTGTTGAAATGTTCTCTGAACTATCGCGGGGTCCCGTACAAAGCCCTTTTTTGCAATTCGCCTCTTGAAACTTTATAAACAGTAAAAGCGTACGTTTTTATAGAATAAATTTATTTCGGTACACTTTTTCCAAAAAAGGGCTTTGTACGGGACCCCGCGGTAGTTCAGAGAACATTTCAACACAAAGAGCATAAAAAAATATTGCTTCTTCGCTAAATGCGGCTTACCCGAGTGATCGGGAAAACGAGCTGTGCAAGAATAGCAGAAGGCGCGACGACAGCGCCGCGGCAGGAAAGTCGGAAAGCGCGATAGCGAAGCAGCCATGTTGGAATACGAATTGTTCAGCTTTATAACTATCACGCGGGTAAGCCGCATTTAGCGAAGAAGCAATATTATTTGATGCTCTTTGTGTTGAAATGTTCTCTGAACTATCGCGGGGTCCCGTACAAAGCCCTTTTTTGCAATTCGCCTCTTGAAACTTTATAAACAGTAAAAGCGTACGTTTTTGTAGAATACATTTATTTCCCTACACTTTTCCCAAAAAAGGCCTTTGTACGGGACCCCGCGGTAGTTCAGAGTACATTTCAACACAAAGAGCATAAAAAAATATTGCTTCTTCGCTAAATGTGGCTTACCCGCGTGATCGGGAAATCGAGCTGTGCAAGAATAGCAGGAGACGCGACGACAGCGCCGCGGCGGAAAGTCGGAAAGCGCGATGGCGAAGCAGCCATGTTGGAATACGAATTGTTCAGCTTTACAACTATCACGCGGGTAAGCCGCATTTAGCGAAGAAGCAATATTATTTGATGCTCTTTGTGTTGAAATGTTCTCTGAACTATCGCGGGGTCCCGTACAAAGCCCTTTTTTGCAATTCGCCTCTTGAAACTTTATAAACAGTAAAAGCGTACGTTTTTATAGAATAAATTTATTTCGGTACACTTTTTCCAAAAAAGGGCTTTGTACGGGACCCCGCGGTAGTTCAGAGAACATTTCAACACAAAGAGCATAAAAAAATATTGCTTCTTCGCTAAATGCGGCTTACCCGCGTGATCGGGATATCGAGCTGTGCAAGAATAGCAGGAGACGCGACGACAGCGCCGCGGCGGAAAGTCGGAAAGCGCGATAGCGAAGCAGCTATGTTGGAATACGAATTGTTCAGCTTTATAACTATCACGCGGGTAAGCCGCATTTAGCGAAGAAGCAATATTATTTGATGCTCTTTGTGTTGAAATGTTCTCTGAACTATCGCGGGGTCCCGTACAAAGCCCTTTTTTGCAATTCGCCTCTTGAAACTTTATAAACAGTAAAACCGTACGTTTTTATAGAATAAATTTATTTCGGTACACTTTTTCCAAAAAAAGGCTTTGTACGGGACCCCGCGGTAGTTCAGAGAACATTTCAACACAAAGAGCATAAAAAAATATTGCTTCTTCGCTAAATGCGGCTTACCCGCGTGATCGGGATATCGAGCTGTGCAAGAATAGCAGGAGACGCGACGACAGCGCCGCGGCGGAAAGTCGGAAAGCGCGATAGCGAAGCAGCTATGTTGGAATACGAATTGTTCAGCTTTATAACTATCACGCGGGTAAGCCGCATTTAGCGAAGAAGCAATATTATTTGATGCTCTTTGTGTTGAAATGTTCTCTGAACTATCGCGGGGTCCCGTACAAAGCCCTTTTTTGCAATTCGCCTCTTGAAACTTTATAAACGGTAAAAGCGTACGTTTTTATAGAATACATTTATTTCCCTACACTTTTCCCAAAAAAGGGCTTTGTACGGGACCCCGCGGTAGTTCAGAGAACATTTCAACACAAAGAGCATCAAAAAATATTGCTTCTTCGCTAAATGCGGCTTACCCGCGTGATCGGGAAATGGAGCTGTGCAAGAATAGCAGGAGACGCGACGACAGCGCCGCGGCGGAAAGTCGGAAAGCGCGATAGCGAAGCAGCCATGTTGGAATACGTATTGTTCAGCTTTACAACTATCGCGCGGGTAAGCCGCATTTAGCGAAGAAGCAATATTATTTGATGCTCTTTGTGTTGAAATGTTCTCTGAACTATCGCGGGGTCCCGTACAAAGCCCTTTTTTGCAATTCGCCTCTTGAAACTTTATAAACAGTAAAACCGTACGTTTTTATAGAATAAATTTATTTCGGTACACTTTTTCCAAAAAAGGGCTTTGTACGGGACCCCGCGGTAGTTCAGAGAACATTTCAACACAAAGAGCATAAAAAAATATTGCTTCTTCGCTAAATGCGGCTTACCCGCGTGATCGGGAAAACGAGCTGTGCAAGAATAGCAGGAGGCGCGACGACAGCGCCGCGGCAGGAAAGTCGGAAAGCGCGATAGCGAAGCAGCCATGTTGGAATACGAATTGTTCAGCTTTATAACTATCACGCGGGTAAGCCGCATTTAGCGAAGAAACAATATTATTTGATGCTCTTTGTGTTGAAATGTTCTCTGAACTATCGCGCGGTCCCGTACAAAGCCCTTTTTTGCAATTCGCCTCTTGAAACTTTATAAACGGTAAAAGCGTACGTTTTTATAGAATACATTTATTTCCCTACACTTTTCCCAAAAAAGGGCTTTGTACGGGACCTCGCGGTAGTTCAGAGAACATTTCAACACAAAGAGCATAAATAATATTGCTTCTTCGCTAAATGCGGCTTACCCGCGTGATCGGGAAATGGAGCAGTGCAAGAATAGCAGGAGACGCGACGACAGCGCCGCGGCGGAAAGTCGGAAAGCGCGATAGCGAAGCAGCCATGTTGGAATACGTATTGTTCAGCTTTACAACTATCACGCGGGTAAGCCGCATTTAGCGAAGAAGCAATATTATTTGATGCTCTTTGTGTTGAAATGTTCTCTGAACTATCGCGGGGTCCCGTACAAAGCCCTTTTTTGCAATTCGCCTCTTGAAACTTTATAAACAGTAAAAGCGTACGTTTTTGTAGAATACATTTATTTCCCTACACTTTTCCCAAAAAAGGGCTTTGTACGGGACCCCGCGGTAGTTCAGAGTACATTTCAACACAAAGAGCATAAAAAAATATTGCTTCTTCGCTAAATGTGGCTTACCCGCGTGATCGGGAAATCGAGCTGTGCAAGAATAGCAGGAGACGCGACGACAGCGCCGCGGCGGAAAGTCGGAAAGCGCGATGGCGAAGCAGCCATGTTGGAATACGAATTGTTCAGCTTTACAACTATCACGCGGGTAAGCCGCATTTAGCGAAGAAGCAATATTATTTGATGCTCTTTGTGTTGAAATGTTCTCTGAACTATCGCGGGGTCCCGTACAAAGCCCTTTTTTGCAATTCGCCTCTTGAAACTTTATAAACAGTAAAAGCGTACGTTTTTATAGAATAAATTTATTTCGGTACACTTTTTCCAAAAAAGGGCTTTGTACGGGACCCCGCGGTAGTTCAGAGAACATTTCAACACAAAGAGCATCAAAAAATATTGCTTCTTCGCTAATTGCGGCTTACCCGCGTGATCGGGAAATGGAGCAGTGCAAGAATAGCAGGAGACGCGACGACAGCGCCGCGGCGGAAAGTCGGAAAGCGCGATAGCGAAGCAGCCATGTTGGAATACGTATTGTTCAGCTTTACAACTATCACGCGGGTAAGCCGCATTTAGCGAAGAAGCAATATTATTTGATGCTCTTTGTGTTGAAATGTTCTCTGAACTATCGCGGGGTCCCGTACAAAGCCCTTTTTTGCAATTCGCCTCTTGAAACTTTATAAACAGTAAAAGCGTACGTTTTTATAGAATAAATTTATTTCGGTACACTTTTTCCAAAAAAGGGCTTTGTACGGGACCCCGCGGTAGTTCAGAGAACATTTCAACACAAAGAGCATCAAAAAATATTGCTTCTTCGCTAAATGCGGCTTACCCGCGTGATCGGGAAATCGAGCTGTGCAAGAATAGCAGGAGACGCGACGACAGCGACGCGGCGGAAAGTCGGAAAGCGCGATGGCGAAGCAGCCATGTTGGAATACGAATTGTTCAGCTTTACAACTATCACGCGGGTAAGCCGCATTTAGCGAAGAAGCAATATTATTTGATGCTCTTTGTGTTGAAATGTTCTCTGAACTATCGCGGGGTCCCGTACAAAGCCCTTTTTTGCAATTCGCCTCTTGAAACTTTATAAACAGTAAAAGCGTACGTTTTTATAGAATAAATTTATTTCGGTACACTTTTTCCAAAAAAGGGCTTTGTACGGGACCCCGCGGTAGTTCAGAGAACATTTCAACACAAAGAGCATAAAAAAATATTGCTTCTTCGCTAAATGCGGCTTACCCGCGTGATCGGGATATCGAGCTGTGCAAGAATAGCAGGAGACGCGACGACAGCGCCGCGGCGGAAAGTCGGAAAGCGCGATAGCGAAGCAGCTATGTTGGAATACGAATTGTTCAGCTTTATAACTATCACGCGGGTAAGCCGCATTTAGCGAAGAAGCAATATTATTTGATGCTCTTTGTGTTGAAATGTTCTCTGAACTATCGCGGGGTCCCGTACAAAGCCCTTTTTTGCAATTCGCCTCTTGAAACTTTATAAACGGTAAAAGCGTACGTTTTTATAGAATACATTTATTTCCCTACACTTTTCCCAAAAAAGGGCTTTGTACGGGACCCCGCGGTAGTTCAGAGAACATTTCAACACAAAGAGCATAAATAATATTGCTTCTTCGCTAAATGTGGCTTACCCGCGTGATCGGGAAATCGAGCTGTGCAAGAATAGCAGGAGACGCGACGACAGCGCTGCGGCGGAAAGTCGGAAAGCGCGATGGCGAAGCAGCCATGTTGGAATACGAATTGTTCAGCTTTACAACTATCACGCGGGTAAGCCGCATTTAGCGAAGAAGCAATATTATACTCTTTGTGTTGAAATGTTCTCTGAACTATCGCGGGGTCCCGTACAAAGCCCTTTTTTGCAATTCGCCTCTTGAAACTTTATAAACAGTAAAAGCGTACGATTTATAGAATAAATTTATTTCGGTACACTTTTTCCAAAAAAGGGCTTTGTACGGGACCCCGCGGTAGTTCAGAGAACATTTCAACACAAAGAGCATAAAAAAATATTGCTTCTTCGCTAAATGCGGCTTACCCGCGTGATCGGGATATCGAGCTGTGCAAGAATAGCAGGAGACGCGACGACAGCGCCGCGGCGGAAAGTCGGAAAGCGCGATAGCGAAGCAGCCATGTTGGAATACGTATTGTTCAGCTTTACAACTATCACGCGGGTAAGCCGCATTTAGCGAAGAAGCAATATTATTTGATGCTCTTTGTGTTGAAATGTTCTCTGAACTATCGCGGGGTCCCGTACAAAGCCCTTTTTTGCAATTCGCCTCTTGAAACTTTATAAACAGTAAAAGCGTACGTTTTTATAGAATAAATTTATTTCGGTACACTTTTTCCAAAAAAGGGCTTTGTACGGGACCCCGCGGTAGTTCAGAGAACATTTCAACACAAAGAGCATCAAAAAATATTGCTTCTTCGCTAAATGCGGCTTACCCGCGTGATCGGGAAATCGAGCTGTGCAAGAATAGCAGGAGACGCGACGACAGCGACGCGGCGGAAAGTCGGAAAGCGCGATGGCGAAGCAGCCATGTTGGAATACGAATTGTTCAGCTTTACAACTATCACGCGGGTAAGCCGCATTTAGCGAAGAAGCAATATTATTTGATGCTCTTTGTGTTGAAATGTTCTCTGAACTATCGCGGGGTCCCGTACAAAGCCCTTTTTTGCAATTCGCCTCTTGAAACTTTATAAACAGTAAAAGCGTACGTTTTTATAGAATAAATTTATTTCGGTACACTTTTTCCAAAAAAGGGCTTTGTACGGGACCCCGCGGTAGTTCAGAGAACATTTCAACACAAAGAGCATAAAAAAATATTGCTTCTTCGCTAAATGCGGCTTACCCGCGTGATCGGGATATCGAGCTGTGCAAGAATAGCAGGAGACGCGACGACAGCGCCGCGGCGGAAAGTCGGAAAGCGCGATAGCGAAGCAGCTATGTTGGAATACGAATTGTTCAGCTTTATAACTATCACGCGGGTAAGCCGCATTTAGCGAAGAAGCAATATTATTTGATGCTCTTTGTGTTGAAATGTTCTCTGAACTATCGCGGGGTCCCGTACAAAGCCCTTTTTTGCAATTCGCCTCTTGAAACTTTATAAACGGTAAAAGCGTACGTTTTTATAGAATACATTTATTTCCCTACACTTTTCCCAAAAAAGGGCTTTGTACGGGACCCCGCGGTAGTTCAGAGAACATTTCAACACAAAGAGCATAAATAATATTGCTTCTTCGCTAAATGTGGCTTACCCGCGTGATCGGGAAATCGAGCTGTGCAAGAATAGCAGGAGACGCGACGACAGCGCTGCGGCGGAAAGTCGGAAAGCGCGATGGCGAAGCAGCCATGTTGGAATACGAATTGTTCAGCTTTACAACTATCACGCGGGTAAGCCGCATTTAGCGAAGAAGCAATATTATACTCTTTGTGTTGAAATGTTCTCTGAACTATCGCGGGGTCCCGTACAAAGCCCTTTTTTGCAATTCGCCTCTTGAAACTTTATAAACAGTAAAAGCGTACGATTTATAGAATAAATTTATTTCGGTACACTTTTTCCAAAAAAGGGCTTTGTACGGGACCCCGCGGTAGTTCAGAGAACATTTCAACACAAAGAGCATAAAAAAATATTGCTTCTTCGCTAAATGCGGCTTACCCGCGTGATCGGGATATCGAGCTGTGCAAGAATAGCAGGAGACGCGACGACAGCGCCGCGGCGGAAAGTCGGAAAGCGCGATAGCGAAGCAGCTATGTTGGAATACGAATTGTTCAGCTTTATAACTATCACGCGGGTAAGCCGCATTTAGCGAAGAAGCAATATTATTTGATGCTCTTTGTGTTGAAATGTTCTCTGAACTATCGCGGGGTCCCGTACAAAGCCCTTTTTTGCAATTCGCCTCTTGAAACTTTATAAACGGTAAAAGCGTACGTTTTTATAGAATACATTTATTTCCCTACACTTTTCCCAAAAAAGGGCTTTGTACGGGACCCCGCGGTAGTTCAGAGAACATTTCAACACAAAGAGCATAAATAATATTGCTTCTTCGCTAAATGTGGCTTACCCGCGTGATCGGGAAATCGAGCTGTGCAAGAATAGCAGGAGACGCGACGACAGCGCTGCGGCGGAAAGTCGGAAAGCGCGATGGCGAAGCAGCCATGTTGGAATACGAATTGTTCAGCTTTACAACTATCACGCGGGTAAGCCGCATTTAGCGAAGAAGCAATATTATACTCTTTGTGTTGAAATGTTCTCTGAACTATCGCGGGGTCCCGTACAAAGCCCTTTTTTGCAATTCGCCTCTTGAAACTTTATAAACAGTAAAAGCGTACGATTTATAGAATAAATTTATTTCGGTACACTTTTTCCAAAAAAGGGCTTTGTACGGGACCCCGCGGTAGTTCAGAGAACATTTCAACACAAAGAGCATAAAAAAATATTGCTTCTTCGCTAAATGCGGCTTACCCGCGTGATCGGGAAAACGAGCTGTGCAAGAATAGCAGGAGGCGCGACGACAGCGCCGCGGCAGGAAAGTCGGAAAGCGCGATAGCGAAGCAGCCATGTTGGAATACGAATTGTTCAGCTTTATAACTATCACGCGGGTAAGCCGCATTTAGCGAAGAAACAATATTATTTGATGCTCTTTGTGTTGAAATGTTCTCTGAACTATCGCGGGGTCCCGTACAAAGCCCTTTTTTGGGAAAAGTGTAGGGAAATAAATGTATTCTACAAAAACGTACGCTTTTACTGTTTATAAAGTTTCAAGAGGCGAATTGCAAAAAAGGGCTTTGTACGGGACCCCGCGATAGTTCAGAGAACATTTCAACACAAAGAGCATCAAATAATATTGCTTCTTCGCTAAATGCGGCTTACCCGCGTGATAGTTGTAAAGCAGAACAATACGTATTCCAACATGGCTGCTTCGCTATCGCGCTTTCCGACTTTCCGCCGCGGCGCTGTCGTCGCGTCTCCTGCTATTCTTGCACTGCTCCATTTCCCGATCACGCGGGTAAGCCGCATTTAGCGAAGAAGCAATATTATTTATGCTCTTTGTGTTGAAATGTTCTCTGAACTATCGCGGGGTCCCGTACAAAGCCCTTTTTTGCAATTCGCCTCTTGAAACTTTATAAACAGTAAAACCGTACGTTTTTATAGAATAAATTTATTTCGGTACACTTTTTCCAAAAAAAGGCTTTGTACGGGACCCCGCGGTAGTTCAGAGAACATTTCAACACAAAGAGCATAAAAAAATATTGCTTCTTCGCTAAATGCGGCTTACCCGCGTGATCGGGATATCGAGCTGTGCAAGAATAGCAGGAGACGCGACGACAGCGCCGCGGCGGAAAGTCGGAAAGCGCGATAGCGAAGCAGCCATGTTGGAATACGTATTGTTCTGCTTTACAACTATCACGCGGGTAAGCCGCATTTAGCGAAGAAGCAATATTATTTATGCTCTTTGTGTTGAAATGTTCTCTGAACTATCGCGGGGTCCCGTACAAAGCCCTTTTTTGCAATTCGCCTCTTGAAACTTTATAAACAGTAAAACCGTACGTTTTTATAGAATAAATTTATTTCGGTACACTTTTTCCAAAAAAAGGCTTTGTACGGGACCCCGCGGTAGTTCAGAGAACATTTCAACACAAAGAGCATAAAAAAATATTGCTTCTTCGCTAAATGCGGCTTACCCGCGTGATCGGGATATCGAGCTGTGCAAGAATAGCAGGAGACGCGACGACAGCGCCGCGGCGGAAAGTCGGAAAGCGCGATAGCGAAGCAGCTATGTTGGAATACGAATTGTTCAGCTTTATAACTATCACGCGGGTAAGCCGCATTTAGCGAAGAAGCAATATTATTTGATGCTCTTTGTGTTGAAATGTTCTCTGAACTATCGCGGGGTCCCGTACAAAGCCCTTTTTTGCAATTCGCCTCTTGAAACTTTATAAACGGTAAAAGCGTACGTTTTTATAGAATACATTTATTTCCCTACACTTTTCCCAAAAAAGGGCTTTGTACGGGACCCCGCGGTAGTTCAGAGAACATTTCAACACAAAGAGCATAAAAAAATATTGCTTCTTCGCTAAATGCGGCTTACCCGCGTGATCGGGAAAACGAGCTGTGCAAGAATAGCAGGAGGCGCGACGACAGCGCCGCGGCAGGAAAGTCGGAAAGCGCGATAGCGAAGCAGCCATGTTGGAATACGAATTGTTCAGCTTTATAACTATCACGCGGGTAAGCCGCATTTAGCGAAGAAACAATATTATTTGATGCTCTTTGTGTTGAAATGTTCTCTGAACTATCGCGCGGTCCCGTACAAAGCCCTTTTTTGCAATTCGCCTCTTGAAACTTTATAAACGGTAAAAGCGTACGTTTTTATAGAATACATTTATTTCCCTACACTTTTCCCAAAAAAGGGCTTTGTACGGGACCTCGCGGTAGTTCAGAGAACATTTCAACACAAAGAGCATAAATAATATTGCTTCTTCGCTAAATGCGGCTTACCCGCGTGATCGGGAAATGGAGCAGTGCAAGAATAGCAGGAGACGCGACGACAGCGCCGCGGCGGAAAGTCGGAAAGCGCGATAGCGAAGCAGCCATGTTGGAATACGTATTGTTCAGCTTTACAACTATCACGCGGGTAAGCCGCATTTAGCGAAGAAGCAATATTATTTGATGCTCTTTGTGTTGAAATGTTCTCTGAACTATCGCGGGGTCCCGTACAAAGCCCTTTTTTGCAATTCGCCTCTTGAAACTTTATAAACAGTAAAAGCGTACGTTTTTGTAGAATACATTTATTTCCCTACACTTTTCCCAAAAAAGGGCTTTGTACGGGACCCCGCGGTAGTTCAGAGTACATTTCAACACAAAGAGCATAAAAAAATATTGCTTCTTCGCTAAATGTGGCTTACCCGCGTGATCGGGAAATCGAGCTGTGCAAGAATAGCAGGAGACGCGACGACAGCGCCGCGGCGGAAAGTCGGAAAGCGCGATGGCGAAGCAGCCATGTTGGAATACGAATTGTTCAGCTTTACAACTATCACGCGGGTAAGCCGCATTTAGCGAAGAAGCAATATTATTTGATGCTCTTTGTGTTGAAATGTTCTCTGAACTATCGCGGGGTCCCGTACAAAGCCCTTTTTTGCAATTCGCCTCTTGAAACTTTATAAACAGTAAAAGCGTACGTTTTTATAGAATAAATTTATTTCGGTACACTTTTTCCAAAAAAGGGCTTTGTACGGGACCCCGCGGTAGTTCAGAGAACATTTCAACACAAAGAGCATCAAAAAATATTGCTTCTTCGCTAAATGCGGCTTACCCGCGTGATCGGGAAATGGAGCAGTGCAAGAATAGCAGGAGACGCGACGACAGCGCCGCGGCGGAAAGTCGGAAAGCGCGATAGCGAAGCAGCCATGTTGGAATACGTATTGTTCAGCTTTACAACTATCACGCGGGTAAGCCGCATTTAGCGAAGAAGCAATATTATTTGATGCTCTTTGTGTTGAAATGTTCTCTGAACTATCGCGGGGTCCCGTACAAAGCCCTTTTTTGCAATTCGCCTCTTGAAACTTTATAAACAGTAAAAGCGTACGTTTTTATAGAATAAATTTATTTCGGTACACTTTTTCCAAAAAAGGGCTTTGTACGGGACCCCGCGGTAGTTCAGAGAACATTTCAACACAAAGAGCATCAAAAAATATTGCTTCTTCGCTAAATGCGGCTTACCCGCGTGATCGGGAAATGGAGCTGTGCAAGAATAGCAGGAGACGCGACGACAGCGCCGCGGCGGAAAGTCGGAAAGCGCGATAGCGAAGCAGCCATGTTGGAATACGTATTGTTCAGCTTTACAACTATCACGCGGGTAAGCCGCATTTAGCGAAGAAGCAATATTATTTGATGCTCTTTGTGTTGAAATGTTCTCTGAACTATCGCGCGGTCCCGTACAAAGCCCTTTTTTGCAATTCGCCTCTTGAAACTTTATAAACGGTAAAAGCGTACGTTTTTATAGAATACATTTATTTCCCTACACTTTTCCCAAAAAAGGGCTTTGTACGGGACCCCGCGGTAGTTCAGAGAACATTTCAACACAAAGAGCATAAATAATATTGCTTCTTCGCTAAATGCGGCTTACCCGCGTGATCGGGAAATGGAGCAGTGCAAGAATAGCAGGAGACGCGACGACAGCGCCGCGGCGGAAAGTCGGAAAGCGCGATAGCGAAGCAGCCATGTTGGAATACGTATTGTTCAGCTTTACAACTATCACGCGGGTAAGCCGCATTTAGCGAAGAAGCAATATTATTTGATGCTCTTTGTGTTGAAATGTTCTCTGAACTATCGCGGGGTCCCGTACAAAGCCCTTTTTTGCAATTCGCCTCTTGAAACTTTATAAACAGTAAAAGCGTACGTTTTTATAGAATAAATTTATTTCGGTACACTTTTTCCAAAAAAGGGCTTTGTACGGGACCCCGCGGTAGTTCAGAGAACATTTCAACACAAAGAGCATCAAAAAATATTGCTTCTTCGCTAAATGCGGCTTACCCGCGTGATCGGGAAATGGAGCTGTGCAAGAATAGCAGGAGACGCGACGACAGCGCCGCGGCGGAAAGTCGGAAAGCGCGATAGCGAAGCAGCCATGTTGGAATACGTATTGTTCAGCTTTACAACTATCACGCGGGTAAGCCGCATTTAGCGAAGAAGCAATATTATTTGATGCTCTTTGTGTTGAAATGTTCTCTGAACTATCGCGGGGTCCCGTACAAAGCCCTTTTTTGCAATTCGCCTCTTGAAACTTTATAAACAGTAAAAGCGTACGTTTTTATAGAATAAATTTATTTCGGTACACTTTTTCCAAAAAAGGGCTTTGTACGGGACCCCGCGGTAGTTCAGAGAACATTTCAACACAAAGAGCATCAAAAAATATTGCTTCTTCGCTAAATGCGGCTTACCCGCGTGATCGGGAAATGGAGCTGTGCAAGAATAGCAGGAGACGCGACGACAGCGCCGCGGCGGAAAGTCGGAAAGCGCGATAGCGAAGCAGCCATGTTGGAATACGTATTGTTCAGCTTTACAACTATCACGCGGGTAAGCCGCATTTAGCGAAGAAGCAATATTATTTGATGCTCTTTGTGTTGAAATGTTCTCTGAACTATCGCGGGGTCCCGTACAAAGCCCTTTTTTGCAATTCGCCTCTTGAAACTTTATAAACAGTAAAAGCGTAGGTTTTTATAGAATAAATTTATTTCGGTACACTTTTTCCAAAAAAGGGCTTTGTACGGGACCCCGCGGTAGTTCAGAGAACATTTCAACACAAAGAGCATCAAAAAATATTGCTTCTTCGCTAAATGCGGCTTACCCGCGTGATCGGGAAATGGAGCTGTGCAAGAATAGCAGGAGACGCGACGACAGCGCCGCGGCGGAAAGTCGGAAAGCGCGATAGCGAAGCAGCCATGTTGGAATACGTATTGTTCAGCTTTACAACTATCGCGCGGGTAAGCCGCATTTAGCGAAGAAGCAATATTATTTGATGCTCTTTGTGTTGAAATGTTCTCTGAACTATCGCGGGGTCCCGTACAAAGCCCTTTTTTGCAATTCGCCTCTTGAAACTTTATAAACAGTAAAACCGTACGTTTTTATAGAATAAATTTATTTCGGTACACTTTTTCCAAAAAAGGGCTTTGTACGGGACCCCGCGGTAGTTCAGAGAACATTTCAACACAAAGAGCATAAAAAAATATTGCTTCTTCGCTAAATGCGGCTTACCCGCGTGATCGGGAAAACGAGCTGTGCAAGAATAGCAGGAGGCGCGACGACAGCGCCGCGGCAGGAAAGTCGGAAAGCGCGATAGCGAAGCAGCCATGTTGGAATACGAATTGTTCAGCTTTATAACTATCACGCGGGTAAGCCGCATTTAGCGAAGAAACAATATTATTTGATGCTCTTTGTGTTGAAATGTTCTCTGAACTATCGCGCGGTCCCGTACAAAGCCCTTTTTTGCAATTCGCCTCTTGAAACTTTATAAACGGTAAAAGCGTACGTTTTTATAGAATACATTTATTTCCCTACACTTTTCCCAAAAAAGGGCTTTGTACGGGACCTCGCGGTAGTTCAGAGATCATTTCAACACAAAGAGCATAAATAATATTGCTTCTTCGCTAAATGCGGCTTACCCGCGTGATCGGGAAATGGAGCAGTGCAAGAATAGCAGGAGACGCGACGACAGCGCCGCGGCGGAAAGTCGGAAAGCGCGATAGCGAAGCAGCCATGTTGGAATACGTATTGTTCAGCTTTACAACTATCACGCGGGTAAGCCGCATTTAGCGAAGAAGCAATATTATTTGATGCTCTTTGTGTTGAAATGTTCTCTGAACTATCGCGGGGTCCCGTACAAAGCCCTTTTTTGGGAAAAGTGTAGGGAAATAAATGTATTCTACAAAAACGTACGCTTTTACTGTTTATAAAGTTTCAAGAGGCGAATTGCAAAAAAGGGCTTTGTACGGGACCCCGCGATAGTTCAGAGAACATTTCAACACAAAGAGCATCAAATAATATTGCTTCTTCGCTAAATGCGGCTTACCCGCGTGATAGTTGTAAAGCAGAACAATACGTATTCCAACATGGCTGCTTCGCTATCGCGCTTTCCGACTTTCCGCCGCGGCGCTGTCGTCGCGTCTCCTGCTATTCTTGCACTGCTCCATTTCCCGATCACGCGGGTAAGCCGCATTTAGCGAAGAAGCAATATTATTTATGCTCTTTGTGTTGAAATGTTCTCTGAACTATCGCGGGGTCCCGTACAAAGCCCTTTTTTGCAATTCGCCTCTTGAAACTTTATAAACAGTAAAACCGTACGTTTTTATAGAATAAATTTATTTCGGTACACTTTTTCCAAAAAAAGGCTTTGTACGGGACCCCGCGGTAGTTCAGAGAACATTTCAACACAAAGAGCATAAAAAAATATTGCTTCTTCGCTAAATGCGGCTTACCCGCGTGATCGGGATATCGAGCTGTGCAAGAATAGCAGGAGACGCGACGACAGCGCCGCGGCGGAAAGTCGGAAAGCGCGATAGCGAAGCAGCTATGTTGGAATACGAATTGTTCAGCTTTATAACTATCACGCGGGTAAGCCGCATTTAGCGAAGAAGCAATATTATTTGATGCTCTTTGTGTTGAAATGTTCTCTGAACTATCGCGGGGTCCCGTACAAAGCCCTTTTTTGCAATTCGCCTCTTGAAACTTTATAAACGGTAAAAGCGTACGTTTTTATAGAATACATTTATTTCCCTACACTTTTCCCAAAAAAGGGCTTTGTACGGGACCCCGCGGTAGTTCAGAGAACATTTCAACACAAAGAGCATCAAAAAATATTGCTTCTTCGCTAAATGCGGCTTACCCGCGTGATCGGGAAATGGAGCTGTGCAAGAATAGCAGGAGACGCGACGACAGCGCCGCGGCGGAAAGTCGGAAAGCGCGATAGCGAAGCAGCCATGTTGGAATACGTATTGTTCAGCTTTACAACTATCGCGCGGGTAAGCCGCATTTAGCGAAGAAGCAATATTATACTCTTTGTGTTGAAATGTTCTCTGAACTATCGCGGGGTCCCGTACAAAGCCCTTTTTTGCAATTCGCCTCTTGAAACTTTATAAACAGTAAAACCGTACGTTTTTATAGAATAAATTTATTTCGGTACACTTTTTCCAAAAAAGGGCTTTGTACGGGACCCCGCGGTAGTTCAGAGAACATTTCAACACAAAGAGCATCAAAAAATATTGCTTCTTCGCTAAATGCGGCTTACCCGCGTGATCGGGAAAACGAGCTGTGCAAGAATAGCAGGAGGCGCGACGACAGCGCCGCGGCAGGAAAGTCGGAAAGCGCGATAGCGAAGCAGCCATGTTGGAATACGAATTGTTCAGCTTTATAACTATCACGCGGGTAAGCCGCATTTAGCGAAGAAACAATATTATTTGATGCTCTTTGTGTTGAAATGTTCTCTGAACTATCGCGGGGTCCCGTACAAAGCCCTTTTTTGGGAAAAGTGTAGGGAAATAAATGTATTCTACAAAAACGTACGCTTTTACTGTTTATAAAGTTTCAAGAGGCGAATTGCAAAAAAGGGCTTTGTACGGGACCCCGCGATAGTTCAGAGAACATTTCAACACAAAGAGCATCAAATAATATTGCTTCTTCGCTAAATGCGGCTTACCCGCGTGATAGTTGTAAAGCAGAACAATACGTATTCCAACATGGCTGCTTCGCTATCGCGCTTTCCGACTTTCCGCCGCGGCGCTGTCGTCGCGTCTCCTGCTATTCTTGCACTGCTCCATTTCCCGATCACGCGGGTAAGCCGCATTTAGCGAAGAAGCAATATTATTTATGCTCTTTGTGTTGAAATGTTCTCTGAACTATCGCGGGGTCCCGTACAAAGCCCTTTTTTGCAATTCGCCTCTTGAAACTTTATAAACAGTAAAACCGTACGTTTTTATAGAATAAATTTATTTCGGTACACTTTTTCCAAAAAAAGGCTTTGTACGGGACCCCGCGGTAGTTCAGAGAACATTTCAACACAAAGAGCATAAAAAAATATTGCTTCTTCGCTAAATGCGGCTTACCCGCGTGATCGGGATATCGAGCTGTGCAAGAATAGCAGGAGACGCGACGACAGCGCCGCGGCGGAAAGTCGGAAAGCGCGATAGCGAAGCAGCTATGTTGGAATACGAATTGTTCAGCTTTATAACTATCACGCGGGTAAGCCGCATTTAGCGAAGAAGCAATATTATTTGATGCTCTTTGTGTTGAAATGTTCTCTGAACTATCGCGGGGTCCCGTACAAAGCCCTTTTTTGCAATTCGCCTCTTGAAACTTTATAAACGGTAAAAGCGTACGTTTTTATAGAATACATTTATTTCCCTACACTTTTCCCAAAAAAGGGCTTTGTACGGGACCCCGCGGTAGTTCAGAGAACATTTCAACACAAAGAGCATCAAAAAATATTGCTTCTTCGCTAAATGCGGCTTACCCGCGTGATCGGGAAATGGAGCTGTGCAAGAATAGCAGGAGACGCGACGACAGCGCCGCGGCGGAAAGTCGGAAAGCGCGATAGCGAAGCAGCCATGTTGGAATACGTATTGTTCAGCTTTACAACTATCGCGCGGGTAAGCCGCATTTAGCGAAGAAGCAATATTATTTGATGCTCTTTGTGTTGAAATGTTCTCTGAACTATCGCGGGGTCCCGTACAAAGCCCTTTTTTGCAATTCGCCTCTTGAAACTTTATAAACAGTAAAACCGTACGTTTTTATAGAATAAATTTATTTCGGTACACTTTTTCCAAAAAAGGGCTTTGTACGGGACCCCGCGGTAGTTCAGAGAACATTTCAACACAAAGAGCATAAAAAAATATTGCTTCTTCGCTAAATGCGGCTTACCCGCGTGATCGGGAAAACGAGCTGTGCAAGAATAGCAGGAGGCGCGACGACAGCGCCGCGGCAGGAAAGTCGGAAAGCGCGATAGCGAAGCAGCCATGTTGGAATACGAATTGTTCAGCTTTATAACTATCACGCGGGTAAGCCGCATTTAGCGAAGAAACAATATTATTTGATGCTCTTTGTGTTGAAATGTTCTCTGAACTATCGCGCGGTCCCGTACAAAGCCCTTTTTTGCAATTCGCCTCTTGAAACTTTATAAACGGTAAAAGCGTACGTTTTTATAGAATACATTTATTTCCCTACACTTTTCCCAAAAAAGGGCTTTGTACGGGACCTCGCGGTAGTTCAGAGAACATTTCAACACAAAGAGCATAAATAATATTGCTTCTTCGCTAAATGCGGCTTACCCGCGTGATCGGGAAATGGAGCAGTGCAAGAATAGCAGGAGACGCGACGACAGCGCCGCGGCGGAAAGTCGGAAAGCGCGATAGCGAAGCAGCCATGTTGGAATACGTATTGTTCAGCTTTACAACTATCACGCGGGTAAGCCGCATTTAGCGAAGAAGCAATATTATTTGATGCTCTTTGTGTTGAAATGTTCTCTGAACTATCGCGGGGTCCCGTACAAAGCCCTTTTTTGCAATTCGCCTCTTGAAACTTTATAAACAGTAAAAGCGTACGTTTTTGTAGAATACATTTATTTCCCTACACTTTTCCCAAAAAAGGGCTTTGTACGGGACCCCGCGGTAGTTCAGAGTACATTTCAACACAAAGAGCATAAAAAAATATTGCTTCTTCGCTAAATGTGGCTTACCCGCGTGATCGGGAAATCGAGCTGTGCAAGAATAGCAGGAGACGCGACGACAGCGCCGCGGCGGAAAGTCGGAAAGCGCGATGGCGAAGCAGCCATGTTGGAATACGAATTGTTCAGCTTTACAACTATCACGCGGGTAAGCCGCATTTAGCGAAGAAGCAATATTATTTGATGCTCTTTGTGTTGAAATGTTCTCTGAACTATCGCGGGGTCCCGTACAAAGCCCTTTTTTGCAATTCGCCTCTTGAAACTTTATAAACAGTAAAAGCGTACGTTTTTATAGAATAAATTTATTTCGGTACACTTTTTCCAAAAAAGGGCTTTGTACGGGACCCCGCGGTAGTTCAGAGAACATTTCAACACAAAGAGCATCAAAAAATATTGCTTCTTCGCTAAATGCGGCTTACCCGCGTGATCGGGAAATGGAGCAGTGCAAGAATAGCAGGAGACGCGACGACAGCGCCGCGGCGGAAAGTCGGAAAGCGCGATAGCGAAGCAGCCATGTTGGAATACGTATTGTTCAGCTTTACAACTATCACGCGGGTAAGCCGCATTTAGCGAAGAAGCAATATTATTTGATGCTCTTTGTGTTGAAATGTTCTCTGAACTATCGCGGGGTCCCGTACAAAGCCCTTTTTTGCAATTCGCCTCTTGAAACTTTATAAACAGTAAAAGCGTACGTTTTTATAGAATAAATTTATTTCGGTACACTTTTTCCAAAAAAGGGCTTTGTACGGGACCCCGCGGTAGTTCAGAGAACATTTCAACACAAAGAGCATCAAAAAATATTGCTTCTTCGCTAAATGCGGCTTACCCGCGTGATCGGGAAATGGAGCTGTGCAAGAATAGCAGGAGACGCGACGACAGCGCCGCGGCGGAAAGTCGGAAAGCGCGATAGCGAAGCAGCCATGTTGGAATACGTATTGTTCAGCTTTACAACTATCACGCGGGTAAGCCGCATTTAGCGAAGAAGCAATATTATTTGATGCTCTTTGTGTTGAAATGTTCTCTGAACTATCGCGCGGTCCCGTACAAAGCCCTTTTTTGCAATTCGCCTCTTGAAACTTTATAAACGGTAAAAGCGTACGTTTTTATAGAATACATTTATTTCCCTACACTTTTCCCAAAAAAGGGCTTTGTACGGGACCCCGCGGTAGTTCAGAGAACATTTCAACACAAAGAGCATAAATAATATTGCTTCTTCGCTAAATGCGGCTTACCCGCGTGATCGGGAAATGGAGCAGTGCAAGAATAGCAGGAGACGCGACGACAGCGCCGCGGCGGAAAGTCGGAAAGCGCGATAGCGAAGCAGCCATGTTGGAATACGTATTGTTCAGCTTTACAACTATCACGCGGGTAAGCCGCATTTAGCGAAGAAGCAATATTATTTGATGCTCTTTGTGTTGAAATGTTCTCTGAACTATCGCGGGGTCCCGTACAAAGCCCTTTTTTGCAATTCGCCTCTTGAAACTTTATAAACAGTAAAAGCGTACGTTTTTATAGAATAAATTTATTTCGGTACACTTTTTCCAAAAAAGGGCTTTGTACGGGACCCCGCGGTAGTTCAGAGAACATTTCAACACAAAGAGCATCAAAAAATATTGCTTCTTCGCTAAATGCGGCTTACCCGCGTGATCGGGAAATGGAGCTGTGCAAGAATAGCAGGAGACGCGACGACAGCGCCGCGGCGGAAAGTCGGAAAGCGCGATAGCGAAGCAGCCATGTTGGAATACGTATTGTTCAGCTTTACAACTATCACGCGGGTAAGCCGCATTTAGCGAAGAAGCAATATTATTTGATGCTCTTTGTGTTGAAATGTTCTCTGAACTATCGCGGGGTCCCGTACAAAGCCCTTTTTTGCAATTCGCCTCTTGAAACTTTATAAACAGTAAAAGCGTACGTTTTTATAGAATAAATTTATTTCGGTACACTTTTTCCAAAAAAGGGCTTTGTACGGGACCCCGCGGTAGTTCAGAGAACATTTCAACACAAAGAGCATCAAAAAATATTGCTTCTTCGCTAAATGCGGCTTACCCGCGTGATCGGGAAATGGAGCTGTGCAAGAATAGCAGGAGACGCGACGACAGCGCCGCGGCGGAAAGTCGGAAAGCGCGATAGCGAAGCAGCCATGTTGGAATACGTATTGTTCAGCTTTACAACTATCACGCGGGTAAGCCGGATTTAGCGAAGAAGCAATATTATTTGATGCTCTTTGTGTTGAAATGTTCTCTGAACTATCGCGGGGTCCCGTACAAAGCCCTTTTTTGCAATTCGCCTCTTGAAACTTTATAAACAGTAAAAGCGTACGTTTTTATAGAATAAATTTATTTCGGTACACTTTTTCCAAAAAAGGGCTTTGTACGGGACCCCGCGGTAGTTCAGAGAACATTTCAACACAAAGAGCATCAAAAAATATTGCTTCTTCGCTAAATGCGGCTTACCCGCGTGATCGGGAAATGGAGCTGTGCAAGAATAGCAGGAGACGCGACGACAGCGCCGCGGCGGAAAGTCGGAAAGCGCGATAGCGAAGCAGCCATGTTGGAATACGTATTGTTCAGCTTTACAACTATCGCGCGGGTAAGCCGCATTTAGCGAAGAAGCAATATTATTTGATGCTCTTTGTGTTGAAATGTTCTCTGAACTATCGCGGGGTCCCGTACAAAGCCCTTTTTTGCAATTCGCCTCTTGAAACTTTATAAACAGTAAAACCGTACGTTTTTATAGAATAAATTTATTTCGGTACACTTTTTCCAAAAAAGGGCTTTGTACGGGACCCCGCGGTAGTTCAGAGAACATTTCAACACAAAGAGCATAAAAAAATATTGCTTCTTCGCTAAATGCGGCTTACCCGCGTGATCGGGAAAACGAGCTGTGCAAGAATAGCAGGAGGCGCGACGACAGCGCCGCGGCAGGAAAGTCGGAAAGCGCGATAGCGAAGCAGCCATGTTGGAATACGAATTGTTCAGCTTTATAACTATCACGCGGGTAAGCCGCATTTAGCGAAGAAACAATATTATTTGATGCTCTTTGTGTTGAAATGTTCTCTGAACTATCGCGCGGTCCCGTACAAAGCCCTTTTTTGCAATTCGCCTCTTGAAACTTTATAAACGGTAAAAGCGTACGTTTTTATAGAATACATTTATTTCCCTACACTTTTCCCAAAAAAGGGCTTTGTACGGGACCTCGCGGTAGTTCAGAGAACATTTCAACACAAAGAGCATAAATAATATTGCTTCTTCGCTAAATGCGGCTTACCCGCGTGATCGGGAAATGGAGCAGTGCAAGAATAGCAGGAGACGCGACGACAGCGCCGCGGCGGAAAGTCGGAAAGCGCGATAGCGAAGCAGCCATGTTGGAATACGTATTGTTCAGCTTTACAACTATCACGCGGGTAAGCCGCATTTAGCGAAGAAGCAATATTATTTGATGCTCTTTGTGTTGAAATGTTCTCTGAACTATCGCGGGGTCCCGTACAAAGCCCTTTTTTGCAATTCGCCTCTTGAAACTTTATAAACAGTAAAAGCGTACGTTTTTGTAGAATACATTTATTTCCCTACACTTTTCCCAAAAAAGGGCTTTGTACGGGACCCCGCGGTAGTTCAGAGTACATTTCAACACAAAGAGCATAAAAAAATATTGCTTCTTCGCTAAATGTGGCTTACCCGCGTGATCGGGAAATCGAGCTGTGCAAGAATAGCAGGAGACGCGACGACAGCGCCGCGGCGGAAAGTCGGAAAGCGCGATGGCGAAGCAGCCATGTTGGAATACGAATTGTTCAGCTTTACAACTATCACGCGGGTAAGCCGCATTTAGCGAAGAAGCAATATTATTTGATGCTCTTTGTGTTGAAATGTTCTCTGAACTATCGCGGGGTCCCGTACAAAGCCCTTTTTTGCAATTCGCCTCTTGAAACTTTATAAACAGTAAAAGCGTACGTTTTTATAGAATAAATTTATTTCGGTACACTTTTTCCAAAAAAGGGCTTTGTACGGGACCCCGCGGTAGTTCAGAGAACATTTCAACACAAAGAGCATCAAAAAATATTGCTTCTTCGCTAAATGCGGCTTACCCGCGTGATCGGGAAATGGAGCTGTGCAAGAATAGCAGGAGACGCGACGACAGCGCCGCGGCGGAAAGTCGGAAAGCGCGATAGCGAAGCAGCCATGTTGGAATACGTATTGTTCAGCTTTACAACTATCACGCGGGTAAGCCGCATTTAGCGAAGAAGCAATATTATTTGATGCTCTTTGTGTTGAAATGTTCTCTGAACTATCGCGCGGTCCCGTACAAAGCCCTTTTTTGCAATTCGCCTCTTGAAACTTTATAAACGGTAAAAGCGTACGTTTTTATAGAATACATTTATTTCCCTACACTTTTCCCAAAAAAGGGCTTTGTACGGGACCCCGCGGTAGTTCAGAGAACATTTCAACACAAAGAGCATAAATAATATTGCTTCTTCGCTAAATGCGGCTTACCCGCGTGATCGGGAAATGGAGCAGTGCAAGAATAGCAGGAGACGCGACGACAGCGCCGCGGCGGAAAGTCGGAAAGCGCGATAGCGAAGCAGCCATGTTGGAATACGTATTGTTCAGCTTTACAACTATCACGCGGGTAAGCCGCATTTAGCGAAGAAGCAATATTATTTGATGCTCTTTGTGTTGAAATGTTCTCTGAACTATCGCGGGGTCCCGTACAAAGCCCTTTTTTGCAATTCGCCTCTTGAAACTTTATAAACAGTAAAAGCGTACGTTTTTATAGAATAAATTTATTTCGGTACACTTTTTCCAAAAAAGGGCTTTGTACGGGACCCCGCGGTAGTTCAGAGAACATTTCAACACAAAGAGCATCAAAAAATATTGCTTCTTCGCTAAATGCGGCTTACCCGCGTGATCGGGAAATGGAGCTGTGCAAGAATAGCAGGAGACGCGACGACAGCGCCGCGGCGGAAAGTCGGAAAGCGCGATAGCGAAGCAGCCATGTTGGAATACGTATTGTTCAGCTTTACAACTATCACGCGGGTAAGCCGCATTTAGCGAAGAAGCAATATTATTTGATGCTCTTTGTGTTGAAATGTTCTCTGAACTATCGCGGGGTCCCGTACAAAGCCCTTTTTTGCAATTCGCCTCTTGAAACTTTATAAACAGTAAAAGCGTACGTTTTTATAGAATAAATTTATTTCGGTACACTTTTTCCAAAAAAGGGCTTTGTACGGGACCCCGCGGTAGTTCAGAGAACATTTCAACACAAAGAGCATCAAAAAATATTGCTTCTTCGCTAAATGCGGCTTACCCGCGTGATCGGGAAATGGAGCTGTGCAAGAATAGCAGGAGACGCGACGACAGCGCCGCGGCGGAAAGTCGGAAAGCGCGATAGCGAAGCAGCCATGTTGGAATACGTATTGTTCAGCTTTACAACTATCACGCGGGTAAGCCGCATTTAGCGAAGAAGCAATATTATTTGATGCTCTTTGTGTTGAAATGTTCTCTGAACTATCGCGGGGTCCCGTACAAAGCCCTTTTTTGCAATTCGCCTCTTGAAACTTTATAAACAGTAAAAGCGTACGTTTTTATAGAATAAATTTATTTCGGTACACTTTTTCCAAAAAAGGGCTTTGTACGGGACCCCGCGGTAGTCCAGAGAACATTTCAACACAAAGAGCATCAAAAAATATTGCTTCTTCGCTAAATGCGGCTTACCCGCGTGATCGGGAAATGGAGCTGTGCAAGAATAGCAGGAGACGCGACGACAGCGCCGCGGCGGAAAGTCGGAAAGCGCGATAGCGAAGCAGCCATGTTGGAATACGTATTGTTCAGCTTTACAACTATCACGCGGGTAAGCCGCATTTAGCGAAGAAGCAATATTATTTGATGCTCTTTGTGTTGAAATGTTCTCTGAACTATCGCGGGGTCCCGTACAAAGCCCTTTTTTGCAATTCGCCTCTTGAAACTTTATAAACAGTAAAAGCGTACGTTTTTATAGAATAAATTTATTTCGGTACACTTTTTCCAAAAAAGGGCTTTGTACGGGACCCCGCGGTAGTTCAGAGAACATTTCAACACAAAGAGCATCAAAAAATATTGCTTCTTCGCTAAATGCGGCTTACCCGCGTGATCGGGAAATGGAGCTGTGCAAGAATAGCAGGAGACGCGACGACAGCGCCGCGGCGGAAAGTCGGAAAGCGCGATAGCGAAGCAGCCATGTTGGAATACGTATTGTTCAGCTTTACAACTATCACGCGGGTAAGCCGCATTTAGCGAAGAAGCAATATTATTTGATGCTCTTTGTGTTGAAATGTTCTCTGAACTATCGCGGGGTCCCGTACAAAGCCCTTTTTTGCAATTCGCCTCTTGAAACTTTATAAACAGTAAAACCGTACGTTTTTATAGAATAAATTTATTTCGGTACACTTTTTCCAAAAAAGGGCTTTGTACGGGACCCCGCGGTAGTTCAGAGAACATTTCAACACAAAGAGCATAAAAAAATATTGCTTCTTCGCTAAATGCGGCTTACCCGCGTGATCGGGATATCGAGCTGTGCAAGAATAGCAGGAGACGCGACGACAGCGCCGCGGCGGAAAGTCGGAAAGCGCGATAGCGAAGCAGCTATGTTGGAATACGAATTGTTCAGCTTTATAACTATCACGCGGGTAAGCCGCATTTAGCGAAGAAGCAATATTATTTGATGCTCTTTGTGTTGAAATGTTCTCTGAACTATCGCGGGGTCCCGTACAAAGCCCTTTTTTGCAATTCGCCTCTTGAAACTTTATAAACGGTAAAAGCGTACGTTTTTATAGAATACATTTATTTCCCTACACTTTTCCCAAAAAAGGGCTTTGTACGGGACCCCGCGGTAGTTCAGAGAACATTTCAACACAAAGAGCATAAATAATATTGCTTCTTCGCTAAATGTGGCTTACCCGCGTGATCGGGAAATCGAGCTGTGCAAGAATAGCAGGAGACGCGACGACAGCGCCGCGGCGGAAAGTCGGAAAACGCGATGGCGAAGCAGCCATGTTGGAATACGAATTGTTCAGCTTTACAACTATCACGCGGGTAAGCCGCATTTAGCGAAGAAGCAATATTATACTCTTTGTGTTGAAATGTTCTCTGAACTATCGCGGGGTCCCGTACAAAGCCCTTTTTTGCAATTCGCCTCTTGAAACTTTATAAACAGTAAAAGCGTACGTTTTTATAGAATAAATTTATTTCGGTACACTTTTTCCAAAAAAGGGCTTTGTACGGGACCCCGCGGTAGTTCAGAGAACATTTCAACACAAAGAGCATAAAAAAATATTGCTTCTTCGCTAAATGCGGCTTACCCGCGTGATCGGGAAAACGAGCTGTGCAAGAATAGCAGGAGGCGCGACGACAGCGCCGCGGCAGGAAAGTCGGAAAGCGCGATAGCGAAGCAGCCATGTTGGAATACGAATTGTTCAGCTTTATAACTATCACGCGGGTAAGCCGCATTTAGCGAAGAAACAATATTATTTGATGCTCTTTGTGTTGAAATGTTCTCTGAACTATCGCGCGGTCCCGTACAAAGCCCTTTTTTGCAATTCGCCTCTTGAAACTTTATAAACGGTAAAAGCGTACGTTTTTATAGAATACATTTATTTCCCTACACTTTTCCCAAAAAAGGGCTTTGTACGGGACCCCGCGGTAGTTCAGAGAACATTTCAACACAAAGAGCATAAATAATATTGCTTCTTCGCTAAATGCGGCTTACCCGCGTGATCGGGAAATGGAGCAGTGCAAGAATAGCAGGAGACGCGACGACAGCGCCGCGGCGGAAAGTCGGAAAGCGCGATAGCGAAGCAGCCATGTTGGAATACGTATTGTTCAGCTTTACAACTATCACGCGGGTAAGCCGCATTTAGCGAAGAAGCAATATTATTTGATGCTCTTTGTGTTGAAATGTTCTCTGAACTATCGCGGGGTCCCGTACAAAGCCCTTTTTTGCAATTCGCCTCTTGAAACTTTATAAACAGTAAAAGCGTACGTTTTTGTAGAATACATTTATTTCCCTACACTTTTCCCAAAAAAGGGCTTTGTACGGGACCCCGCGGTAGTTCAGAGTACATTTCAACACAAAGAGCATCAAAAAATATTGCTTCTTCGCTAAATGCGGCTTACCCGCGTGATCGGGAAATGGAGCTGTGCAAGAATAGCAGGAGACGCGACGACAGCGCCGCGGCGGAAAGTCGGAAAGAGCGATAGCGAAGCAGCCATGTTGGAATACGTATTGTTCAGCTTTACAACTATCACGCGGGTAAGCCGCATTTAGCGAAGAAGCAATATTATTTGATGCTCTTTGTGTTGAAATGTTCTCTGAACTATCGCGGGGTCCCGTACAAAGCCCTTTTTTGCAATTCGCCTCTTGAAACTTTATAAACAGTAAAACCGTACGTTTTTATAGAATAAATTTATTTCGGTACACTTTTTCCAAAAAAGGGCTTTGTACGGGACCCCGCGGTAGTTCAGAGAACATTTCAACACAAAGAGCATAAAAAAATATTGCTTCTTCGCTAAATGCGGCTTACCCGCGTGATCGGGATATCGAGCTGTGCAAGAATAGCAGGAGACGCGACGACAGCGCCGCGCCGGAAAGTCGGAAAGCGCGATAGCGAAGCAGCTATGTTGGAATACGAATTGTTCAGCTTTATAACTATCACGCGGGTAAGCCGCATTTAGCGAAGAAGCAATATTATTTGATGCTCTTTGTGTTGAAATGTTCTCTGAACTATCGCGGGGTCCCGTACAAAGCCCTTTTTTGCAATTCGCCTCTTGAAACTTTATAAACGGTAAAAGCGTACGTTTTTATAGAATACATTTATTTCCCTACACTTTTCCCAAAAAAGGGCTTTGTACGGGACCCCGCGGTAGTTCAGAGAACATTTCAACACAAAGAGCATAAATAATATTGCTTCTTCGCTAAATGTGGCTTACCCGCGTGATCGGGAAATCGAGCTGTGCAAGAATAGCAGGAGACGCGACGACAGCGCCGCGGCGGAAAGTCGGAAAACGCGATGGCGAAGCAGCCATGTTGGAATACGAATTGTTCAGCTTTACAACTATCACGCGGGTAAGCCGCATTTAGCGAAGAAGCAATATTATTTGATGCTCTTTGTGTTGAAATGTTCTCTGAACTATCGCGGGGTCCCGTACAAAGCCCTTTTTTGCAATTCGCCTCTTGAAACTTTATAAACAGTAAAAGCGTACGTTTTTATAGAATAAATTTATTTCGGTACACTTTTTCCAAAAAAGGGCTTTGTACGGGACCCCGCGGTAGTTCAGAGAACATTTCAACACAAAGAGCATAAAAAAATATTGCTTCTTCGCTAAATGCGGCTTACCCGAGTGATCGGGAAAACGAGCTGTGCAAGAATAGCAGGAGGCGCGACGACAGCGCCGCGGCAGGAAAGTCGGAAAGCGCGATAGCGAAGCAGCCATGTTGGAATACGAATTGTTCAGCTTTATAACTATCACGCGGGTAAGCCGCATTTAGCGAAGAAACAATATTATTTGATGCTCTTTGTGTTGAAATGTTCTCTGAACTATCGCGCGGTCCCGTACAAAGCCCTTTTTTGCAATTCGCCTCTTGAAACTTTATAAACGGTAAAAGCGTACGTTTTTATAGAATACATTTATTTCCCTACACTTTTCCCAAAAAAGGGCTTTGTACGGGACCCCGCGGTAGTTCAGAGAACATTTCAACACAAAGAGCATAAATAATATTGCTTCTTCGCTAAATGCGGCTTACCCGCGTGATCGGGAAATGGAGCAGTGCAAGAATAGCAGGAGACGCGACGACAGCGCCGCGGCGGAAAGTCGGAAAGCGCGATAGCGAAGCAGCCATGTTGGAATACGTATTGTTCAGCTTTACAACTATCACGCGGGTAAGCCGCATTTAGCGAAGAAGCAATATTATTTGATGCTCTTTGTGTTGAAATGTTCTCTGAACTATCGCGGGGTCCCGTACAAAGCCCTTTTTTGCAATTCGCCTCTTGAAACTTTATAAACAGTAAAAGCGTACGTTTTTGTAGAATACATTTATTTCCCTACACTTTTCCCAAAAAAGGGCTTTGTACGGGACCCCGCGGTAGTTCAGAGTACATTTCAACACAAAGAGCATAAAAAAATATTGCTTCTTCGCTAAATGTGGCTTACCCGCGTGATCGGGAAATCGAGCTGTGCAAGAATAGCAGGAGACGCGACGACAGCGCCGCGGCGGAAAGTCGGAAAGCGCGATGGCGAAGCAGCCATGTTGGAATACGAATTGTTCAGCTTTACAACTATCACGCGGGTAAGCCGCATTTAGCGAAGAAGCAATATTATTTGATGCTCTTTGTGTTGAAATGTTCTCTGAACTATCGCGGGGTCCCGTACAAAGCCCTTTTTTGCAATTCGCCTCTTGAAACTTTATAAACAGTAAAAGCGTACGTTTTTATAGAATAAATTTATTTCGGTACACTTTTTCCAAAAAAGGGCATTGTACGGGACCCCGCGGTACTTCAGAGAACATTTCAACACAAAGAGCATCAAAAAATATTGCTTCTTCGCTAAATGCGGCTTACCCGCGTGATCGGGAAATGGAGCTGTGCAAGAATAGCAGGAGACGCGACGACAGCGCCGCGGCGGAAAGTCGGAAAGCGCGATAGCGAAGCAGCCATGTTGGAATACGTATTGTTCAGCTTTACAACTATCACGCGGGTAAGCCGCATTTAGCGAAGAAGCAATATTATTTGATGCTCTTTGTGTTGAAATGTTCTCTGAACTATCGCGGGGTCCCGTACAAAGCCCTTTTTTGCAATTCGCCTCTTGAAACTTTATAAACAGTAAAAGCGTACGTTTTTATAGAATAAATTTATTTCGGTACACTTTTTCCAAAAAAGGGCTTTGTACGGGACCCCGCGGTAGTTCAGAGAACATTTCAACACAAAGAGCATCAAAAAATATTGCTTCTTCGCTAAATGCGGCTTACCCGCGTGATCGGGAAATGGAGCTGTGCAAGAATAGCAGGAGACGCGACGACAGCGCCGCGGCGGAAAGTCGGAAAGCGCGATAGCGAAGCAGCCATGTTGGAATACGTATTGTTCAGCTTTACAACTATCACGCGGGTAAGCCGCATTTAGCGAAGAAGCAATATTATTTGATGCTCTTTGTGTTGAAATGTTCTCTGAACTATCGCGGGGTCCCGTACAAAGCCCTTTTTTGCAATTCGCCTCTTGAAACTTTATAAACAGTAAAACCGTACGTTTTTATAGAATAAATTTATTTCGGTACACTTTTTCCAAAAAAGGGCTTTGTACGGGACCCCGCGGTAGTTCAGAGAACATTTCAACACAAAGAGCATAAAAAAATATTGCTTCTTCGCTAAATGCGGCTTACCCGCGTGATCGGGATATCGAGCTGTGCAAGAATAGCAGGAGACGCGACGACAGCGCCGCGGCGGAAAGTCGGAAAGCGCGATAGCGAAGCAGCTATGTTGGAATACGAATTGTTCAGCTTTATAACTATCACGCGGGTAAGCCGCATTTAGCGAAGAAGCAATATTATTTGATGCTCTTTGTGTTGAAATGTTCTCTGAACTATCGCGGGGTCCCGTACAAAGCCCTTTTTTGCAATTCGCCTCTTGAAACTTTATAAACGGTAAAAGCGTACGTTTTTATAGAATACATTTATTTCCCTACACTTTTCCCAAAAAAGGGCTTTGTACGGGACCCCGCGGTAGTTCAGAGAACATTTCAACACAAAGAGCATAAATAATATTGCTTCTTCGCTAAATGTGGCTTACCCGCGTGATCGGGAAATCGAGCTGTGCAAGAATAGCAGGAGACGCGACGACAGCGCCGCGGCGGAAAGTCGGAAAACGCGATGGCGAAGCAGCCATGTTGGAATACGAATTGTTCAGCTTTACAACTATCACGCGGGTAAGCCGCATTTAGCGAAGAAGCAATATTATACTCTTTGTGTTGAAATGTTCTCTGAACTATCGCGGGGTCCCGTACAAAGCCCTTTTTTGCAATTCGCCTCTTGAAACTTTATAAACAGTAAAAGCGTACGTTTTTATAGAATAAATTTATTTCGGTACACTTTTTCCAAAAAAGGGCTTTGTACGGGACCCCGCGGTAGTTCAGAGAACATTTCAACACAAAGAGCATAAAAAAATATTGCTTCTTCGCTAAATGCGGCTTACCCGCGTGATCGGGAAAACGAGCTGTGCAAGAATAGCAGGAGGCGCGACGACAGCGCCGCGGCAGGAAAGTCGGAAAGCGCGATAGCGAAGCAGCCATGTTGGAATACGAATTGTTCAGCTTTATAACTATCACGCGGGTAAGCCGCATTTAGCGAAGAAACAATATTATTTGATGCTCTTTGTGTTGAAATGTTCTCTGAACTATCGCGCGGTCCCGTACAAAGCCCTTTTTTGCAATTCGCCTCTTGAAACTTTATAAACGGTAAAAGCGTACGTTTTTATAGAATACATTTATTTCCCTACACTTTTCCCAAAAAAGGGCTTTGTACGGGACCCCGCGGTAGTTCAGAGAACATTTCAACACAAAGAGCATAAATAATATTGCTTCTTCGCTAAATGCGGCTTACCCGCGTGATCGGGAAATGGAGCAGTGCAAGAATAGCAGGAGACGCGACGACAGCGCCGCGGCGGAAAGTCGGAAAGCGCGATAGCGAAGCAGCCATGTTGGAATACGTATTGTTCAGCTTTACAACTATCACGCGGGTAAGCCGCATTTAGCGAAGAAGCAATATTATTTGATGCTCTTTGTGTTGAAATGTTCTCTGAACTATCGCGGGGTCCCGTACAAAGCCCTTTTTTGCAATTCGCCTCTTGAAACTTTATAAACAGTAAAAGCGTACGTTTTTGTAGAATACATTTATTTCCCTACACTTTTCCCAAAAAAGGGCTTTGTACGGGACCCCGCGGTAGTTCAGAGTACATTTCAACACAAAGAGCATAAAAAAATATTGCTTCTTCGCTAAATGTGGCTTACCCGCGTGATCGGGAAATCGAGCTGTGCAAGAATAGCAGGAGACGCGACGACAGCGCCGCGGCGGAAAGTCGGAAAGCGCGATAGCGAAGCAGCCATGTTGGAATACGTATTGTTCAGCTTTACAACTATCACGCGGGTAAGCCGCATTTAGCGAAGAAGCAATATTATTTGATGCTCTTTGTGTTGAAATGTTCTCTGAACTATCGCGGGGTCCCGTACAAAGCCCTTTTTTGCAATTCGCCTCTTGAAACTTTATAAACAGTAAAACCGTACGTTTTTATAGAATAAATTTATTTCGGTACACTTTTTCCAAAAAAGGGCTTTGTACGGGACCCCGCGGTAGTTCAAAGAACATTTCAACACAAAGAGCATAAAAAAATATTGCTTCTTCGCTAAATGCGGCTTACCCGCGTGATCGGGATATCGAGCTGTGCAAGAATAGCAGGAGACGCGACGACAGCGCCGCGGCGGAAAGTCGGAAAGCGCGATAGCGAAGCAGCTATGTTGGAATACGAATTGTTCAGCTTTATAACTATCACGCGGGTAAGCCGCATTTAGCGAAGAAGCAATATTATTTGATGCTCTTTGTGTTGAAATGTTCTCTGAACTATCGCGGGGTCCCGTACAAAGCCCTTTTTTGCAATTCGCCTCTTGAAACTTTATAAACGGTAAAAGCGTACGTTTTTATAGAATACATTTATTTCCCTACACTTTTCCCAAAAAAGGGCTTTGTACGGGACCCCGCGGTAGTTCAGAGAACATTTCAACACAAAGAGCATAAATAATATTGCTTCTTCGCTAAATGTGGCTTACCCGCGTGATCGGGAAATCGAGCTGTGCAAGAATAGCAGGAGACGCGACGACAGCGCCGCGGCGGAAAGTCGGAAAACGCGATGGCGAAGCAGCCATGTTGGAATACGAATTGTTCAGCTTTACAACTATCACGCGGGTAAGCCGCATTTAGCGAAGAAGCAATATTATACTCTTTGTGTTGAAATGTTCTCTGAACTATCGCGGGGTCCCGTACAAAGCCCTTTTTTGCAATTCGCCTCTTGAAACTTTATAAACAGTAAAAGCGTACGTTTTTATAGAATAAATTTATTTCGGTACACTTTTTCCAAAAAAGGGCTTTGTACGGGACCCCGCGGTAGTTCAGAGAACATTTCAACACAAAGAGCATAAAAAAATATTGCTTCTTCGCTAAATGCGGCTTACCCGCGTGATCGGGAAAACGAGCTGTGCAAGAATAGCAGGAGGCGCGACGACAGCGCCGCGGCAGGAAAGTCGGAAAGCGCGATAGCGAAGCAGCCATGTTGGAATACGAATTGTTCAGCTTTATAACTATCACGCGGGTAAGCCGCATTTAGCGAAGAAACAATATTATTTGATGCTCTTTGTGTTGAAATGTTCTCTGAACTATCGCGCGGTCCCGTACAAAGCCCTTTTTTGCAATTCGCCTCTTGAAACTTTATAAACGGTAAAAGCGTACGTTTTTATAGAATACATTTATTTCCCTACACTTTTCCCAAAAAAGGGCTTTGTACGGGACCCCGCGGTAGTTCAGAGAACATTTCAACACAAAGAGCATAAATAATATTGCTTCTTCGCTAAATGCGGCTTACCCGCGTGATCGGGAAATGGAGCAGTGCAAGAATAGCAGGAGACGCGACGACAGCGCCGCGGCGGAAAGTCGGAAAGCGCGATAGCGAAGCAGCCATGTTGGAATACGTATTGTTCAGCTTTACAACTATCACGCGGGTAAGCCGCATTTAGCGAAGAAGCAATATTATTTGATGCTCTTTGTGTTGAAATGTTCTCTGAACTATCGCGGGGTCCCGTACAAAGCCCTTTTTTGCAATTCGCCTCTTGAAACTTTATAAACAGTAAAAGCGTACGTTTTTGTAGAATACATTTATTTCCCTACACTTTTCCCAAAAAAGGGCTTTGTACGGGACCCCGCGGTAGTTCAGAGTACATTTCAACACAAAGAGCATAAAAAAATATTGCTTCTTCGCTAAATGTGGCTTACCCGCGTGATCGGGAAATCGAGCTGTGCAAGAATAGCAGGAGACGCGACGACAGCGCCGCGGCGGAAAGTCGGAAAGCGCGATGGCGAAGCAGCCATGTTGGAATACGAATTGTTCAGCTTTACAACTATCACGCTTGTAAGCCGCATTTAGCGAAGAAGCAATATTATTTGATGCTCTTTGTGTTGAAATGTTCTCTGAACTATCGCGGGGTCCCGTACAAAGCCCTTTTTTGCAATTCGCCTCTTGAAACTTTATAAACAGTAAAAGCGTACGTTTTTATAGAATAAATTTATTTCGGTACACTTTTTCCAAAAAAGGGCTTTGTACGGGACCCCGCGGTAGTTCAGAGAACATTTCAACACAAAGAGCATAAAAAAATATTGCTTCTTCGCTAAATGCGGCTTACCCGCGTGATCGGGATATCGAGCTGTGCAAGAATAGCAGGAGACGCGACGACAGCCCCGCGCCGGAAATTCGGAAAGCGCGATAGCGAAGCAGCTATGTTGGAATACGAATTGTTCAGCTTTATAACTATCACGCGGGTAAGCCGCATTTAGCGAAGAAGCAATATTATTTGATGCTCTTTGTGTTGAAATGTTCTCTGAACTATCGCGGGGTCCCGTACAAAGCCCTTTTTTGCAATTCGCCTCTTGAAACTTTATAAACGGTAAAAGCGTACGTTTTTATAGAATACATTTATTTCCCTACACTTTTCCCAAAAAAGGGCTTTGTACGGGACCCCGCGGTAGTTCAGAGAACATTTCAACACAAAGAGCATAAATAATATTGCTTCTTCGCTAAATGTGGCTTACCCGCGTGATCGGGAAATCGAGCTGTGCAAGAATAGCAGGAGACGCGACGACAGCGCCGCGGCGGAAAGTCGGAAAACGCGATGGCGAAGCAGCCATGTTGGAATACGAATTGTTCAGCTTTACAACTATCACGCGGGTAAGCCGCATTTAGCGAAGAAGCAATATTATACTCTTTGTGTTGAAATGTTCTCTGAACTATCGCGGGGTCCCGTACAAAGCCCTTTTTTGCAATTCGCCTCTTGAAACTTTATAAACAGTAAAAGCGTACGTTTTTATAGAATAAATTTATTTCGGTACACTTTTTCCAAAAAAGGGCTTTGTACGGGACCCCGCGGTAGTTCAGAGAACATTTCAACACAAAGAGCATAAAAAAATATTGCTTCTTCGCTAAATGCGGCTTACCCGAGTGATCGGGAAAACGAGCTGTGCAAGAATAGCAGGAGGCGCGACGACAGCGCCGCGGCAGGAAAGTCGGAAAGCGCGATAGCGAAGCAGCCATGTTGGAATACGAATTGTTCAGCTTTATAACTATCACGCGGGTAAGCCGCATTTAGCGAAGAAACAATATTATTTGATGCTCTTTGTGTTGAAATGTTCTCTGAACTATCGCGCGGTCCCGTACAAAGCCCTTTTTTGCAATTCGCCTCTTGAAACTTTATAAACGGTAAAAGCGTACGTTTTTATAGAATACATTTATTTCCCTACACTTTTCCCAAAAAAGGGCTTTGTACGGGACCCCGCGGTAGTTCAGAGAACATTTCAACACAAAGAGCATAAATAATATTGCTTCTTCGCTAAATGCGGCTTACCCGCGTGATCGGGAAATGGAGCAGTGCAAGAATAGCAGGAGACGCGACGACAGCGCCGCGGCGGAAAGTCGGAAAGCGCGATAGCGAAGCAGCCATGTTGGAATACGTATTGTTCAGCTTTACAACTATCACGCGGGTAAGCCGCATTTAGCGAAGAAGCAATATTATTTGATGCTCTTTGTGTTGAAATGTTCTCTGAACTATCGCGGGGTCCCGTACAAAGCCCTTTTTTGCAATTCGCCTCTTGAAACTTTATAAACAGTAAAAGCGTACGTTTTTGTAGAATACATTTATTTCCCTACACTTTTCCCAAAAAAGGGCTTTGTACGGGACCCCGCGGTAGTTCAGAGTACATTTCAACACAAAGAGCATAAAAAAATATTGCTTCTTCGCTAAATGTGGCTTACCCGCGTGATCGGGAAATCGAGCTGTGCAAGAATAGCAGGAGACGCGACGACAGCGCCGCGGCGGAAAGTCGGAAAGCGCGATGGCGAAGCAGCCATGTTGGAATACGAATTGTTCAGCTTTACAACTATCACGCGGGTAAGCCGCATTTAGCGAAGAAGCAATATTATTTGATGCTCTTTGTGTTGAAATGTTCTCTGAACTATCGCGGGGTCCCGTACAAAGCCCTTTTTTGCAATTCGCCTCTTGAAACTTTATAAACAGTAAAAGCGTACGTTTTTATAGAATAAATTTATTTCGGTACACTTTTTCCAAAAAAGGGCATTGTACGGGACCCCGCGGTACTTCAGAGAACATTTCAACACAAAGAGCATCAAAAAATATTGCTTCTTCGCTAAATGCGGCTTACCCGCGTGATCGGGAAATGGAGCTGTGCAAGAATAGCAGGAGACGCGACGACAGCGCCGCGGCGGAAAGTCGGAAAGCGCGATAGCGAAGCAGCCATGTTGGAATACGTATTGTTCAGCTTTACAACTATCACGCGGGTAAGCCGCATTTAGCGAAGAAGCAATATTATTTGATGCTCTTTGTGTTGAAATGTTCTCTGAACTATCGCGGGGTCCCGTACAAAGCCCTTTTTTGCAATTCGCCTCTTGAAACTTTATAAACAGTAAAAGCGTACGTTTTTATAGAATAAATTTATTTCGGTACACTTTTTCCAAAAAAGGGCTTTGTACGGGACCCCGCGGTAGTCCAGAGAACATTTCAACACAAAGAGCATCAAAAAATATTGCTTCTTCGCTAAATGCGGCTTACCCGCGTGATCGGGAAATGGAGCTGTGCAAGAATAGCAGGAGACGCGACGACAGCGCCGCGGCGGAAAGTCGGAAAGCGCGATAGCGAAGCAGCCATGTTGGAATACGTATTGTTCAGCTTTACAACTATCACGCGGGTAAGCCGCATTTAGCGAAGAAGCAATATTATTTGATGCTCTTTGTGTTGAAATGTTCTCTGAACTATCGCGGGGTCCCGTACAAAGCCCTTTTTTGCAATTCGCCTCTTGAAACTTTATAAACAGTAAAAGCGTACGTTTTTATAGAATAAATTTATTTCGGTACACTTTTTCCAAAAAAGGGCTTTGTACGGGACCCCGCGGTAGTTCAGAGAACATTTCAACACAAAGAGCATCAAAAAATATTGCTTCTTCGCTAAATGCGGCTTACCCGCGTGATCGGGAAATGGAGCTGTGCAAGAATAGCAGGAGACGCGACGACAGCGCCGCGGCGGAAAGTCGGAAAGCGCGATAGCGAAGCAGCCATGTTGGAATACGTATTGTTCAGCTTTACAACTATCACGCGGGTAAGCCGCATTTAGCGAAGAAGCAATATTATTTGATGCTCTTTGTGTTGAAATGTTCTCTGAACTATCGCGGGGTCCCGTACAAAGCCCTTTTTTGCAATTCGCCTCTTGAAACTTTATAAACAGTAAAACCGTACGTTTTTATAGAATAAATTTATTTCGGTACACTTTTTCCAAAAAAGGGCTTTGTACGGGACCCCGCGGTAGTTCAGAGAACATTTCAACACAAAGAGCATAAAAAAATATTGCTTCTTCGCTAAATGCGGCTTACCCGCGTGATCGGGATATCGAGCTGTGCAAGAATAGCAGGAGACGCGACGACAGCGCCGCGGCGGAAAGTCGGAAAGCGCGATAGCGAAGCAGCTATGTTGGAATACGAATTGTTCAGCTTTATAACTATCACGCGGGTAAGCCGCATTTAGCGAAGAAGCAATATTATTTGATGCTCTTTGTGTTGAAATGTTCTCTGAACTATCGCGGGGTCCCGTACAAAGCCCTTTTTTGCAATTCGCCTCTTGAAACTTTATAAACGGTAAAAGCGTACGTTTTTATAGAATACATTTATTTCCCTACACTTTTCCCAAAAAAGGGCTTTGTACGGGACCCCGCGGTAGTTCAGAGAACATTTCAACACAAAGAGCATAAATAATATTGCTTCTTCGCTAAATGTGGCTTACCCGCGTGATCGGGAAATCGAGCTGTGCAAGAATAGCAGGAGACGCGACGACAGCGCCGCGGCGGAAAGTCGGAAAACGCGATGGCGAAGCAGCCATGTTGGAATACGAATTGTTCAGCTTTACAACTATCACGCGGGTAAGCCGCATTTAGCGAAGAAGCAATATTATACTCTTTGTGTTGAAATGTTCTCTGAACTATCGCGGGGTCCCGTACAAAGCCCTTTTTTGCAATTCGCCTCTTGAAACTTTATAAACAGTAAAAGCGTACGTTTTTATAGAATAAATTTATTTCGGTACACTTTTTCCAAAAAAGGGCTTTGTACGGGACCCCGCGGTAGTTCAGAGAACATTTCAACACAAAGAGCATAAAAAAATATTGCTTCTTCGCTAAATGCGGCTTACCCGCGTGATCGGGAAAACGAGCTGTGCAAGAATAGCAGGAGGCGCGACGACAGCGCCGCGGCAGGAAAGTCGGAAAGCGCGATAGCGAAGCAGCCATGTTGGAATACGAATTGTTCAGCTTTATAACTATCACGCGGGTAAGCCGCATTTAGCGAAGAAACAATATTATTTGATGCTCTTTGTGTTGAAATGTTCTCTGAACTATCGCGCGGTCCCGTACAAAGCCCTTTTTTGCAATTCGCCTCTTGAAACTTTATAAACGGTAAAAGCGTACGTTTTTATAGAATACATTTATTTCCCTACACTTTTCCCAAAAAAGGGCTTTGTACGGGACCCCGCGGTAGTTCAGAGAACATTTCAACACAAAGAGCATAAATAATATTGCTTCTTCGCTAAATGCGGCTTACCCGCGTGATCGGGAAATGGAGCAGTGCAAGAATAGCAGGAGACGCGACGACAGCGCCGCGGCGGAAAGTCGGAAAGCGCGATAGCGAAGCAGCCATGTTGGAATACGTATTGTTCAGCTTTACAACTATCACGCGGGTAAGCCGCATTTAGCGAAGAAGCAATATTATTTGATGCTCTTTGTGTTGAAATGTTCTCTGAACTATCGCGGGGTCCCGTACAAAGCCCTTTTTTGCAATTCGCCTCTTGAAACTTTATAAACAGTAAAAGCGTACGTTTTTGTAGAATACATTTATTTCCCTACACTTTTCCCAAAAAAGGGCTTTGTACGGGACCCCGCGGTAGTTCAGAGTACATTTCAACACAAAGAGCATAAAAAAATATTGCTTCTTCGCTAAATGTGGCTTACCCGCGTGATCGGGAAATCGAGCTGTGCAAGAATAGCAGGAGACGCGACGACAGCGCCGCGGCGGAAAGTCGGAAAGCGCGATAGCGAAGCAGCCATGTTGGAATACGTATTGTTCAGCTTTACAACTATCACGCGGGTAAGCCGCATTTAGCGAAGAAGCAATATTATTTGATGCTCTTTGTGTTGAAATGTTCTCTGAACTATCGCGGGGTCCCGTACAAAGCCCTTTTTTGCAATTCGCCTCTTGAAACTTTATAAACAGTAAAACCGTACGTTTTTATAGAATAAATTTATTTCGGTACACTTTTTCCAAAAAAGGGCTTTGTACGGGACCCCGCGGTAGTTCAAAGAACATTTCAACACAAAGAGCATAAAAAAATATTGCTTCTTCGCTAAATGCGGCTTACCCGCGTGATCGGGATATCGAGCTGTGCAAGAATAGCAGGAGACGCGACGACAGCGCCGCGGCGGAAAGTCGGAAAGCGCGATAGCGAAGCAGCTATGTTGGAATACGAATTGTTCAGCTTTATAACTATCACGCGGGTAAGCCGCATTTAGCGAAGAAGCAATATTATTTGATGCTCTTTGTGTTGAAATGTTCTCTGAACTATCGCGGGGTCCCGTACAAAGCCCTTTTTTGCAATTCGCCTCTTGAAACTTTATAAACGGTAAAAGCGTACGTTTTTATAGAATACATTTATTTCCCTACACTTTTCCCAAAAAAGGGCTTTGTACGGGACCCCGCGGTAGTTCAGCGAACATTTCAACACAAAGAGCATAAATAATATTGCTTCTTCGCTAAATGTGGCTTACCCGCGTGATCGGGAAATCGAGCTGTGCAAGAATAGCAGGAGACGCGACGACAGCGCCGCGGCGGAAAGTCGGAAAGCGCGATAGCGAAGCAGCTATGTTGGAATACGAATTGTTCAGCTTTATAACTATCACGCGGGTAAGCCGCATTTAGCGAAGAAGCAATATTATTTGATGCTCTTTGTGTTGAAATGTTCTCTGAACTATCGCGGGGTCCCGTACAAAGCCCTTTTTTGCAATTCGCCTCTTGAAACTTTATAAACGGTAAAAGCGTACGTTTTTATAGAATACATTTATTTCCCTACACTTTTCCCAAAAAAGGGCTTTGTACGGGACCCCGCGGTAGTTCAGAGAACATTTCAACACAAAGAGCATAAATAATATTGCTTCTTCGCTAAATGTGGCTTACCCGCGTGATCGGGAAATCGAGCTGTGCAAGAATAGCAGGAGACGCGACGACAGCGCCGCGGCGGAAAGTCGGAAAGCGCGATAGCGAAGCAGCTATGTTGGAATACGAATTGTTCAGCTTTATAACTATCACGCGGGTAAGCCGCATTTAGCGAAGAAGCAATATTATTTGATGCTCTTTGTGTTGAAATGTTCTCTGAACTATCGCGGGGTCCCGTACAAAGCCCTTTTTTGCAATTCGCCTCTTGAAACTTTATAAACGGTAAAAGCGTACGTTTTTATAGAATACATTTATTTCCCTACACTTTTCCCAAAAAAGGGCTTTGTACGGGACCCCGCGGTAGTTCAGAGAACATTTCAACACAAAGAGCATAAATAATATTGCTTCTTCGCTAAATGTGGCTTACCCGCGTGATCGGGAAATCGAGCTGTGCAAGAATAGCAGGAGACGCGACGACAGCGCCGCGGCGGAAAGTCGGAAAACGCGATGGCGAAGCAGCCATGTTGGAATACGTATTGTTCAGCTTTACAACTATCACGCGGGTAAGCCGCATTTAGCGAAGAAGCAATATTATTTGATGCTCTTTGTGTTGAAATGTTCTCTGAACTATCGCGGGGTCCCGTACAAAGCCCTTTTTTGCAATTCGCCTCTTGAAACTTTATAAACAGTAAAAGCGTACGTTTTTATAGAATAAATTTATTTCGGTACACTTTTTCCAAAAAAGGGCTTTGTACGGGACCCCGCGGTAGTTCAGAGAACATTTCAACACAAAGAGCATCAAAAAATATTGCTTCTTCGCTAAATGCGGCTTACCCGCGTGATCGGGAAATGGAGCTGTGCAAGAATAGCAGGAGACGCGACGACAGCGCCGCGGCGGAAAGTCGGAAAGCGCGATAGCGAAGCAGCCATGTTGGAATACGTATTGTTCAGCTTTACAACTATCACGCGGGTAAGCCGCATTTAGCGAAGAAGCAATATTATTTGATGCTCTTTGTGTTGAAATGTTCTCTGAACTATCGCGGGGTCCCGTACAAAGCCCTTTTTTGCAATTCGCCTCTTGAAACTTTATAAACAGTAAAACCGTACGTTTTTATAGAATAAATTTATTTCGGTACACTTTTTCCAAAAAAGGGCTTTGTACGGGACCCCGCGGTAGTTCAGAGAACATTTCAACACAAAGAGCATAAAAAAATATTGCTTCTTCGCTAAATGCGGCTTACCCGCGTGATCGGGATATCGAGCTGTGCAAGAATAGCAGGAGACGCGACGACAGCGCCGCGGCGGAAAGTCGGAAAGCGCGATAGCGAAGCAGCTATGTTGGAATACGAATTGTTCAGCTTTATAACTATCACGCGGGTAAGCCGCATTTAGCGAAGAAGCAATATTATTTGATGCTCTTTGTGTTGAAATGTTCTCTGAACTATCGCGGGGTCCCGTACAAAGCCCTTTTTTGCAATTCGCCTCTTGAAACTTTATAAACGGTAAAAGCGTACGTTTTTATAGAATACATTTATTTCCCTACACTTTTCCCAAAAAAGGGCTTTGTACGGGACCCCGCGGTAGTTCAGAGAACATTTCAACACAAAGAGCATAAATAATATTGCTTCTTCGCTAAATGTGGCTTACCCGCGTGATCGGGAAATCGAGCTGTGCAAGAATAGCAGGAGACGCGACGACAGCGCCGCGGCGGAAAGTCGGAAAACGCGATGGCGAAGCAGCCATGTTGGAATACGTATTGTTCAGCTTTACAACTATCACGCGGGTAAGCCGCATTTAGCGAAGAAGCAATATTATTTGATGCTCTTTGTGTTGAAATGTTCTCTGAACTATCGCGGGGTCCCGTACAAAGCCCTTTTTTGCAATTCGCCTCTTGAAACTTTATAAACAGTAAAAGCGTACGTTTTTATAGAATAAATTTATTTCGGTACACTTTTTCCAAAAAAGGGCTTTGTACGGGACCCCGCGGTAGTTCAGAGAACATTTCAACACAAAGAGCATCAAAAAATATTGCTTCTTCGCTAAATGCGGCTTACCCGCGTGATCGGGAAATGGAGCTGTGCAAGAATAGCAGGAGACGCGACGACAGCGCCGCGGCGGAAAGTCGGAAAGCGCGATAGCGAAGCAGCCATGTTGGAATACGTATTGTTCAGCTTTACAACTATCACGCGGGTAAGCCGCATTTAGCGAAGAAGCAATATTATTTGATGCTCTTTGTGTTGAAATGTTCTCTGAACTATCGCGGGGTCCCGTACAAAGCCCTTTTTTGCAATTCGCCTCTTGAAACTTTATAAACAGTAAAACCGTACGTTTTTATAGAATAAATTTATTTCGGTACACTTTTTCCAAAAAAGGGCTTTGTAAGGGACCCCGCGGTAGTTCAGAGAACATTTCAACACAAAGAGCATAAAAAAATATTGCTTCTTCGCTAAATGCGGCTTACCCGCGTGATCGGGATATCGAGCTGTGCAAGAATAGCAGGAGACGCGACGACAGCGCCGCGGCGGAAAGTCGGAAAGCGCGATAGCGAAGCAGCTATGTTGGAATACGAATTGTTCAGCTTTATAACTATCACGCGGGTAAGCCGCATTTAGCGAAGAAGCAATATTATTTGATGCTCTTTGTGTTGAAATGTTCTCTGAACTATCGCGGGGTCCCGTACAAAGCCCTTTTTTGCAATTCGCCTCTTGAAACTTTATAAACGGTAAAAGCGTACGTTTTTATAGAATACATTTATTTCCCTACACTTTTCCCAAAAAAGGGCTTTGTACGGGACCCCGCGGTAGTTCAGAGAACATTTCAACACAAAGAGCATAAATAATATTGCTTCTTCGCTAAATGTGGCTTACCCGCGTGATCGGGAAATCGAGCTGTGCAAGAATAGCAGGAGACGCGACGACAGCGCCGCGGCGGAAAGTCGGAAAACGCGATGGCGAAGCAGCCATGTTGGAATACGAATTGTTCAGCTTTACAATTATCACGCGGGTAAGCCGCATTTAGCGAAGAAGCAATATTATACTCTTTGTGTTGAAATGTTCTCTGAACTATCGCGGGGTCCCGTACAAAGCCCTTTTTTGCAATTCGCCTCTTGAAACTTTATAAACAGTAAAAGCGTACGTTTTTATAGAATAAATTTATTTCGGTACACTTTTTCCAAAAAAGGGCTTTGTACGGGACCCCGCGGTAGTTCAGAGAACATTTCAACACAAAGAGCATAAAAAAATATTGCTTCTTCGCTAAATGCGGCTTACCCGCGTGATCGGGAAAACGAGCTGTGCAAGAATAGCAGGAGGCGCGACGACAGCGCCGCGGCAGGAAAGTCGGAAAGCGCGATAGCGAAGCAGCCATGTTGGAATACGAATTGTTCAGCTTTATAACTATCACGCGGGTAAGCCGCATTTAGCGAAGAAACAATATTATTTGATGCTCTTTGTGTTGAAATGTTCTCTGAACTATCGCGCGGTCCCGTACAAAGCCCTTTTTTGCAATTCGCCTCTTGAAACTTTATAAACGGTAAAAGCGTACGTTTTTATAGAATACATTTATTTCCCTACACTTTTCCCAAAAAAGGGCTTTGTACGGGACCCCGCGGTAGTTCAGAGAACATTTCAACACAAAGAGCATAAATAATATTGCTTCTTCGCTAAATGCGGCTTACCCGCGTGATCGGGAAATGGAGCAGTGCAAGAATAGCAGGAGACGCGACGACAGCGCCGCGGCGGAAAGTCGGAAAGCGCGATAGCGAAGCAGCAATGTTGGAATACGAATTGTTCAGCTTTATAACTATCACGCGGGTAAGCCGCATTTAGCGAAGAAGCAATATTATTTGATGCTCTTTGTGTTGAAATGTTCTCTGAACTATCGCGGGGTCCCGTACAAAGCCCTTTTTTGCAATTCGCCTCTTGAAACTTTATAAACAGTAAAAGCGTACGTTTTTGTAGAATACATTTATTTCCCTACACTTTTCCCAAAAAAGGGCTTTGTACGGGACCCCGCGGTAGTTCAGAGTACATTTCAACACAAAGAGCATAAAAAAATATTGCTTCTTCGCTAAATGTGGCTTACCCGCGTGATCGGGATATCGAGCTGTGCAAGAATAGCAGGAGACGCGACGACAGCGCCGCGGCGGAAAGTCGGAAAGCGCGATAGCGAAGCAGCTATGTTGGAATACGAATTGTTCAGCTTTATAACTATCACGCGGGTAAGCCGCATTTAGCGAAGAAGCAATATTATTTGATGCTCTTTGTGTTGAAATGTTCTCTGAACTATCGCGGGGTCCCGTACAAAGCCCTTTTTTGCAATTCGCCTCTTGAAACTTTATAAACAGTAAAACCGTACGTTTTTATAGAATAAATTTATTTCGGTACACTTTTTCCAAAAAAGGGCTTTGTACGGGACCCCGCGGTAGTTCAGAGAACATTTCAACACAAAGAGCATAAAAAAATATTGCTTCTTCGCTAAATGCGGCTTACCCGCGTGATCGGGATATCGAGCTGTGCAAGAATAGCAGGAGACGCGACGACAGCGCCGCGGCGGAAAGTCGGAAAGCGCGATAGCGAAGCAGCTATGTTGGAATACGAATTGTTCAGCTTTATAACTATCACGCGGGTAAGCCGCATTTAGCGAAGAAGCAATATTATTTGATGCTCTTTGTGTTGAAATGTTCTCTGAACTATCGCGGGGTCCCGTACAAAGCCCTTTTTTGCAATTCGCCTCTTGAAACTTTATAAACGGTAAAAGCGTACGTTTTTATAGAATACATTTATTTCCCTACACTTTTCCCAAAAAAGGGCTTTGTACGGGACCCCGCGGTAGTTCAGAGAACATTTCAACACAAAGAGCATAAATAATATTGCTTCTTCGCTAAATGTGGCTTACCCGCGTGATCGGGAAATCGAGCTGTGCAAGAATAGCAGGAGACGCGACGACAGCGCCGCGGCGGAAAGTCGGAAAACGCGATGGCGAAGCAGCCATGTTGGAATACGTATTGTTCAGCTTTACAACTATCACGCGGGTAAGCCGCATTTAGCGAAGAAGCAATATTATTTGATGCTCTTTGTGTTGAAATGTTCTCTGAACTATCGCGGGGTCCCGTACAAAGCCCTTTTTTGCAATTCGCCTCTTGAAACTTTATAAACAGTAAAAGCGTACGTTTTTATAGAATAAATTTATTTCGGTACACTTTTTCCAAAAAAGGGCTTTGTACGGGACCCCGCGGTAGTTCAGAGAACATTTCAACACAAAGAGCATCAAAAAATATTGCTTCTTCGCTAAATGCGGCTTACCCGCGTGATCGGGAAATGGAGCTGTGCAAGAATAGCAGGAGACGCGACGACAGCGCCGCGGCGGAAAGTCGGAAAGCGCGATAGCGAAGCAGCCATGTTGGAATACGTATTGTTCAGCTTTACAACTATCACGCGGGTAAGCCGCATTTAGCGAAGAAGCAATATTATTTGATGCTCTTTGTGTTGAAATGTTCTCTGAACTATCGCGGGGTCCCGTACAAAGCCCTTTTTTGCAATTCGCCTCTTGAAACTTTATAAACAGTAAAACCGTACGTTTTTATAGAATAAATTTATTTCGGTACACTTTTTCCAAAAAAGGGCTTTGTAAGGGACCCCGCGGTAGTTCAGAGAACATTTCAACACAAAGAGCATAAAAAAATATTGCTTCTTCGCTAAATGCGGCTTACCCGCGTGATCGGGATATCGAGCTGTGCAAGAATAGCAGGAGACGCGACGACAGCGCCGCGGCGGAAAGTCGGAAAGCGCGATAGCGAAGCAGCTATGTTGGAATACGAATTGTTCAGCTTTATAACTATCACGCGGGTAAGCCGCATTTAGCGAAGAAGCAATATTATTTGATGCTCTTTGTGTTGAAATGTTCTCTGAACTATCGCGGGGTCCCGTACAAAGCCCTTTTTTGCAATTCGCCTCTTGAAACTTTATAAACGGTAAAAGCGTACGTTTTTATAGAATACATTTATTTCCCTACACTTTTCCCAAAAAAGGGCTTTGTACGGGACCCCGCGGTAGTTCAGAGAACATTTCAACACAAAGAGCATAAATAATATTGCTTCTTCGCTAAATGTGGCTTACCCGCGTGATCGGGAAATCGAGCTGTGCAAGAATAGCAGGAGACGCGACGACAGCGCCGCGGCGGAAAGTCGGAAAACGCGATGGCGAAGCAGCCATGTTGGAATACGAATTGTTCAGCTTTACAACTATCACGCGGGTAAGCCGCATTTAGCGAAGAAGCAATATTATACTCTTTGTGTTGAAATGTTCTCTGAACTATCGCGGGGTCCCGTACAAAGCCCTTTTTTGCAATTCGCCTCTTGAAACTTTATAAACAGTAAAAGCGTACGTTTTTATAGAATAAATTTATTTCGGTACACTTTTTCCAAAAAAGGGCTTTGTACGGGACCCCGCGGTAGTTCAGAGAACATTTCAACACAAAGAGCATAAAAAAATATTGCTTCTTCGCTAAATGCGGCTTACCCGCGTGATCGGGAAAACGAGCTGTGCAAGAATAGCAGGAGGCGCGACGACAGCGCCGCGGCAGGAAAGTCGGAAAGCGCGGTAGCGAAGCAGCCATGTTGGAATACGAATTGTTCAGCTTTATAACTATCACGCGGGTAAGCCGCATTTAGCGAAGAAACAATATTATTTGATGCTCTTTGTGTTGAAATGTTCTCTGAACTATCGCGCGGTCCCGTACAAAGCCCTTTTTTGCAATTCGCCTCTTGAAACTTTATAAACGGTAAAAGCGTACGTTTTTATAGAATACATTTATTTCCCTACACTTTTCCCAAAAAAGGGCTTTGTACGGGACCCCGCGGTAGTTCAGAGAACATTTCAACACAAAGAGCATAAATAATATTGCTTCTTCGCTAAATGCGGCTTACCCGCGTGATCGGGAAATGGAGCAGTGCAAGAATAGCAGGAGACGCGACGACAGCGCCGCGGCGGAAAGTCGGAAAGCGCGATAGCGAAGCAGCAATGTTGGAATACGTATTGTTGAACTTTACAACTATCACGCGGGTAAGCCGCATTTAGCGAAGAAGCAATATTATTTGATGCTCTTTGTGTTGAAATGTTCTCTGAACTATCGCGGGGTCCCGTACAAAGCCCTTTTTTGCAATTCGCCTCTTGAAACTTTATAAACAGTAAAAGCGTACGTTTTTGTAGAATACATTTATTTCCCTACACTTTTCCCAAAAAAGGGCTTTGTACGGGACCCCGCGGTAGTTCAGAGTACATTTCAACACAAAGAGCATAAAAAAATATTGCTTCTTCGCTAAATGTGGCTTACCCGCGTGATCGGGAAATCGAGCTGTGCAAGAATAGCAGGAGACGCGACGACAGCGCCGCGGCGGAAAGTCGGAAAGCGCGATGGCGAAGCAGCCATGTTGGAATACGAATTGTTCAGCTTTACAACTATCACGCGGGTAAGCCGCATTTAGCGAAGAAGCAATATTATTTGATGCTCTTTGTGTTGAAATGTTCTCTGAACTATCGCGGGGTCCCGTACAAAGCCCTTTTTTGCAATTCGCCTCTTGAAACTTTATAAACAGTAAAAGCGTACGTTTTTATAGAATAAATTTATTTCGGTACACTTTTTCCAAAAAAGGGCTTTGTACGGGACCCCGCGGTAGTTCAGAGAACATTTCAACACAAAGAGCATCAAAAAATATTGCTTCTTCGCTAAATGCGGCTTACCCGCGTGATCGGGAAATGGAGCTGTGCAAGAATAGCAGGAGACGCGACGACAGCGCCGCGGCGGAAAGTCGGAAAGCGCGATAGCGAAGCAGCCATGTTGGAATACGTATTGTTCAGCTTTACAACTATCACGCGGGTAAGCCGCATTTAGCGAAGAAGCAATATTATTTGATGCTCTTTGTGTTGAAATGTTCTCTGAACTATCGCGGGGTCCCGTACAAAGCCCTTTTTTGCAATTCGCCTCTTGAAACTTTATAAACAGTAAAAGCGTACGTTTTTATAGAATAAATTTATTTCGGTACACTTTTTCCAAAAAAGGGCTTTGTACGGGACCCCGCGGTAGTTCAGAGAACATTTCAACACAAAGAGCATAAATAATATTGCTTCTTCGCTAAATGCGGCTTACCCGCGTGATAGTTGTAAAGCTGAACAATACGTATTCCAACATGGCTGCTTCGCTATCGCGCTTTCCGACTTTCCGCCGCGGCGCTGTCGTCGCGTCTCCTGCTATTCTTGCACTGCTCCATTTCCCGATCACGCGGGTAAGCCGCATTTAGCGAAGAAGCAATATTTTTTGATGCTCTTTGTGTTGAAATGTTCTCTGAACTACCGCGGGGTCCCGTACAAAGCCTTTTTTTGGAAAAAGTGTACCGAAATAAATTTATTCTATAAAAACGTACGCTTTTACTGTTTATAAAGTTTCAAGAGGCGAATTGCAAAAAAGGGCTTTGTACGGGACCCCGCGATAGTTCAGAGAACATTTCAACACAAAGAGCATCAAAAAATATTGCTTCTTCGCTAAATGCGGCTTACCCGCGTGATCGGGAAATGGAGCTGTGCAAGAATAGCAGGAGACGCGACGACAGCGCCGCGGCGGAAAGTCGGAAAGCGCGATAGCGAAGCAGCCATGTTGGAATACGTATTGTTCAGCTTTACAACTATCACGCGGGTAAGCCGCATTTAGCGAAGAAGCAATATTATTTGATGCTCTTTGTGTTGAAATGTTCTCTGAACTATCGCGGGGTCCCGTACAAAGCCCTTTTTTGCAATTCGCCTCTTGAAACTTTATAAACAGTAAAAGCGTACGTTTTTATAGAATAAATTTATTTCGGTACACTTTTTCCAAAAAAGGGCTTTGTACGGGACCCCGCGGTAGTTCAGAGAACATTTCAACACAAAGAGCATCAAAAAATATTGCTTCTTCGCTAAATGCGGCTTACCCGCGTGATCGGGAAATGGAGCTGTGCAAGAATAGCAGGAGACGCGACGACAGCGCCGCGGCGGAAAGTCGGAAAGCGCGATAGCGAAGCAGCCATGTTGGAATACGTATTGTTCAGCTTTACAACTATCACGCGGGTAAGCCGCATTTAGCGAAGAAGCAATATTATTTGATGCTCTTTGTGTTGAAATGTTCTCTGAACTATCGCGGGGTCCCGTACAAAGCCCTTTTTTGCAATTCGCCTCTTGAAACTTTATAAACAGTAAAAGCGTACGTTTTTATAGAATAAATTTATTTCGGTACACTTTTTCCAAAAAAGGGCTTTGTACGGGACCCCGCGGTAGTCCAGAGAACATTTCAACACAAAGAGCATCAAAAAATATTGCTTCTTCGCTAAATGCGGCTTACCCGCGTGATCGGGAAATGGAGCTGTGCAAGAATAGCAGGAGACGCGACGACAGCGCCGCGGCGGAAAGTCGGAAAGCGCGATAGCGAAGCAGCCATGTTGGAATACGTATTGTTCAGCTTTACAACTATCACGCGGGTAAGCCGCATTTAGCGAAGAAGCAATATTATTTGATGCTCTTTGTGTTGAAATGTTCTCTGAACTATCGCGGGGTCCCGTACAAAGCCCTTTTTTGCAATTCGCCTCTTGAAACTTTATAAACAGTAAAAGCGTACGTTTTTATAGAATAAATTTATTTCGGTACACTTTTTCCAAAAAAGGGCTTTGTACGGGACCCCGCGGTAGTTCAGAGAACATTTCAACACAAAGAGCATCAAAAAATATTGCTTCTTCGCTAAATGCGGCTTACCCGCGTGATCGGGAAATGGAGCTGTGCAAGAATAGCAGGAGACGCGACGACAGCGCCGCGGCGGAAAGTCGGAAAGCGCGATAGCGAAGCAGCCATGTTGGAATACGTATTGTTCAGCTTTACAACTATCACGCGGGTAAGCCGCATTTAGCGAAGAAGCAATATTATTTGATGCTCTTTGTGTTGAAATGTTCTCTGAACTATCGCGGGGTCCCGTACAAAGCCCTTTTTTGCAATTCGCCTCTTGAAACTTTATAAACAGTAAAACCGTACGTTTTTTTGAATAAATTTATTTCGGTACACTTTTTCCAAAAAAGGGCTTTGTACGGGACCCCGCGGTAGTTCAGAGAACATTTCAACACAAAGAGCATCAAAAAATATTGCTTCTTCGCTAAATGCGGCTTACCCGCGTGATCGGGAAATGGAGCTGTGCAAGAATAGCAGGAGACGCGACGACAGCGCCGCGGCGGAAAGTCGGAAAGCGCGATAGCGAAGCAGCCATGTTGGAATACGTATTGTTCAGCTTTACAACTATCACGCGGGTAAGCCGCATTTAGCGAAGAAGCAATATTATTTGATGCTCTTTGTGTTGAAATGTTCTCTGAACTATCGCGGGGTCCCGTACAAAGCCCTTTTTTGCAATTCGCCTCTTGAAACTTTATAAACGGTAAAACCGTACGTTTTTATAGAATAAATTTATTTCGGTACACTTTTTCCAAAAAAGGGCTTTGTAAGGGACCCCGCGGTAGTTCAGAGAACATTTCAACACAAAGAGCATAAAAAAATATTGCTTCTTCGCTAAATGCGGCTTACCCGCGTGATCGGGATATCGAGCTGTGCAAGAATAGCAGGAGACGCGACGACAGCGCCGCGGCGGAAAGTCGGAAAGCGCGATGGCGAAGCAGCCATGTTGGAATACGAATTGTTCAGCTTTACAACTATCACGCGGGTAAGCCGCATTTAGCGAAGAAGCAATATTATTTGATGCTCTTTGTGTTGAAATGTTCTCTGAACTATCGCGGGGTCCCGTACAAAGCCCTTTTTTGCAATTCGCCTCTTGAAACTTTATAAACAGTAAAAGCGTACGTTTTTATAGAATAAATTTATTTCGGTACACTTTTTCCAAAAAAGGGCTTTGTACGGGACCCCGCGGTAGTTCAGAGAACATTTCAACACAAAGAGCATCAAAAAATATTGCTTCTTCGCTAAATGCGGCTTACCCGCGTGATCGGGAAATGGAGCTGTGCAAGAATAGCAGGAGACGCGACGACAGCGCCGCGGCGGAAAGTCGGAAAGCGCGATAGCGAAGCAGCCATGTTGGAATACGTATTGTTCAGCTTTACAACTATCACGCGGGTAAGCCGCATTTAGCGAAGAAGCAATATTATTTGATGCTCTTTGTGTTGAAATGTTCTCTGAACTATCGCGGGGTCCCGTACAAAGCCCTTTTTTGCAATTCGCCTCTTGAAACTTTATAAACAGTAAAAGCGTACGTTTTTATAGAATAAATTTATTTCGGTACACTTTTTCCAAAAAAGGGCTTTGTACGGGACCCCGCGGTAGTTCAGAGAACATTTCAACACAAAGAGCATAAATAATATTGCTTCTTCGCTAAATGCGGCTTACCCGCGTGATAGTTGTAAAGCTGAACAATACGTATTCCAACATGGCTGCTTCGCTATCGCGCTTTCCGACTTTCCGCCGCGGCGCTGTCGTCGCGTCTCCTGCTATTCTTGCACTGCTCCATTTCCCGATCACGCGGGTAAGCCGCATTTAGCGAAGAAGCAATATTTTTTGATGCTCTTTGTGTTGAAATGTTCTCTGAACTACCGCGGGGTCCCGTACAAAGCCTTTTTTTGGAAAAAGTGTACCGAAATAAATTTATTCTATAAAAACGTACGCTTTTACTGTTTATAAAGTTTCAAGAGGCGAATTGCAAAAAAGGGCTTTGTACGGGACCCCGCGATAGTTCAGAGAACATTTCAACACAAAGAGCATCAAAAAATATTGCTTCTTCGCTAAATGCGGCTTACCCGCGTGATCGGGAAATGGAGCTGTGCAAGAATAGCAGGAGACGCGACGACAGCGCCGCGGCGGAAAGTCGGAAAGCGCGATAGCGAAGCAGCCATGTTGGAATACGTATTGTTCAGCTTTACAACTATCACGCGGGTAAGCCGCATTTAGCGAAGAAGCAATATTATTTGATGCTCTTTGTGTTGAAATGTTCTCTGAACTATCGCGGGGTCCCGTACAAAGCCCTTTTTTGCAATTCGCCTCTTGAAACTTTATAAACAGTAAAAGCGTACGTTTTTATAGAATAAATTTATTTCGGTACACTTTTTCCAAAAAAGGGCTTTGTACGGGACCCCGCGGTAGTTCAGAGAACATTTCAACACAAAGAGCATCAAAAAATATTGCTTCTTCGCTAAATGCGGCTTACCCGCGTGATCGGGAAATGGAGCTGTGCAAGAATAGCAGGAGACGCGACGACAGCGCCGCGGCGGAAAGTCGGAAAGCGCGATAGCGAAGCAGCCATGTTGGAATACGTATTGTTCAGCTTTACAACTATCACGCGGGTAAGCCGCATTTAGCGAAGAAGCAATATTATTTGATGCTCTTTGTGTTGAAATGTTCTCTGAACTATCGCGGGGTCCCGTACAAAGCCCTTTTTTGCAATTCGCCTCTTGAAACTTTATAAACAGTAAAAGCGTACGTTTTTATAGAATAAATTTATTTCGGTACACTTTTTCCAAAAAAGGGCTTTGTACGGGACCCCGCGGTAGTCCAGAGAACATTTCAACACAAAGAGCATCAAAAAATATTGCTTCTTCGCTAAATGCGGCTTACCCGCGTGATCGGGAAATGGAGCTGTGCAAGAATAGCAGGAGACGCGACGACAGCGCCGCGGCGGAAAGTCGGAAAGCGCGATAGCGAAGCAGCCATGTTGGAATACGTATTGTTCAGCTTTACAACTATCACGCGGGTAAGCCGCATTTAGCGAAGAAGCAATATTATTTGATGCTCTTTGTGTTGAAATGTTCTCTGAACTATCGCGGGGTCCCGTACAAAGCCCTTTTTTGCAATTCGCCTCTTGAAACTTTATAAACAGTAAAAGCGTACGTTTTTATAGAATAAATTTATTTCGGTACACTTTTTCCAAAAAAGGGCTTTGTACGGGACCCCGCGGTAGTTCAGAGAACATTTCAACACAAAGAGCATAAAAAAATATTGCTTCTTCGCTAAATGCGGCTTACCCGCGTGATCGGGATATCGAGCTGTGCAAGAATAGCAGGAGACGCGACGACAGCGCCGCGGCGGAAAGTCGGAAAGCGCGATAGCGAAGCAGCTATGTTGGAATACGAATTGTTCAGCTTTATAACTATCACGCGGGTAAGCCGCATTTAGCGAAGAAGCAATATTATTTGATGCTCTTTGTGTTGAAATGTTCTCTGAACTATCGCGGGGTCCCGTACAAAGCCCTTTTTTGCAATTCGCCTCTTGAAACTTTATAAACGGTAAAAGCGTACGTTTTTATAGAATACATTTATTTCCCTACACTTTTCCCAAAAAAGGGCTTTGTACGGGACCCCGCGGTAGTTCAGAGAACATTTCAACACAAAGAGCATAAATAATATTGCTTCTTCGCTAAATGTGGCTTACCCGCGTGATCGGGAAATCGAGCTGTGCAAGAATAGCAGGAGACGCGACGACAGCGCCGCGGCGGAAAGTCGGAAAACGCGATGGCGAAGCAGCCATGTTGGAATACGAATTGTTCAGCTTTACAACTATCACGCGGGTAAGCCGCATTTAGCGAAGAAGCAATATTATACTCTTTGTGTTGAAATGTTCTCTGAACTATCGCGGGGTCCCGTACAAAGCCCTTTTTTGCAATTCGCCTCTTGAAACTTTATAAACAGTAAAAGCGTACGTTTTTATAGAATAAATTTATTTCGGTACACTTTTTCCAAAAAAGGGCTTTGTACGGGACCCCGCGGTAGTTCAGAGAACATTTCAACACAAAGAGCATAAAAAAATATTGCTTCTTCGCTAAATGCGGCTTACCCGCGTGATCGGGAAAACGAGCTGTGCAAGAATAGCAGGAGGCGCGACGACAGCGCCGCGGCAGGAAAGTCGGAAAGCGCGATAGCGAAGCAGCCATGTTGGAATACGAATTGTTCAGCTTTATAACTATCACGCGGGTAAGCCGCATTTAGCGAAGAAACAATATTATTTGATGCTCTTTGTGTTGAAATGTTCTCTGAACTATCGCGCGGTCCCGTACAAAGCCCTTTTTTGCAATTCGCCTCTTGAAACTTTATAAACGGTAAAAGCGTACGTTTTTATAGAATACATTTATTTCCCTACACTTTTCCCAAAAAAGGGCTTTGTACGGGACCCCGCGGTAGTTCAGAGAACATTTCAACACTAAGAGCATAAATAATATTGCTTCTTCGCTAAATGCGGCTTACCCGCGTGATCGGGAAATGGAGCAGTGCAAGAATAGCAGGAGACGCGACGACAGCGCCGCGGCGGAAAGTCGGAAAGCGCGATAGCGAAGCAGCCATGTTGGAATACGTATTGTTCAGCTTTACAACTATCACGCGGGTAAGCCGCATTTAGCGAAGAAGCAATATTATTTGATGCTCTTTGTGTTGAAATGTTCTCTGAACTATCGCGGGGTCCCGTACAAAGCCCTTTTTTGCAATTCGCCTCTTGAAACTTTATAAACAGTAAAAGCGTACGTTTTTGTAGAATACATTTATTTCCCTACACTTTTCCCAAAAAAGGGCTTTGTACGGGACCCCGCGGTAGTTCAGAGTACATTTCAACACAAAGAGCATAAAAAAATATTGCTTCTTCGCTAAATGTGGCTTACCCGCGTGATCGGGAAATCGAGCTGTGCAAGAATAGCAGGAGACGCGACGACAGCGCCGCGGCGGAAAGTCGGAAAGCGCGATGGCGAAGCAGCCATGTTGGAATACGAATTGTTCAGCTTTACAACTATCACGCGGGTAAGCCGCATTTAGCGAAGAAGCAATATTATTTGATGCTCTTTGTGTTGAAATGTTCTCTGAACTATCGCGGGGTCCCGTACAAAGCCCTTTTTTGCAATTCGCCTCTTGAAACTTTATAAACAGTAAAAGCGTACGTTTTTATAGAATAAATTTATTTCGGTACACTTTTTCCAAAAAAGGGCTTTGTACGGGACCCCGCGGTAGTTCAGAGAAAATTTCAATACAAAGAGCATCAAAAAATATTGCTTCTTCGCTAAATGCGGCTTACCCGCGTGATCGGGAAATGGAGCTGTGCAAGAATAGCAGGAGACGCGACGACAGCGCCGCGGCGGAAAGTCGGAAAGCGCGATAGCGAAGCAGCCATGTTGGAATACGTATTGTTCAGCTTTACAACTATCACGCGGGTAAGCCGCATTTAGCGAAGAAGCAATATTATTTGATGCTCTTTGTGTTGAAATGTTCTCTGAACTATCGCGGGGTCCCGTACAAAGCCCTTTTTTGCAATTCGCCTCTTGAAACTTTATAAACAGTAAAACCGTACGTTTTTATAGAATAAATTTATTTCGGTACACTTTTTCCAAAAAAGGGCTTTGTACGGGACCCCGCGGTAGTTCAGAGAACATTTCAACACAAAGAGCATAAAAAAATATTGCTTCTTCGCTAAATGCGGCTTACCCGCGTGATCGGAATATCGAGCTGTGCAAGAATAGCAGGAGACGCGACGACAGCGCCGCGGCGGAAAGTCGGAAAGCGCGATAGCGAAGCAGCTATGTTGGAATAAGAATTGTTCAGCTTTATAACTATCACGCGGGTAAGCCGCATTTAGCGAAGAAGCAATATTATTTGATGCTCTTTGTGTTGAAATGTTCTCTGAACTATCGCGGGGTCCCGTACAAAGCCCTTTTTTGCAATTCGCCTCTTGAAACTTTATAAACGGTAAAAGCGTACGTTTTTATAGAATACATTTATTTCCCTACACTTTTCCCAAAGAAGGGCTTTGTACGGGACCCCGCGGTAGTTCAGAGAACATTTCAACACAAAGAGCATAAATAATATTGCTTCTTCGCTAAATGTGGCTTACCCGCGTGATCGGGAAATCGAGCTGTGCAAGAATAGCAGGAGACGCGACGACAGCGCCGCGGCGGAAAGTCGGAAAACGCGATGGCGAAGCAGCCATGTTGGAATACGAATTGTTCAGCTTTACAACTATCACGCGGGTAAGCCGCATTTAGCGAAGAAGCAATATTATACTCTTTGTGTTGAAATGTTCTCTGAACTATCGCGGGGTCCCGTACAAAGCCCTTTTTTGCAATTCGCCTCTTGAAACTTTATAAACAGTAAAAGCGTACGTTTTTATAGAATAAATTTATTTCGGTACACTTTTTCCAAAAAAGGGCTTTGTACGGGACCCCGCGGTAGTTCAGAGAACATTTCAACACAAAGAGCATAAAAAAATATTGCTTCTTCGCTAAATGCGGCTTACCCGAGTGATCGGGAAAACGAGCTGTGCAAGAATAGCAGGAGGCGCGACGACAGCGCCGCGGCAGGAAAGTCGGAAAGCGCGATAGCGAAGCAGCCATGTTGGAATACGAATTGTTCAGCTTTATAACTATCACGCGGGTAAGCCGCATTTAGCGAAGAAACAATATTATTTGATGCTCTTTGTGTTGAAATGTTCTCTGAACTATCGCGCGGTCCCGTACAAAGCCCTTTTTTGCAATTCGCCTCTTGAAACTTTATAAACGGTAAAAGCGTACGTTTTTATAGAATACATTTATTTCCCTACACTTTTCCCAAAAAAGGGCTTTGTACGGGACCCCGCGGTAGTTCAGAGAACATTTCAACACAAAGAGCATAAATAATATTGCTTCTTCGCTAAATGCGGCTTACCCGCGTGATCGGGAAATGGAGCAGTGCAAGAATAGCAGGAGACGCGACGACAGCGCCGCGGCGGAAAGTCGGAAAGCGCGATGGCGAAGCAGCCATGTTGGAATACGAATTGTTCAGCTTTACAACTATCACGCGGGTAAGCCGCATTTAGCGAAGAAGCAATATTATTTGATGCTCTTTGTGTTGAAATGTTCTCTGAACTATCGCGGGGTCCCGTACAAAGCCCTTTTTTGCAATTCGCCTCTTGAAACTTTATAAACAGTAAAACCGTACGTTTTTATAGAATAAATTTATTTCGGTACACTTTTTACAAAAAACGGCTTTGTAAGGGACCCCGCGGTAGTTCAGAGAACATTTCAACACAAAGAGCATAAATAATATTGCTTCTTCGCTAAATGTGGCTTACCCGCGTGATCGGGAAATCGAGCTGTGCAAGAATAGCAGGAGACGCGACGACAGCGCCGCGGCGGAAAGTCGGAAAACGCGATGGCGAAGCAGCCATGTTGGAATACGTATTGTTCAGCTTTACAACTATCACGCGGGTAAGCCGCATTTAGCGAAGAAGCAATATTATTTGATGCTCTTTGTGTTGAAATGTTCTCTGAACTATCGCGGGGTCCCGTACAAAGCCCTTTTTTGCAATTCGCCTCTTGAAACTTTATAAACAGTAAAAGCGTACGTTTTTATAGAATAAATTTATTTCGGTACACTTTTTCCAAAAAAGGGCTTTGTACGGGACCCCGCGGTAGTTCAGAGAACATTTCAACACAAAGAGCATCAAAAAATATTGCTTCTTCGCTAAATGCGGCTTACCCGCGTGATCGGGAAATGGAGCTGTGCAAGAATAGCAGGAGACGCGACGACAGCGCCGCGGCGGAAAGTCGGAAAGCGCGATAGCGAAGCAGCCATGTTGGAATACGTATTGTTCAGCTTTACAACTATCACGCGGGTAAGCCGCATTTAGCGAAGAAGCAATATTATTTGATGCTCTTTGTGTTGAAATGTTCTCTGAACTATCGCGGGGTCCCGTACAAAGCCCTTTTTTGCAATTCGCCTCTTGAAACTTTATAAACAGTAAAACCGTACGTTTTTATAGAATAAATTTATTTCGGTACACTTTTTCCAAAAAAGGGCTTTGTACGGGACCCCGCGGTAGTTCAGAGAACATTTCAACACAAAGAGCATAAAAAAATATTGCTTCTTCGCTAAATGCGGCTTACCCGCGTGATCGGGATATCGAGCTGTGCAAGAATAGCAGGAGACGCGACGACAGCGCCGCGGCGGAAAGTCGGAAAGCGCGATAGCGAAGCAGCCATGTTGGAATACGTATTGTTCAGCTTTACAACTATCACGCGGGTAAGCCGCATTTAGCGAAGAAGCAATATTATTTGATGCTCTTTGTGTTGAAATGTTCTCTGAACTATCGCGGGGTCCCGTACAAAGCCCTTTTTTGCAATTCGCCTCTTGAAACTTTATAAACAGTAAAAGCGTACGTTTTTATAGAATAAATTTATTTCGGTACACTTTTTCCAAAAAAGGGCTTTGTACGGGACCCCGCGGTAGTTCAGAGAACATTTCAACACAAAGAGCATCAAAAAATATTGCTTCTTCGCTAAATGCGGCTTACCCGCGTGATCGGGAAATGGAGCTGTGCAAGAATAGCAGGAGACGCGACGACAGCGCCGCGGCGGAAAGTCGGAAAGCGCGATAGCGAAGCAGCCATGTTGGAATACGTATTGTTCAGCTTTACAACTATCACGCGGGTAAGCCGCATTTAGCGAAGAAGCAATATTATTTGATGCTCTTTGTGTTGAAATGTTCTCTGAACTATCGCGGGGTCCCGTACAAAGCCCTTTTTTGCAATTCGCCTCTTGAAACTTTATAAACAGTAAAACCGTACGTTTTTATAGAATAAATTTATTTCGGTACACTTTTTCCAAAAAAGGGCTTTGTAAGGGACCCCGCGGTAGTTCAGAGAACATTTCAACACAAAGAGCATAAAAAAATATTGCTTCTTCGCTAAATGCGGCTTACCCGCGTGATCGGGATATCGAGCTGTGCAAGAATAGCAGGAGACGCGACGACAGCGCCGCGGCGGAAAGTCGGAAAGCGCGATGGCGAAGCAGCCATGTTGGAATACGAATTGTTCAGCTTTACAACTATCACGCGGGTAAGCCGCATTTAGCGAAGAAGCAATATTATTTGATGCTCTTTGTGTTGAAATGTTCTCTGAACTATCGCGGGGTCCCGTACAAAGCCCTTTTTTGCAATTCGCCTCTTGAAACTTTATAAACAGTAAAAGCGTACGTTTTTATAGAATAAATTTATTTCGGTACACTTTTTCCAAAAAAGGGCTTTGTACGGGACCCCGCGGTAGTTCAGAGAACATTTCAACACAAAGAGCATCAAAAAATATTGCTTCTTCGCTAAATGCGGCTTACCCGCGTGATCGGGAAATGGAGCTGTGCAAGAATAGCAGGAGACGCGACGACAGCGCCGCGGCGGAAAGTCGGAAAGCGCGATAGCGAAGCAGCCATGTTGGAATACGTATTGTTCAGCTTTACAACTATCACGCGGGTAAGCCGCATTTAGCGAAGAAGCAATATTATTTGATGCTCTTTGTGTTGAAATGTTCTCTGAACTATCGCGGGGTCCCGTACAAAGCCCTTTTTTGCAATTCGCCTCTTGAAACTTTATAAACGGTAAAAGCGTACGTTTTTATAGAATACATTTATTTCCCTACACTTTTCCCAAAAAAGGGCTTTGTACGGGACCCCGCGGTAGTTCAGAGAACATTTCAACACAAAGAGCATAAATAATATTGCTTCTTCGCTAAATGCGGCTTACCCGCGTGATCGGGAAATGGAGCAGTGCAAGAATAGCAGGAGACGCGACGACAGCGCCGCGGCGGAAAGTCGGAAAGCGCGATGGCGAAGCAGCCATGTTGGAATACGAATTGTTCAGCTTTACAACTATCACGCGGGTAAGCCGCATTTAGCGAAGAAGCAATATTATTTGATGCTCTTTGTGTTGAAATGTTCTCTGAACTATCGCGGGGTCCCGTACAAAGCCCTTTTTTGCAATTCGCCTCTTGAAACTTTATAAACAGTAAAACCGTACGTTTTTATAGAATAAATTTATTTCGGTACACTTTTTACAAAAAACGGCTTTGTAAGGGACCCCGCGGTAGTTCAGAGAACATTTCAACACAAAGAGCATAAATAATATTGCTTCTTCGCTAAATGTGGCTTACCCGCGTGATCGGGAAATCGAGCTGTGCAAGAATAGCAGGAGACGCGACGACAGCGCCGCGGCGGAAAGTCGGAAAACGCGATGGCGAAGCAGCCATGTTGGAATACGTATTGTTCAGCTTTACAACTATCACGCGGGTAAGCCGCATTTAGCGAAGAAGCAATATTATTTGATGCTCTTTGTGTTGAAATGTTCTCTGAACTATCGCGGGGTCCCGTACAAAGCCCTTTTTTGCAATTCGCCTCTTGAAACTTTATAAACAGTAAAAGCGTACGTTTTTATAGAATAAATTTATTTCGGTACACTTTTTCCAAAAAAGGGCTTTGTACGGGACCCCGCGGTAGTTCAGAGAACATTTCAACACAAAGAGCATCAAAAAATATTGCTTCTTCGCTAAATGCGGCTTACCCGCGTGATCGGGAAATGGAGCTGTGCAAGAATAGCAGGAGACGCGACGACAGCGCCGCGGCGGAAAGTCGGAAAGCGCGATAGCGAAGCAGCCATGTTGGAATACGTATTGTTCAGCTTTACAACTATCACGCGGGTAAGCCGCATTTAGCGAAGAAGCAATATTATTTGATGCTCTTTGTGTTGAAATGTTCTCTGAACTATCGCGGGGTCCCGTACAAAGCCCTTTTTTGCAATTCGCCTCTTGAAACTTTATAAACAGTAAAACCGTACGTTTTTATAGAATAAATTTATTTCGGTACACTTTTTCCAAAAAAGGGCTTTGTACGGGACCCCGCGGTAGTTCAGAGAACATTTCAACACAAAGAGCATAAAAAAATATTGCTTCTTCGCTAAATGCGGCTTACCCGCGTGATCGGGATATCGAGCTGTGCAAGAATAGCAGGAGACGCGACGACAGCGCCGCGGCGGAAAGTCGGAAAGCGCGATAGCGAAGCAGCCATGTTGGAATACGTATTGTTCAGCTTTACAACTATCACGCGGGTAAGCCGCATTTAGCGAAGAAGCAATATTATTTGATGCTCTTTGTGTTGAAATGTTCTCTGAACTATCGCGGGGTCCCGTACAAAGCCCTTTTTTGCAATTCGCCTCTTGAAACTTTATAAACAGTAAAAGCGTACGTTTTTATAGAATAAATTTATTTCGGTACACTTTTTCCAAAAAAGGGCTTTGTACGGGACCCCGCGGTAGTTCAGAGAACATTTCAACACAAAGAGCATCAAAAAATATTGCTTCTTCGCTAAATGCGGCTTACCCGCGTGATCGGGAAATGGAGCTGTGCAAGAATAGCAGGAGACGCGACGACAGCGCCGCGGCGGAAAGTCGGAAAGCGCGATAGCGAAGCAGCCATGTTGGAATACGTATTGTTCAGCTTTACAACTATCACGCGGGTAAGCCGCATTTAGCGAAGAAGCAATATTATTTGATGCTCTTTGTGTTGAAATGTTCTCTGAACTATCGCGGGGTCCCGTACAAAGCCCTTTTTTGCAATTCGCCTCTTGAAACTTTATAAACAGTAAAACCGTACGTTTTTATAGAATAAATTTATTTCGGTACACTTTTTCCAAAAAAGGGCTTTGTAAGGGACCCCGCGGTAGTTCAGAGAACATTTCAACACAAAGAGCATAAAAAAATATTGCTTCTTCGCTAAATGCGGCTTACCCGCGTGATCGGGATATCGAGCTGTGCAAGAATAGCAGGAGACGCGACGACAGCGCCGCGGCGGAAAGTCGGAAAGCGCGATGGCGAAGCAGCCATGTTGGAATACGAATTGTTCAGCTTTACAACTATCACGCGGGTAAGCCGCATTTAGCGAAGAAGCAATATTATTTGATGCTCTTTGTGTTGAAATGTTCTCTGAACTATCGCGGGGTCCCGTACAAAGCCCTTTTTTGCAATTCGCCTCTTGAAACTTTATAAACAGTAAAAGCGTACGTTTTTATAGAATAAATTTATTTCGGTACACTTTTTCCAAAAAAGGGCTTTGTACGGGACCCCGCGGTAGTTCAGAGAACATTTCAACACAAAGAGCATCAAAAAATATTGCTTCTTCGCTAAATGCGGCTTACCCGCGTGATCGGGAAATGGAGCTGTGCAAGAATAGCAGGAGACGCGACGACAGCGCCGCGGCGGAAAGTCGGAAAGCGCGATAGCGAAGCAGCCATGTTGGAATACGTATTGTTCAGCTTTACAACTATCACGCGGGTAAGCCGCATTTAGCGAAGAAGCAATATTATTTGATGCTCTTTGTGTTGAAATGTTCTCTGAACTATCGCGGGGTCCCGTACAAAGCCCTTTTTTGCAATTCGCCTCTTGAAACTTTATAAACAGTAAAACCGTACGTTTTTATAGAATAAATTTATTTCGGTACACTTTTTCCAAAAAAGGGCTTTGTACGGGACCCCGCGGTAGTTCAGAGAACATTTCAACACAAAGAGCATAAAAAAATATTGCTTCTTCGCTAAATGCGGCTTACCCGCGTGATCGGGATATCGAGCTGTGCAAGAATAGCAGGAGACGCGACGACAGCGCCGCGGCGGAAAGTCGGAAAGCGCGATAGCGAAGCAGCTATGTTGGAATACGAATTGTTCAGCTTTATAACTATCACGCGGGTAAGCCGCATTTAGCGAAGAAGCAATATTATTTGATGCTCTTTGTGTTGAAATGTTCTCTGAACTATCGCGGGGTCCCGTACAAAGCCCTTTTTTGCAATTCGCCTCTTGAAACTTTATAAACGGTAAAAGCGTACGTTTTTATAGAATACATTTATTTCCCTACACTTTTCCCAAAAAAGGGCTTTGTACGGGACCCCGCGGTAGTTCAGAGAACATTTCAACACAAAGAGCATAAATAATATTGCTTCTTCGCTAAATGTGGCTTACCCGCGTGATCGGGAAATCGAGCTGTGCAAGAATAGCAGGAGACGCGACGACAGCGCCGCGGCGGAAAGTCGGAAAACGCGATGGCGAAGCAGCCATGTTGGAATACGAATTGTTCAGCTTTACAACTATCACGCGGGTAAGCCGCATTTAGCGAAGAAGCAATATTATACTCTTTGTGTTGAAATGTTCTCTGAACTATCGCGGGGTCCCGTACAAAGCCCTTTTTTGCAATTCGCCTCTTGAAACTTTATAAACAGTAAAAGCGTACGTTTTTATAGAATAAATTTATTTCGGTACACTTTTTCCAAAAAAGGGCTTTGTACGGGACCCCGCGGTAGTTCAGAGAACATTTCAACGCAAAGAGCATAAAAAAATATTGCTTCTTCGCTAAATGCGGCTTACCCGAGTGATCGGGAAAACGAGCTGTGCAAGAATAGCAGGAGGCGCGACGACAGCGCCGCGGCAGGAAAGTCGGAAAGCGCGATAGCGAAGCAGCCATGTTGGAATACGAATTGTTCAGCTTTATAACTATCACGCGGGTAAGCCGCATTTAGCGAAGAAACAATATTATTTGATGCTCTTTGTGTTGAAATGTTCTCTGAACTATCGCGCGGTCCCGTACAAAGCCCTTTTTTGCAATTCGCCTCTTGAAACTTTATAAACGGTAAAAGCGTACGTTTTTATAGAATACATTTATTTCCCTACACTTTTCCCAAAAAAGGGCTTTGTACGGGACCCCGCGGTAGTTCAGAGAACATTTCAACACAAAGAGCATAAATAATATTGCTTCTTCGCTAAATGCGGCTTACCCGCGTGATCGGGAAATGGAGCAGTGCAAGAATAGCAGGAGACGCGACGACAGCGCCGCGGCGGAAAGTCGGAAAGCGCGATAGCGAAGCAGCCATGTTGGAATACGTATTGTTCAGCTTTACAACTATCACGCGGGTAAGCCGCATTTAGCGAAGAAGCAATATTATTTGATGCTCTTTGTGTTGAAATGTTCTCTGAACTATCGCGGGGTCCCGTACAAAGCCCTTTTTTGCAATTCGCCTCTTGAAACTTTATAAACAGTAAAAGCGTACGTTTTTGTAGAATACATTTATTTCCCTACACTTTTCCCAAAAAAGGGCTTTGTACGGGACCCCGCGGTAGTTCAGAGTACATTTCAACACAAAGAGCATAAAAAAATATTGCTTCTTCGCTAAATGTGGCTTACCCGCGTGATCGGGAAATCGAGCTGTGCAAGAATAGCAGGAGACGCGACGACAGCGCCGCGGCGGAAAGTCGGAAAGCGCGATGGCGAAGCAGCCATGTTGGAATACGAATTGTTCAGCTTTACAACTATCACGCGGGTAAGCCGCATTTAGCGAAGAAGCAATATTATTTGATGCTCTTTGTGTTGAAATGTTCTCTGAACTATCGCGGGGTCCCGTACAAAGCCCTTTTTTGCAATTCGCCTCTTGAAACTTTATAAACAGTAAAAGCGTACGTTTTTATAGAATAAATTTATTTCGGTACACTTTTTCCAAAAAAGGGCTTTGTACGGGACCCCGCGGTAGTTCAGAGAACATTTCAACACAAAGAGCATCAAAAAATATTGCTTCTTCGCTAAATGCGGCTTACCCGCGTGATCGGGAAATGGAGCTGTGCAAGAATAGCAGGAGACGCGACGACAGCGCCGCGGCGGAAAGTCGGAAAGCGCGATAGCGAAGCAGCCATGTTGGAATACGTATTGTTCAGCTTTACAACTATCACGCGGGTAAGCCGCATTTAGCGAAGAAGCAATATTATTTGATGCTCTTTGTGTTGAAATGTTCTCTGAACTATCGCGGGGTCCCGTACAAAGCCCTTTTTTGCAATTCGCCTCTTGAAACTTTATAAACAGTAAAACCGTACGTTTTTATAGAATAAATTTATTTCGGTACACTTTTTCCAAAAAAGGGCTTTGTAAGGGACCCCGCGGTAGTTCAGAGAACATTTCAACACAAAGAGCATAAAAAAATATTGCTTCTTCGCTAAATGCGGCTTACCCGCGTGATCGGGATATCGAGCTGTGCAAGAATAGCAGGAGACGCGACGACAGCGCCGCGGCGGAAAGTCGGAAAGCGCGATAGCGAAGCAGCTATGTTGGAATACGAATTGTTCAGCTTTATAACTATCACGCGGGTAAGCCGCATTTAGCGAAGAAGCAATATTATTTGATGCTCTTTGTGTTGAAATGTTCTCTGAACTATCGCGGGGTCCCGTACAAAGCCCTTTTTTGCAATTCGCCTCTTGAAACTTTATAAACGGTAAAAGCGTACGTTTTTATAGAATACATTTATTTCCCTACACTTTTCCCAAAAAAGGGCTTTGTACGGGACCCCGCGGTAGTTCAGAGAACATTTCAACACAAAGAGCATAAATAATATTGCTTCTTCGCTAAATGTGGCTTACCCGCGTGATCGGGAAATCGAGCTGTGCAAGAATAGCAGGAGACGCGACGACAGCGCCGCGGCGGAAAGTCGGATAACGCGATGGCGAAGCAGCCATGTTGGAATACGTATTGTTCAGCTTTACAACTATCACGCGGGTAAGCCGCATTTAGCGAAGAAGCAATATTATTTGATGCTCTTTGTGTTGAAATGTTCTCTGAACTATCGCGGGGTCCCGTACAAAGCCCTTTTTTGCAATTCGCCTCTTGAAACTTTATAAACAGTAAAAGCGTACGTTTTTATAGAATAAATTTATTTCGGTACACTTTTTCCAAAAAAGGGCTTTGTACGGGACCCCGCGGTAGTTCAGAGAACATTTCAACACAAAGAGCATCAAAAAATATTGCTTCTTCGCTAAATGCGGCTTACCCGCGTGATCGGGAAATGGAGCTGTGCAAGAATAGCAGGAGACGCGACGACAGCGCCGCGGCGGAAAGTCGGAAAGCGCGATAGCGAAGCAGCCATGTTGGAATACGTATTGTTCAGCTTTACAACTATCACGCGGGTAAGCCGCATTTAGCGAAGAAGCAATATTATTTGATGCTCTTTGTGTTGAAATGTTCTCTGAACTATCGCGGGGTCCCGTACAAAGCCCTTTTTTGCAATTCGCCTCTTGAAACTTTATAAACAGTAAAACCGTACGTTTTTATAGAATAAATTTATTTCGGTACACTTTTTCCAAAAAAGGGCTTTGTAAGGGACCCCGCGGTAGTTCAGAGAACATTTCAACACAAAGAGCATAAAAAAATATTGCTTCTTCGCTAAATGCGGCTTACCCGCGTGATCGGGATATCGAGCTGTGCAAGAATAGCAGGAGACGCGACGACAGCGCCGCGGCGGAAAGTCGGAAAGCGCGATAGCGAAGCAGCTATGTTGGAATACGAATTGTTCAGCTTTATAACTATCACGCGGGTAAGCCGCATTTAACGAAGAAGCAATATTATTTGATGCTCTTTGTGTTGAAATGTTCTCTGAACTATCGCGGGGTCCCGTACAAAGCCCTTTTTTGCAATTCGCCTCTTGAAACTTTATAAACGGTAAAAGCGTACGTTTTTATAGAATACATTTATTTCCCTACACTTTTCCCAAAAAAGGGCTTTGTACGGGACCCCGCGGTAGTTCAGAGAACATTTCAACACAAAGAGCATAAATAATATTGCTTCTTCGCTAAATGTGGCTTACCCGCGTGATCGGGAAATCGAGCTGTGCAAGAATAGCAGGAGACGCGACGACAGCGCCGCGGCGGAAAGTCGGAAAACGCGATGGCGAAGCAGCCATGTTGGAATACGAATTGTTCAGCTTTACAACTATCACGCGGGTAAGCCGCATTTAGCGAAGAAGCAATATTATACTCTTTGTGTTGAAATGTTCTCTGAACTATCGCGGGGTCCCGTACAAAGCCCTTTTTTGCAATTCGCCTCTTGAAACTTTATAAACAGTAAAAGCGTACGTTTTTATAGAATAAATTTATTTCGGTACACTTTTTCCAAAAAAGGGCTTTGTACGGGACCCCGCGGTAGTTCAGAGAACATTTCAACACAAAGAGCATAAAAAAATATTGCTTCTTCGCTAAATGCGGCTTACCCGCGTGATCGGGAAAACGAGCTGTGCAAGAATAGCAGGAGGCGCGACGACAGCGCCGCGGCAGGAAAGTCGGAAAGCGCGATAGCGAAGCAGCCATGTTGGAATACGAATTGTTCAGCTTTATAACTATCACGCGGGTAAGCCGCATTTAGCGAAGAAACAATATTATTTGATGCTCTTTGTGTTGAAATGTTCACTGAACTATCGCGCGGTCCCGTACAAAGCCCTTTTTTGCAATTCGCCTCTTGAAACTTTATAAACGGTAAAAGCGTACGTTTTTATAGAATACATTTATTTCCCTACACTTTTCCCAAAAAAGGGCTTTGTACGGGACCCCGCGGTAGTTCAGAGAACATTTCAACACAAAGAGCATAAATAATATTGCTTCTTCGCTAAATGCGGCTTACCCGCGTGATCGGGAAATGGAGCAGTGCAAGAATAGCAGGAGACGCGACGACAGCGCCGCGGCGGAAAGTCGGAAAGCGCGATAGCGAAGCAGCCATGTTGGAATACGTATTGTTCAGCTTTACAACTATCACGCGGGTAAGCCGCATTTAGCGAAGAAGCAATATTATTTGATGCTCTTTGTGTTGAAATGTTCTCTGAACTATCGCGGGGTCCCGTACAAAGCCCTTTTTTGCAATTCGCCTCTTGAAACTTTATAAACAGTAAAAGCGTACGTTTTTGTAGAATACATTTATTTCCCTACACTTTTCCCAAAAAAGGGCTTTGTACGGGACCCCGCGGTAGTTCAGAGTACATTTCAACACAAAGAGCATAAAAAATATTGCTTCTACGCTAAATGTGGCTTACCCGCGTGATCGGGAAATCGAGCTGTGCAAGAATAGCAGGAGACGCGACGACAGCGCCGCGGCGGAAAGTCGGAAAGCGCGATGGCGAAGCAGCCATGTTGGAATACGAATTGTTCAGCTTTACAACTATCACGCGGGTAAGCCGCATTTAGCGAAGAAGCAATATTATTTGATGCTCTTTGTGTTGAAATGTTCTCTGAACTATCGCGGGGTCCCGTACAAAGCCCTTTTTTGCAATTCGCCTCTTGAAACTTTATAAACAGTAAAAGCGTACGTTTTTATAGAATAAATTTATTTCGGTACACTTTTTCCAAAAAAGGGCTTTGTACGGGACCCCGCGGTAGTTCAGAGAACATTTCAACACAAAGAGCATCAAAAAATATTGCTTCTTCGCTAAATGCGGCTTACCCGCGTGATCGGGAAATGGAGCTGTGCAAGAATAGCAGGAGACGCGACGACAGCGCCGCGGCGGAAAGTCGGAAAGCGCGATAGCGAAGCAGCCATGTTGGAATACGTATTGTTCAGCTTTACAACTATCACGCGGGTAAGCCGCATTTAGCGAAGAAGCAATATTATTTGATGCTCTTTGTGTTGAAATGTTCTCTGAACTATCGCGGGGTCCCGTACAAAGCCCTTTTTTGCAATTCGCCTCTTGAAACTTTATAAACAGTAAAAGCGTACGTTTTTATAGAATAAATTTATTTCGGTACACTTTTTCCAAAAAAGGGCTTTGTACGGGACCCCGCGGTAGTTCAGAGAACATTTCAACACAAAGAGCATAAATAATATTGCTTCTTCGCTAAATGCGGCTTACCCGCGTGATAGTTGTAAAGCTGAACAATACGTATTCCAACATGGCTGCTTCGCTATCGCGCTTTCCGACTTTCCGCCGCGGCGCTGTCGTCGCGTCTCCTGCTATTCTTGCACTGCTCCATTTCCCGATCACGCGGGTAAGCCGCATTTAGCGAAGAAGCAATATTTTTTGATGCTCTTTGTGTTGAAATGTTCTCTGAACTACCGCGGGGTCCCGTACAAAGCCTTTTTTTGGAAAAAGTGTACCGAAATAAATTTATTCTATAAAAACGTACGCTTTTACTGTTTATAAAGTTTCAAGAGGCGAATTGCAAAAAAGGGCTTTGTACGGGACCCCGCGATAGTTCAGAGAACATTTCAACACAAAGAGCATCAAATAATATTGCTTCTTTGCTAAATGCGGCTTACCCGCGTGATAGTTGTAAAGCTGAACAATACGTATTCCAACATGGCTGCTTCGCTATCGCGCTTTCCGACTTTCCGCCGCGGCGCTGTCGTCGCGTCTCCTGCTATTCTTGCACAGCTCGATTTCCCGATCACGCGGGTAAGCCGCATTTAGCGAAGAAGCAATATTATTTGATGCTCTTTGTGTTGAAATGTTCTCTGAACTATCGCGGGGTCCCGTACAAAGCCCTTTTTTGCAATTCGCCTCTTGAAACTTTATAAACAGTAAAAGCGTACGTTTTTATAGAATAAATTTATTTCGGTACACTTTTTCCAAAAAAGGGCTTTGTACGGGACCCCGCGGTAGTTCAGAGAACATTTCAACACAAAGAGCATGAAAAAATATTGCTTCTTCGCTAAATGCGGCTTACCCGCGTGATCGGGAAATGGAGCTGTGCAAGAATAGCAGGAGACGCGACGACAGCGCCGCGGCGGAAAGTCGGAAAGCGCGATAGCGAAGCAGCCATGTTGGAATACGTCTTGTTCAGCTTTACAACTATCACGCGGGTAAGCCGCATTTAGCAAAGAAGCAATATTATTTGATGCTCTTTGTGTTGAAATGTTCTCTGAACTATCGCGGGGTCCCGTACAAAGCCCTTTTTTGCAATTCGCCTCTTGAAACTTTATAAACAGTAAAAGCGTACGTTTTTATAGAATAAATTTATTTCGGTACACTTTTTCCAAAAAAAGGCTTTGTACGGGACCCCGCGGTAGTTCAGAGAACATTTCAACACAAAGAGCATCAAAAAATATTGCTTCTTCGCTAAATGCGGCTTACCCGCGTGATCGGGAAATGGAGCAGTGCAAGAATAGCAGGAGACGCGACGACAGCGCCGCGGCGGAAAGTCGGAAAGCGCGATAGCGAAGCAGCCATGTTGGAATACGTATTGTTCAGCTTTACAACTATCACGCGGGTAAGCCGCATTTAGCGAAGAAGCAATATTATTTGATGCTCTTTGTGTTGAAATGTTCTCTGAACTATCGCGGGGTCCCGTACAAAGCCCTTTTTTGCAATTCGCCTCTTGAAACTTTATAAACAGTAAAAGCGTACGTTTTTATAGAATAAATTTATTTCGGTACACTTTTTCCAAAAAAGGGCTTTGTACGGGACCCCGCGGTAGTTCAGAGAACATTTCAACACAAAGAGCATCAAAAAATATTGCTTCTTCGCTAAATGCGGCTTACCCGCGTGATCGGGAAATGGAGCTGTGCAAGAATAGCAGGAGACGCGACGACAGCGCCGCGGCGGAAAGTCGGAAAGCGCGATAGCGAAGCAGCCATGTTGGAATACGTATTGTTCAGCTTTACAACTATCACGCGGGTAAGCCGCATTTAGCGAAGAAGCAATATTATTTGATGCTCTTTGTGTTGAAATGTTCTCTGAACTATCGCGGGGTCCCGTACAAAGCCCTTTTTTGCAATTCGCCTCTTGAAACTTTATAAACAGTAAAAGCGTACGTTTTTATAGAATAAATTTATTTCGGTACACTTTTTCCAAAAAAGGGCTTTGTACGGGACCCCGCGGTAGTTCAGAGAACATTTCAACACAAAGAGCATCAAAAAATATTGCTTCTTCGCTAAATGCGGCTTACCCGCGTGATCGGGAAATGGAGCTGTGCAAGAATAGCAGGAGACGCGACGACAGCGCCGCGGCGGAAAGTCGGAAAGCGCGATAGCGAAGCAGCCATGTTGGAATACGTATTGTTCAGCTTTACAACTATCACGCGGGTAAGCCGCATTTAGCGAAGAAGCAATATTATTTGATGCTCTTTGTGTTGAAATGTTCTCTGAACTATCGCGGGGTCCCGTACAAAGCCCTTTTTTGCAATTCGCCTCTTGAAACTTTATAAACAGTAAAAGCGTACGTTTTTATAGAATAAATTTATTTCGGTACACTTTTTCCAAAAAAGGGCTTTGTACGGGACCCCGCGGTAGTTCAGAGAACATTTCAACACAAAGAGCATAAATAATATTGCTTCTTCGCTAAATGCGGCTTACCCGCGTGATAGTTGTAAAGCTGAACAATACGTATTCCAACATGGCTGCTTCGCTATCGCGCTTTCCGACTTTCCGCCGCGGCGCTGTCGTCGCGTCTCCTGCTATTCTTGCACTGCTCCATTTCCCGATCACGCGGGTAAGCCGCATTTAGCGAAGAAGCAATATTTTTTGATGCTCTTTGTGTTGAAATGTTCTCTGAACTACCGCGGGGTCCCGTACAAAGCCTTTTTTTGGAAAAAGTGTACCGAAATAAATTTATTCTATAAAAACGTACGCTTTTACTGTTTATAAAGTTTCAAGAGGCGAATTGCAAAAAAGGGCTTTGTACGGGACCCCGCGATAGTTCAGAGAACATTTCAACACAAAGAGCATCAAATAATATTGCTTCTTTGCTAAATGCGGCTTACCCGCGTGATAGTTGTAAAGCTGAACAATACGTATTCCAACATGGCTGCTTCGCTATCGCGCTTTCCGACTTTCCGCCGCGGCGCTGTCGTCGCGTCTCCTGCTATTCTTGCACAGCTCGATTTCCCGATCACGCGGGTAAGCCGCATTTAGCGAAGAAGCAATATTATTTGATGCTCTTTGTGTTGAAATGTTCTCTGAACTATCGCGGGGTCCCGTACAAAGCCCTTTTTTGCAATTCGCCTCTTGAAACTTTATAAACAGTAAAAGCGTACGTTTTTATAGAATAAATTTATTTCGGTACACTTTTTCCAAAAAAGGGCTTTGTACGGGACCCCGCGGTAGTTCAGAGAACATTTCAACACAAAGAGCATGAAAAAATATTGCTTCTTCGCTAAATGCGGCTTACCCGCGTGATCGGGAAATGGAGCTGTGCAAGAATAGCAGGAGACGCGACGACAGCGCCGCGGCGGAAAGTCGGAAAGCGCGATAGCGAAGCAGCCATGTTGGAATACGTCTTGTTCAGCTTTACAACTATCACGCGGGTAAGCCGCATTTAGCAAAGAAGCAATATTATTTGATGCTCTTTGTGTTGAAATGTTCTCTGAACTATCGCGGGGTCCCGTACAAAGCCCTTTTTTGCAATTCGCCTCTTGAAACTTTATAAACAGTAAAAGCGTACGTTTTTATAGAATAAATTTATTTCGGTACACTTTTTCCAAAAAAAGGCTTTGTACGGGACCCCGCGGTAGTTCAGAGAACATTTCAACACAAAGAGCATCAAAAAATATTGCTTCTTCGCTAAATGCGGCTTACCCGCGTGATCGGGAAATGGAGCAGTGCAAGAATAGCAGGAGACGCGACGACAGCGCCGCGGCGGAAAGTCGGAAAGCGCGATAGCGAAGCAGCCATGTTGGAATACGTATTGTTCAGCTTTACAACTATCACGCGGGTAAGCCGCATTTAGCGAAGAAGCAATATTATTTGATGCTCTTTGTGTTGAAATGTTCTCTGAACTATCGCGGGGTCCCGTACAAAGCCCTTTTTTGCAATTCGCCTCTTGAAACTTTATAAACAGTAAAAGCGTACGTTTTTATAGAATAAATTTATTTCGGTACACTTTTTCCAAAAAAGGGCTTTGTACGGGACCCCGCGGTAGTTCAGAGAACATTTCAACACAAAGAGCATCAAAAAATATTGCTTCTTCGCTAAATGCGGCTTACCCGCGTGATCGGGAAATGGAGCTGTGCAAGAATAGCAGGAGACGCGACGACAGCGCCGCGGCGGAAAGTCGGAAAGCGCGATAGCGAAGCAGCCATGTTGGAATACGTATTGTTCAGCTTTACAACTATCACGCGGGTAAGCCGCATTTAGCGAAGAAGCAATATTATTTGATGCTCTTTGTGTTGAAATGTTCTCTGAACTATCGCGGGGTCCCGTACAAAGCCCTTTTTTGCAATTCGCCTCTTGAAACTTTATAAACAGTAAAACCGTACGTTTTTATAGAATAAATTTATTTCGGTACACTTTTTCCAAAAAAGTGCTTTGTACGGGACCCCGCGGTAGTTCAGAGTACATTTCAACACAAAGAGCATAAAAAAATATTGTTTCTTCGCTAAATGTGGCTTACCCGCGTGATCGGGAAATCGAGCTGTGCAAGAATAGCAGGAGACGCGACGACAGCGCCGCGGCGGAAAGTCGGAAAGCGCGATGGCGAAGCAGCCATGTTGGAATACGAATTGTTCAGCTTTACAACTATCACGCGGGTAAGCCGCATTTAGCGAAGAAGCAATATTATTTGATGCTCTTTGTGTTGAAATGTTCTCTGAACTATGGCGGGGTCCCGTACAAAGCCCTTTTTTGCAATTTGCCTCTTGAAACTTTATAAACAGTAAAAGCGTACGTTTTTGTAGAATACATTTATTTCCCTACACTTTTCCCAAAAAAGGGCTTTGTACGGGACCCCGCGGTAGTTCAGAGTACATTTCAACACAAAGAGCATCAAAAAATATTGCTTCTTCGCTAAATGCGGCTTACCCGCGTGATCGGGAAATGGAGCAGTGCAAGAATAGCAGGAGACGCGACGACAGCGCCGCGGCGGAAAGTCGGAAAGCGCGATAGCGAAGCAGCCATGTTGGAATACGTATTGTTCAGCTTTACAACTATCACGCGGGTAAGCCGCATTTAGCGAAGAAGCAATATTATTTGATGCTCTTTGTGTTGAAATGTTCTCTGAACTATCGCGGGGTCCCGTACAAAGCCCTTTTTTGCAATTCGCCTCTTGAAACTTTATAAACAGTAAAAGCGTACGTTTTTATAGAATAAATTTATTTCGGTACACTTTTTCCAAAAAAGGGCTTTGTACGGGACCCCGCGGTAGTTCAGAGAACATTTCAACACAAAGAGCATCAAAAAATATTGCTTCTTCGCTAAATGCGGCTTACCCGCGTGATCGGGAAATGGAGCTGTGCAAGAATAGCAGGAGACGCGACGACAGCGCCGCGGCGGAAAGTCGGAAAGCGCGATAGCGAAGCAGCCATGTTGGAATACGTATTGTTCAGCTTTACAACTATCACGCGGGTAAGCCGCATTTAGCGAAGAAGCAATATTATTTGATGCTCTTTGTGTTGAAATGTTCTCTGAACTATCGCGGGGTCCCGTACAAAGCCCTTTTTTGCAATTCGCCTCTTGAAACTTTATAAACAGTAAAAGCGTACGTTTTTATAGAATAAATTTATTTCGGTACACTTTTTCCAAAAAAGGGCTTTGTACGGGACCCCGCGGTAGTTCAGAGAACATTTCAACACAAAGAGCATCAAAAAATATTGCTTCTTCGCTAAATGCGGCTTACCCGCGTGATCGGGAAATGGAGCTGTGCAAGAATAGCAGGAGACGCGACGACAGCGCCGCGGCGGAAAGTCGGAAAGCGCGATAGCGAAGCAGCCATGTTGGAATACGTATTGTTCAGCTTTACAACTATCACGCGGGTAAGCCGCATTTAGCGAAGAAGCAATATTATTTGATGCTCTTTGTGTTGAAATGTTCTCTGAACTATCGCGGGGTCCCGTACAAAGCCCTTTTTTGCAATTCGCCTCTTGAAACTTTATAAACAGTAAAACCGTACGTTTTTATAGAATAAATTTATTTCGGTACACTTTTTCCAAAAAAGTGCTTTGTACGGGACCCCGCGGTAGTTCAGAGTACATTTCAACACAAAGAGCATAAAAAAATATTGTTTCTTCGCTAAATGTGGCTTACCCGCGTGATCGGGAAATCGAGCTGTGCAAGAATAGCAGGAGACGCGACGACAGCGCCGCGGCGGAAAGTCGGAAAGCGCGATGGCGAAGCAGCCATGTTGGAATACGAATTGTTCAGCTTTACAACTATCACGCGGGTAAGCCGCATTTAGCGAAGAAGCAATATTATTTGATGCTCTTTGTGTTGAAATGTTCTCTGAACTATGGCGGGGTCCCGTACAAAGCCCTTTTTTGCAATTTGCCTCTTGAAACTTTATAAACAGTAAAAGCGTACGTTTTTGTAGAATACATTTATTTCCCTACACTTTTCCCAAAAAAGGGCTTTGTACGGGACCCCGCGGTAGTTCAGAGTACATTTCAACACAAAGAGCATAAAAAAATATTGCTTCTTCGCTAAATGTGGCTTACCCGCGTGATCGGGAAATCGAGCTGTGCAAGAATAGCAGGAGACGCGACGACAGCGCCGCGGCGGAAAGTCGGAAAGCGCGATGGCGAAGCAGCCATGTTGGAATACGAATTGTTCAGCTTTACAACTATCACGCGGGTAAGCCGCATTTAGCGAAGAAGCAATATTATTTGATGCTCTTTGTGTTGAAATGTTCTCTGAACTATCGCGGGGTCCCGTACAAAGCCCTTTTTTGCAATTCGCCTCTTGAAACTTTATAAACAGTAAAAGCGTACGTTTTTATAGAATAAATTTATTTCGGTACACTTTTTACAAAAAAGGGCTTTGTACGGGACCCCGCGGTAGTTCAGAGAACATTTCAACACAAAGAGCATCAAAAAATATTGCTTCTTCGCTAAATGCGGTTTACCCGCGTGATCGGGAAATGGAGCAGTGCAAGAATAGCAGGAGACGCGACGACAGCGCCGCGGCGGAAAGTCGGAAAGCGCGATAGCGAAGCAGCCATGTTGGAATACGTATTGTTCAGCTTTACAACTATCACGCGGGTAAGCCGCATTTAGCGAAGAAGCAATATTATTTGATGCTCTTTGTGTTGAAATGTTCTCTGAACTATCGCGGGGTCCCGTACAAAGCCCTTTTTTGCAATTCGCCTCTTGAAACTTTATAAACAGTAAAACCGTACGTTTTTATAGAATAAATTTATTTCGGTACACTTTTTCCAAAAAAGGGCTTTGTACGGGACCCCGCGGTAGTTCAGAGAACATTTCAACACAAAGAGCATCAAAAAATATTGCTTCTTCGCTAAATGCGGCTTACCCGCGTGATCGGGAAATGGAGCTGTGCAAGAATAGCAGGAGACGCGACGACAGCGCCGCGGCGGAAAGTCGGAAAGCGCGATAGCGAAGCAGCCATGTTGGAATACGTATTGTTCAGCTTTACAACTATCACGCGGGTAAGCCGCATTTAGCGAAGAAGCAATATTATTTGATGCTCTTTGTGTTGAAATGTTCTCTGAACTATCGCGGGGTCCCGTACAAAGCCCTTTTTTGCAATTCGCCTCTTGAAACTTTATAAACAGTAAAAGCGTTCGTTTTTATAGAATAAATTTATTTCGGTACACTTTTTCCAAAAAAGGGCTTTGTACGGGACCCCGCGGTAGTTCAGAGAACATTTCAACACAAAGAGCATAAAAAAATATTGCTTCTTCGCTAAATGCGGCTTACCCGCGTGATCGGGAAAACGAGCTGTGCAAGAATAGCAGGAGACGCGACGACAGCGCCGCGGCAGGAAAGTCGGAAAGCGCGATAGCGAAGCAGCCATGTTGGAATACGAATTGTTCAGCTTTATAACTATCACGCGGGTAAGCCGCATTTAGCGAAGAAGCAATATTTTTTGATGCTCTTTGTGTTGAAATGTTCTCTGAACTACCGCGGGGTCCCGTACAAAGCCCTTTTTTGTAAAAAGTGTACCGAAATAAATTTATTCTATAAAAACGTACGCTTTTACTGTTTATAAAGTTTCAAGAGGCGAATTGCAAAAAAGGGCTTTGTACGGGACCCCGCGATAGTTCAGAGAACATTTCAACACAAAGAGCATCAAATAATATTGCTTCTTCGCTAAATGCGGCTTACCCGCGTGATAGTTGTAAAGCTGAACAATTCGTATTCCAACATGGCTGCTTCGCCATCGCGCTTTCCGACTTTCCGCCGCGGCGCTGTCGTCGCGTCTCCTGCTATTCTTGCACAGCTCGATTTCCCGATCACGCGGGTAAGCCACATTTAGCGAAGAAACAATATTTTTTTATGCTCTTTGTGTTGAAATGTACTCTGAACTACCGCGGGGTCCCGTACAAAGCACTTTTTTGGAAAAAGTGTACCGAAATAAATTTATTCTATAAAAACGTACGGTTTTACTGTTTATAAAGTTTCAAGAGGCGAATTGCAAAAAAGGGCTTTGTACGGGACCCCGCGATAGTTCAGAGAACATTTCAACACAAAGAGCATCAAATAATATTGCTTCTTCGCTAAATGCGGCTTACCCGCGTGATAGTTGTAAAGCTGAACAATACGTATTCCAACATGGCTGCTTCGCTATCGCGCTTCTCGACTTTCCGCCGCGGCGCTGTCGTCGCGTCTCCTGCTATTCTTGCACTGCTCCATTTCCCGATCACGCGGGTAAGCCGCATTTAGCGAAGAAGCAATATTTTTTGATGCTCTTTGTGTTGAAATGTTCTCTGAACTACCGCGGGGTCCCGTACAAAGCCCTTTTTTGTAAAAAGTGTACCGAAATAAATTTATTCTATAAAAACGTACGCTTTTACTGTTTATAAAGTTTCAAGAGGCGAATTGCAAAAAAGGGCTTTGTACGGGACCCCGCGATAGTTCAGAGAACATTTCAACACAAAGAGCATCAAATAATATTGCTTCTTTGCTAAATGCGGCTTACCCGCGTGATAGTTGTAAAGCTGAACAATACGTATTCCAACATGGCTGCTTCGCTATCGCGCTTTCCGACTTTCCGCCGCGGCGCTGTCGTCGCGTCTCCTGCTATTCTTGCACAGCTCGATTTCCCGATCACGCGGGTAAGCCGCATTTAGCGAAGAAGCAATATTATTTGATGCTCTTTGTGTTGAAATGTTCTCTGAACTATCGCGGGGTCCCGTACAAAGCCCTTTTTTGCAATTCGCCTCTTGAAACTTTATAAACAGTAAAAGCGTACGTTTTTATAGAATAAATTTATTTCGGTACACTTTTTCCAAAAAAGGGCTTTGTACGGGACCCCGCGGTAGTTCAGAGAACATTTCAACACAAAGAGCATGAAAAAATATTGCTTCTTCGCTAAATGCGGCTTACCCGCGTGATCGGGAAATGGAGCTGTGCAAGAATAGCAGGAGACGCGACGACAGCGCCGCGGCGGAAAGTCGGAAAGCGCGATGGCGAAGCAGCCATGTTGGAATACGAATTGTTCAGCTTTACAACTATCACGCGGGTAAGCCGCATTTAGCGAAGAAGCAATATTATTTGATGCTCTTTGTGTTGAAATGTTCTCTGAACTATCGCGGGGTCCCGTACAAAGCCCTTTTTTGCAATTCGCCTCTTGAAACTTTATAAACAGTAAAAGCGTACGTTTTTATAGAATAAATTTATTTCGGTACACTTTTTCCAAAAAAAGGCTTTGTACGGGACCCCGCGGTAGTTCAGAGAACATTTCAACACAAAGAGCATGAAAAAATATTGCTTCTTCGCTAAATGCGGCTTACCCGCGTGATCGGGAAATGGAGCTGTGCAAGAATAGCAGGAGACGCGACGACAGCGCCGCGGCGGAAAGTCGGAAAGCGCGATGGCGAAGCAGCCATGTTGGAATACGAATTGTTCAGCTTTACAACTATCACGCGGGTAAGCCGCATTTAGCGAAGAAGCAATATTATTTGATGCTCTTTGTGTTGAAATGTTCTCTGAACTATCGCGGGGTCCCGTACAAAGCCCTTTTTTGCAATTCGCCTCTTGAAACTTTATAAACAGTAAAAGCGTACGTTTTTATAGAATAAATTTATTTCGGTACACTTTTTCCAAAAAAAGGCTTTGTACGGGACCCCGCGGTAGTTCAGAGAACATTTCAACACAAAGAGCATCAAAAAATATTGCTTCTTCGCTAAATGCGGCTTACCCGCGTGATCGGGAAATGGAGCAGTGCAAGAATAGCAGGAGACGCGACGACAGCGCCGCGGCGGAAAGTCGGAAAGCGCGATAGCGAAGCAGCCATGTTGGAATACGTATTGTTCAGCTTTACAACTATCACGCGGGTAAGCCGCATTTAGCGAAGAAGCAATATTATTTGATGCTCTTTGTGTTGAAATGTTCTCTGAACTATCGCGGGGTCCCGTACAAAGCCCTTTTTTGCAATTCGCCTCTTGAAACTTTATAAACAGTAAAAGCGTACGTTTTTATAGAATAAATTTATTTCGGTACACTTTTTCCAAAAAAGGGCTTTGTACGGGACCCCGCGGTAGTTCAGAGAACATTTCAACACAAAGAGCATCAAAAAATATTGCTTCTTCGCTAAATGCGGCTTACCCGCGTGATCGGGAAATGGAGCTGTGCAAGAATAGCAGGAGACGCGACGACAGCGCCGCGGCGGAAAGTCGGAAAGCGCGATAGCGAAGCAGCCATGTTGGAATACGTATTGTTCAGCTTTACAACTATCACGCGGGTAAGCCGCATTTAGCGAAGAAGCAATATTATTTGATGCTCTTTGTGTTGAAATGTTCTCTGAACTATCGCGGGGTCCCGTACAAAGCCCTTTTTTGCAATTCGCCTCTTGAAACTTTATAAACAGTAAAAGCGTACGTTTTTATAGAATAAATTTATTTCGGTACACTTTTTCCAAAAAAGGGCTTTGTACGGGACCCCGCGGTAGTTCAGAGAACATTTCAACACAAAGAGCATCAAAAAATATTGCTTCTTCGCTAAATGCGGCTTACCCGCGTGATCGGGAAATGGAGCTGTGCAAGAATAGCAGGAGACGCGACGACAGCGCCGCGGCGGAAAGTCGGAAAGCGCGATAGCGAAGCAGCCATGTTGGAATACGTATTGTTCAGCTTTACAACTATCACGCGGGTAAGCCGCATTTAGCGAAGAAGCAATATTATTTGATGCTCTTTGTGTTGAAATGTTCTCTGAACTATCGCGGGGTCCCGTACAAAGCCCTTTTTTGCAATTCGCCTCTTGAAACTTTATAAACAGTAAAAGCGTACGTTTTTATAGAATAACTTTATTTCGGTACACTTTTTCCAAAAAAGGGCTTTGTACGGGACCCCGCGGTAGTTCAGAGAACATTTCAACACAAAGAGCATAAATAATATTGCTTCTTCGCTAAATGCGGCTTACCCGCGTGATAGTTGTAAAGCTGAACAATACGTATTCCAACATGGCTGCTTCGCTATCGCGCTTTCCGACTTTCCGCCGCGGCGCTGTCGTCGCGTCTCCTGCTATTCTTGCACTGCTCCATTTCCCGATCACGCGGGTAAGCCGCATTTAGCGAAGAAGCAATATTTTTTGATGCTCTTTGTGTTGAAATGTTCTCTGAACTACCGCGGGGTCCCGTACAAAGCCTTTTTTTGGAAAAAGTGTACCGAAATAAATTTATTCTATAAAAACGTACGCTTTTACTGTTTATAAAGTTTCAAGAGGCGAATTGCAAAAAAGGGCTTTGTACGGGACCCCGCGATAGTTCAGAGAACATTTCAACACAAAGAGCATCAAATAATATTGCTTCTTTGCTAAATGCGGCTTACCCGCGTGATAGTTGTAAAGCTGAACAATACGTATTCCAACATGGCTGCTTCGCTATCGCGCTTTCCGACTTTCCGCCGCGGCGCTGTCGTCGCGTCTCCTGCTATTCTTGCACAGCTCGATTTCCCGATCACGCGGGTAAGCCGCATTTAGCGAAGAAGCAATATTATTTGATGCTCTTTGTGTTGAAATGTTCTCTGAACTATCGCGGGGTCCCGTACAAAGCCCTTTTTTGCAATTCGCCTCTTGAAACTTTATAAACAGTAAAAGCGTACGTTTTTATAGAATAAATTTATTTCGGTACACTTTTTCCAAAAAAGGGCTTTGTACGGGACCCCGCGGTAGTTCAGAGAACATTTCAACACAAAGAGCATGAAAAAATATTGCTTCTTCGCTAAATGCGGCTTACCCGCGTGATCGGGAAATGGAGCTGTGCAAGAATAGCAGGAGACGCGACGACAGCGCCGCGGCGGAAAGTCGGAAAGCGCGATAGCGAAGCAGCCATGTTGGAATACGTCTTGTTCAGCTTTACAACTATCACGCGGGTAAGCCGCATTTAGCAAAGAAGCAATATTATTTGATGCTCTTTGTGTTGAAATGTTCTCTGAACTATCGCGGGGTCCCGTACAAAGCCCTTTTTTGCAATTCGCCTCTTGAAACTTTATAAACAGTAAAAGCGTACGTTTTTATAGAATAAATTTATTTCGGTACACTTTTTCCAAAAAAAGGCTTTGTACGGGACCCCGCGGTAGTTCAGAGAACATTTCAACACAAAGAGCATCAAAAAATATTGCTTCTTCGCTAAATGCGGCTTACCCGCGTGATCGGGAAATGGAGCAGTGCAAGAATAGCAGGAGACGCGACGACAGCGCCGCGGCGGAAAGTCGGAAAGCGCGATAGCGAAGCAGCCATGTTGGAATACGTATTGTTCAGCTTTACAACTATCACGCGGGTAAGCCGCATTTAGCGAAGAAGCAATATTATTTGATGCTCTTTGTGTTGAAATGTTCTCTGAACTATCGCGGGGTCCCGTACAAAGCCCTTTTTTGCAATTCGCCTCTTGAAACTTTATAAACAGTAAAAGCGTACGTTTTTATAGAATAAATTTATTTCGGTACACTTTTTCCAAAAAAGGGCTTTGTACGGGACCCCGCGGTAGTTCAGAGAACATTTCAACACAAAGAGCATCAAAAAATATTGCTTCTTCGCTAAATGCGGCTTACCCGCGTGATCGGGAAATGGAGCTGTGCAAGAATAGCAGGAGACGCGACGACAGCGCCGCGGCGGAAAGTCGGAAAGCGCGATAGCGAAGCAGCCATGTTGGAATACGTATTGTTCAGCTTTACAACTATCACGCGGGTAAGCCGCATTTAGCGAAGAAGCAATATTATTTGATGCTCTTTGTGTTGAAATGTTCTCTGAACTATCGCGGGGTCCCGTACAAAGCCCTTTTTTGCAATTCGCCTCTTGAAACTTTATAAACAGTAAAAGCGTACGTTTTTATAGAATAAATTTATTTCGGTACACTTTTTCCAAAAAAGGGCTTTGTACGGGACCCCGCGGTAGTTCAGAGAACATTTCAACACAAAGAGCATCAAAAAATATTGCTTCTTCGCTAAATGCGGCTTACCCGCGTGATCGGGAAATGGAGCTGTGCAAGAATAGCAGGAGACGCGACGACAGCGCCGCGGCGGAAAGTCGGAAAGCGCGATAGCGAAGCAGCCATGTTGGAATACGTATTGTTCAGCTTTACAACTATCACGCGGGTAAGCCGCATTTAGCGAAGAAGCAATATTATTTGATGCTCTTTGTGTTGAAATGTTCTCTGAACTATCGCGGGGTCCCGTACAAAGCCCTTTTTTGCAATTCGCCTCTTGAAACTTTATAAACAGTAAAACCGTACGTTTTTATAGAATAAATTTATTTCGGTACACTTTTTCCAAAAAAGTGCTTTGTACGGGACCCCGTGGTAGTTCAGAGTACATTTCAACACAAAGAGCATAAAAAAATATTGTTTCTTCGCTAAATGTGGCTTACCCGCGTGATCGGGAAATCGAGCTGTGCAAGAATAGCAGGAGACGCGACGACAGCGCCGCGGCGGAAAGTCGGAAAGCGCGATGGCGAAGCAGCCATGTTGGAATACGAATTGTTCAGCTTTACAACTATCACGCGGGTAAGCCGCATTTAGCGAAGAAGCAATATTATTTGATGCTCTTTGTGTTGAAATGTTCTCTGAACTATGGCGGGGTCCCGTACAAAGCCCTTTTTTGCAATTTGCCTCTTGAAACTTTATAAACAGTAAAAGCGTACGTTTTTGTAGAATACATTTATTTCCCTACACTTTTCCCAAAAAAGGGCTTTGTACGGGACCCCGCGGTAGTTCAGAGTACATTTCAACACAAAGAGCATCAAAAAATATTGCTTCTTCGCTAAATGCGGCTTACCCGCGTGATCGGGAAATGGAGCAGTGCAAGAATAGCAGGAGACGCGACGACAGCGCCGCGGCGGAAAGTCGGAAAGCGCGATAGCGAAGCAGCCATGTTGGAATACGTATTGTTCAGCTTTACAACTATCACGCGGGTAAGCCGCATTTAGCGAAGAAGCAATATTATTTGATGCTCTTTGTGTTGAAATGTTCTCTGAACTATCGCGGGGTCCCGTACAAAGCCCTTTTTTGCAATTCGCCTCTTGAAACTTTATAAACAGTAAAAGCGTACGTTTTTATAGAATAAATTTATTTCGGTACACTTTTTCCAAAAAAGGGCTTTGTACGGGACCCCGCGGTAGTTCAGAGAACATTTCAACACAAAGAGCATCAAAAAATATTGCTTCTTCGCTAAATGCGGCTTACCCGCGTGATCGGGAAATGGAGCTGTGCAAGAATAGCAGGAGACGCGACGACAGCGCCGCGGCGGAAAGTCGGAAAGCGCGATAGCGAAGCAGCCATGTTGGAATACGTATTGTTCAGCTTTACAACTATCACGCGGGTAAGCCGCATTTAGCGAAGAAGCAATATTATTTGATGCTCTTTGTGTTGAAATGTTCTCTGAACTATCGCGGGGTCCCGTACAAAGCCCTTTTTTGCAATTCGCCTCTTGAAACTTTATAAACAGTAAAAGCGTACGTTTTTATAGAATAAATTTATTTCGGTACACTTTTTCCAAAAAAGGGCTTTGTACGGGACCCCGCGGTAGTTCAGAGAACATTTCAACACAAAGAGCATCAAAAAATATTGCTTCTTCGCTAAATGCGGCTTACCCGCGTGATCGGGAAATGGAGCTGTGCAAGAATAGCAGGAGACGCGACGACAGCGCCGCGGCGGAAAGTCGGAAAGCGCGATAGCGAAGCAGCCATGTTGGAATACGTATTGTTCAGCTTTACAACTATCACGCGGGTAAGCCGCATTTAGCGAAGAAGCAATATTATTTGATGCTCTTTGTGTTGAAATGTTCTCTGAACTATCGCGGGGTCCCGTACAAAGCCCTTTTTTGCAATTCGCCTCTTGAAACTTTATAAACAGTAAAACCGTACGTTTTTATAGAATAAATTTATTTCGGTACACTTTTTCCAAAAAAGTGCTTTGTACGGGACCCCGCGGTAGTTCAGAGTACATTTCAACACAAAGAGCATAAAAAAATATTGTTTCTTCGCTAAATGTGGCTTACCCGCGTGATCGGGAAATCGAGCTGTGCAAGAATAGCAGGAGACGCGACGACAGCGCCGCGGCGGAAAGTCGGAAAGCGCGATGGCGAAGCAGCCATGTTGGAATACGAATTGTTCAGCTTTACAACTATCACGCGGGTAAGCCGCATTTAGCGAAGAAGCAATATTATTTGATGCTCTTTGTGTTGAAATGTTCTCTGAACTATGGCGGGGTCCCGTACAAAGCCCTTTTTTGCAATTTGCCTCTTGAAACTTTATAAACAGTAAAAGCGTACGTTTTTGTAGAATACATTTATTTCCCTACACTTTTCCCAAAAAAGGGCTTTGTACGGGACCCCGCGGTAGTTCAGAGTACATTTCAACACAAAGAGCATAAAAAAATATTGCTTCTTCGCTAAATGTGGCTTACCCGCGTGATCGGGAAATCGAGCTGTGCAAGAATAGCAGGAGACGCGACGACAGCGCCGCGGCGGAAAGTCGGAAAGCGCGATAGCGAAGCAGCCATGTTGGAATACGTATTGTTCAGCTTTACAACTATCACGCGGGTAAGCCGCATTTAGCGAAGAAGCAATATTATTTGATGCTCTTTGTGTTGAAATGTTCTCTGAACTATCGCGGGGTCCCGTACAAAGCCCTTTTTTGCAATTCGCCTCTTGAAACTTTATAAACAGTAAAAGCGTACGTTTTTATAGAATAAATTTATTTCGGTACACTTTTTACAAAAAAGGGCTTTGTACGGGACCCCGCGGTAGTTCAGAGAACATTTCAACACAAAGAGCATCAAAAAATATTGCTTCTTCGCTAAATGCGGTTTACCCGCGTGATCGGGAAATGGAGCAGTGCAAGAATAGCAGGAGACGCGACGACAGCGCCGCGGCGGAAAGTCGGAAAGCGCGATAGCGAAGCAGCCATGTTGGAATACGTATTGTTCAGCTTTACAACTATCACGCGGGTAAGGCGCATTTAGCGAAGAAGCAATATTATTTGATGCTCTTTGTGTTGAAATGTTCTCTGAACTATCGCGGGGTCCCGTACAAAGCCCTTTTTTGCAATTCGCCTCTTGAAACTTTATAAACAGTAAAACCGTACGTTTTTATAGAATAAATTTATTTCGGTACACTTTTTCCAAAAAAGGGCTTTGTACGGGACCCCGCGGTAGTTCAGAGAACATTTCAACACAAAGAGCATCAAAAAATATTGCTTCTTCGCTAAATGCGGCTTACCCGCGTGATCGGGAAATGGAGCTGTGCAAGAATAGCAGGAGACGCGACGACAGCGCCGCGGCGGAAAGTCGGAAAGCGCGATAGCGAAGCAGCCATGTTGGAATACGTATTGTTCAGCTTTACAACTATCACGCGGGTAAGCCGCATTTAGCGAAGAAGCAATATTATTTGATGCTCTTTGTGTTGAAATGTTCTCTGAACTATCGCGGGGTCCCGTACAAAGCCCTTTTTTGCAATTCGCCTCTTGAAACTTTATAAACAGTAAAAGCGTTCGTTTTTATAGAATAAATTTATTTCGGTACACTTTTTCCAAAAAAGGGCTTTGTACGGGACCCCGCGGTAGTTCAGAGAACATTTCAACACAAAGAGCATAAAAAAATATTGCTTCTTCGCTAAATGCGGCTTACCCGCGTGATCGGGAAAACGAGCTGTGCAAGAATAGCAGGAGACGCGACGACAGCGCCGCGGCAGGAAAGTCGGAAAGCGCGATAGCGAAGCAGCCATGTTGGAATACGAATTGTTCAGCTTTATAACTATCACGCGGGTAAGCCGCATTTAGCGAAGAAGCAATATTTTTTGATGCTCTTTGTGTTGAAATGTTCTCTGAACTACCGCGGGGTCCCGTACAAAGCCCTTTTTTGTAAAAAGTGTACCGAAATAAATTTATTCTATAAAAACGTACGCTTTTACTGTTTATAAAGTTTCAAGAGGCGAATTGCAAAAAAGGGCTTTGTACGGGACCCCGCGATAGTTCAGAGAACATTTCAACACAAAGAGCATCAAATAATATTGCTTCTTCGCTAAATGCGGCTTACCCGCGTGATAGTTGTAAAGCTGAACAATTCGTATTCCAACATGGCTGCTTCGCCATCGCGCTTTCCGACTTTCCGCCGCGGCGCTGTCGTCGCGTCTCCTGCTATTCTTGCACAGCTCGATTTCCCGATCACGCGGGTAAGCCACATTTAGCGAAGAAACAATATTTTTTTATGCTCTTTGTGTTGAAATGTACTCTGAACTACCGCGGGGTCCCGTACAAAGCACTTTTTTGGAAAAAGTGTACCGAAATAAATTTATTCTATAAAAACGTACGGTTTTACTGTTTATAAAGTTTCAAGAGGCGAATTGCAAAAAAGGGCTTTGTACGGGACCCCGCGATAGTTCAGAGAACATTTCAACACAAAGAGCATCAAATAATATTGCTTCTTCGCTAAATGCGGCTTACCCGCGTGATAGTTGTAAAGCTGAACAATACGTATTCCAACATGGCTGCTTCGCTATCGCGCTTCTCGACTTTCCGCCGCGGCGCTGTCGTCGCGTCTCCTGCTATTCTTGCACTGCTCCATTTCCCGATCACGCGGGTAAGCCGCATTTAGCGAAGAAGCAATATTTTTTGATGCTCTTTGTGTTGAAATGTTCTCTGAACTACCGCGGGGTCCCGTACAAAGCCCTTTTTTGTAAAAAGTGTACCGAAATAAATTTATTCTATAAAAACGTACGCTTTTACTGTTTATAAAGTTTCAAGAGGCGAATTGCAAAAAAGGGCTTTGTACGGGACCCCGCGATAGTTCAGAGAACATTTCAACACAAAGAGCATCAAATAATATTGCTTCTTCGCTAAATGCGGCTTACCCGCGTGATAGTTGTAAAGCTGAACAATTCGTATTCCAACATGGCTGCTTCGCCATCGCGCTTTCCGACTTTCCGCCGCGGCGCTGTCGTCGCGTCTCCTGCTATTCTTGCACAGCTCGATTTCCCGATCACGCGGGTAAGCCACATTTAGCGAAGAAACAATATTTTTTTATGCTCTTTGTGTTGAAATGTACTCTGAACTACCGCGGGGTCCCGTACAAAGCACTTTTTTGGAAAAAGTGTACCGAAATAAATTTATTCTATAAAAACGTACGGTTTTACTGTTTATAAAGTTTCAAGAGGCGAATTGCAAAAAAGGGCTTTGTACGGGACCCCGCGATAGTTCAGAGAACATTTCAACACAAAGAGCATCAAATAATATTGCTTCTTCGCTAAATGCGGCTTACCCGCGTGATAGTTGTAAAGCTGAACAATACGTATTCCAACATGGCTGCTTCGCTATCGCGCTTTCCGACTTTCCGCCGCGGCGCTGTCGTCGCGTCTCCTGCTATTCTTGCACTGCTCCATTTCCCGATCACGCGGGTAAGCCGCATTTAGCGAAGAAGCAATATTTTTTGATGCTCTTTGTGTTGAAATGTTCTCTGAACTACCGCGGGGTCCCGTACAAAGCCCTTTTTTGTAAAAAGTGTACCGAAATAAATTTATTCTATAAAAACGTACGCTTTTACTGTTTATAAAGTTTCAAGAGGCGAATTGCAAAAAAGGGCTTTGTACGGGACCTCGCGATAGTTCAGGGAACATTTCAACACAAAGAGCATCAAATAATATTGCTTCTTCGCTAAATGCGGCTTACCCGCGTGATAGTTGTAAAGCTGAACAATTCGTATTCCAACATGGCTGCTTCGCCATCGCGCTTTCCGACTTTCCGCCGCGGCGCTGTCGTCGCGTCTCCTGCTATTCTTGCACAGCTCGATTTCCCGATCACGCGGGTAAGCCACATTTAGCGAAGAAGCAATATTTTTTTATGCTCTTTGTGTTGAAATGTACTCTGAACTACCGCGGGGTCCCGTACAATGCCCTTTTTGGGAAAAGTGTAGGGAAATAAATTTATTCTACAAAAACGTACGCTTTTACTGTTTATAAAGTTTCAAGAGGCGAATTGCAAAAAAGGGCTTTGTACGGGACCCCGCGATAGTTCAGAGAACATTTCAACACAAAGAGCATCAAATAATATTGCTTCTTCGCTAAATGCGGCTTACCCGCGTGATAGTTGTAAAGCTGAACAATACGTATTCCAACATGGCTGCTTCGCTATCGCGCTTTCCGACTTTCCGCCGCGGCGCTGTCGTCGCGTCTCCTGCTATTCTTGCACAGCTCCATTTCCCGATCACGCGGGTAAGCCGCATTTAGCGAAGAAGCAATATTTTTTGATGCTCTTTGTGTTGAAATGTTCTCTGAACTACCGCGGGGTCCCGTACAAAGCCCTTTTTTGCAATTCGCCTCTTGAAACTTTATAAACGGTAAAAGCGTACGTTTTTATAGAATACATTTATTTCCCTACACTTTTCCCAAAAAAGGGCTTTGTACGGGACCCCGCGGTAGTTCAGAGAACATTTCAACACAAAGAGCATAAATAATATTGCTTCTTCGCTAAATGTGGCTTACCCGCGTGATCGGGAAATCGAGCTGTGCCAGAATAGCAGGAGACGCGACGACAGCGCCGCGGCGGAAAGTCGGAAAGCGCGATAGCGAAGCAGCCATGTTGGAATACGTATTGTTCAGCTTTACAACTATCACGCGGGTAAGCCGCATTTAGCGAAGAAGCAATATTATTTGATGCTCTTTGTGTTGAAATGTTCTCTGAACTATCGCGGGGTCCCGTACAAAGCCCTTTTTTGCAATTCGCCTCTTGAAACTTTATAAACAGTAAAAGCGTACGTTTTTATAGAATAAATTTATTTCGGTACACTTTTTCCAAAAAAGGGCTTTGTACGGGACCCCGCGGTAGTTCAGAGAACATTTCAACACAAAGAGCATAAATAATATTGCTTCTTCGCTAAATGCGGCTTACCCGCGTGATAGTTGTAAAGCTGAACAATACGTATTCCAACATGGCTGCTTCGCTATCGCGCTTTCCGACTTTCCGCCGCGGCGCTGTCGTCGCGTCTCCTGCTATTCTTGCACTGCTCCATTTCCCGATCACGCGGGTAAGCCGCATTTAGCGAAGAAGCAATATTTTTTGATGCTCTTTGTGTTGAAATGTTCTCTGAACTACCGCGGGGTCCCGTACAAAGCCTTTTTTTGGAAAAAGGGTACCGAAATAAATTTATTCTATAAAAACGTACGCTTTTACTGTTTATAAAGTTTCAAGAGGCGAATTGCAAAAAAGAGCTTTGTACGGGACCCCGCGATAGTTCAGAGAACATTTCAACACAAAGAGCATCAAATAATATTGCTTCTTTGCTAAATGCGGCTTACCCGCGTGATAGTTGTAAAGCTGAACAATACGTATTCCAACATGGCTGCTTCGCTATCGCGCTTTCCGACTTTCCGCCGCGGCGCTGTCGTCGCGTCTCCTGCTATTCTTGCACAGCTCGATTTCCCGATCACGCGGGTAAGCCGCATTTAGCGAAGAAGCAATATTATTTGATGCTCTTTGTGTTGAAATGTTCTCTGAACTATCGCGGGGTCCCGTACAAAGCCCTTTTTTGCAATTCGCCTCTTGAAACTTTATAAACAGTAAAAGCGTACGTTTTTATAGAATAAATTTATTTCGGTACACTTTTTCCAAAAAAGGGCTTTGTACGGGACCCCGCGGTAGTTCAGAGAACATTTCAACACAAAGAGCATCAAAAAATATTGCTTCTTCGCTAAATGCGGCTTACCCGCGTGATCGGGAAATGGAGCTGTGCAAGAATAGCAGGAGACGCGACGACAGCGCCGCGGCGGAAAGTCGGAAAGCGCGATAGCGAAGCAGCCATGTTGGAATACGTATTGTTCAGCTTTACAACTATCACGCGGGTAAGCCGCATTTAGCAAAGAAGCAATATTATTTGATGCTCTTTGTGTTGAAATGTTCTCTGAACTATCGCGGGGTCCCGTACAAAGCCCTTTTTTGCAATTCGCCTCTTGAAACTTTATAAACAGTAAAAGCGTACGTTTTTATAGAATAAATTTATTTCGGTACACTTTTTCCAAAAAAAGGCTTTGTACGGGACCCCGCGGTAGTTCAGAGAACATTTCAACACAAAGAGCATCAAAAAATATTGCTTCTTCGCTAAATGCGGCTTACCCGCGTGATCGGGAAATGGAGCAGTGCAAGAATAGCAGGAGACGCGACGACAGCGCCGCGGCGGAAAGTCGGAAAGCGCGATAGCGAAGCAGCCATGTTGGAATACGTCTTGTTCAGCTTTACAACTATCACGCGGGTAAGCCGCATTTAGCAAAGAAGCAATATTATTTGATACTCTTTGTGTTGAAATGTTCTCTGAACTATCGCGGGGTCCCGTACAAAGCCCTTTTTTGCAATTCGCCTCTTGAAACTTTATAAACAGTAAAAGCGTACGTTTTTATAGAATAAATTTATTTCGGTACACTTTTTCCAAAAAAAGGCTTTGTACGGGACCCCGCGGTAGTTCAGAGAACATTTCAACACAAAGAGCATCAAAAAATATTGCTTCTTCGCTAAATGCGGCTTACCCGCGTGATCGGGAAATGGAGCAGTGCAAGAATAGCAGGAGACGCGACGACAGCGCCGCGGCGGAAAGTCGGAAAGCGCGATAGCGAAGCAGCCATGTTGGAATACGTATTGTTCAGCTTTACAACTATCACGCGGGTAAGCCGCATTTAGCGAAGAAGCAATATTATTTGATGCTCTTTGTGTTGAAATGTTCTCTGAACTATCGCGGGGTCCCGTACAAAGCCCTTTTTTGCAATTCGCCTCTTGAAACTTTATAAACAGTAAAAGCGTACGTTTTTATAGAATAAATTTATTTCGGTACACTTTTTCCAAAAAAGGGCTTTGTACGGGACCCCGCGGTAGTTCAGAGAACATTTCAACACAAAGAGCATCAAAAAATATTGCTTCTTCGCTAAATGCGGCTTACCCGCGTGATCGGGAAATGGAGCTGTGCAAGAATAGCAGGAGACGCGACGACAGCGCCGCGGCGGAAAGTCGGAAAGCGCGATAGCGAAGCAGCCATGTTGGAATACGTATTGTTTAGCTTTACAACTATCACGCGGGTAAGCCGCATTTAGCGAAGAAGCAATATTATTTGATGCTCTTTGTGTTGAAATGTTCTCTGAACTATCGCGGGGTCCCGTACAAAGCCCTTTTTTGCAATTCGCCTCTTGAAACTTTATAAACAGTAAAAGCGTACGTTTTTATAGAATAAATTTATTTCGGTACACTTTTTCCAAAAAAGGGCTTTGTACGGGAACCCGCGGTAGTTCAGAGAACATTTCAACACAAAGAGCATCAAAAAATATTGCTTCTTCGCTAAATGCGGCTTACCCGCGTGATCGGGAAATGGAGCTGTGCAAGAATAGCAGGAGACGCGACAACAGCGCCGCGGCGGAAAGTCGGAAAGCGCGATAGCGAAGCAGCCATGTTGGAATACGTATTGTTCAGCTTTACAACTATCACGCGGGTAAGCCGCATTTAGCGAAGAAGCAATATTATTTGATGCTCTTTGTGTTGACATGTTCTCTGAACTATCGCGGGGTCCCGTACGAAGCCCTTTTTTGCAATTCGCCTCTTGAAACTTTATAAACAGTAAAAGCGTACGTTTTTATAGAATAAATTTATTTCGGTACACTTTTCCCAAAAAAGGGCTTTGTACGGGACCCCGCGGTAGTTCAGAGAACATTTCAACACAAAGAGCATAAATAATATTGCTTCTTCGCTAAATGCGGCTTACCCGCGTGATCGGGAAAACGAGCTGTGCAAGAATAGCAGGAGGCGCGACGACAGCGCCGCGGCAGGAAAGTCGGAAAGCGCGATAGCGAAGCAGCCATGTTGGAATACGTATTGTTTAGCTTTACAACTATCACGCGGGTAAGCCGCATTTAGCGAAGAAGCAATATTATTTGATGCTCTTTGTGTTGAAATGTTCTCTGAACTATCGCGGGGTCCCGTACAAAGCCCTTTTTTGCAATTCGCCTCTTGAAACTTTATAAACAGTAAAAGCGTACGTTTTTATAGAATAAATTTATTTCGGTACACTTTTTACAAAAAAGGGCTTTGTACGGGACCCCGCGGTAGTTCAGAGAACATTTCAACACAAAGAGCATCAAAAAATATTGCTTCTTCGCTAAATGCGGCTTACCCGCGTGATAGTTATAAAGCTGAACAATTCGTATTCCAACATGGCTGCTTCGCTATCGCGCTTTCCGACTTTCCTGCCGCGGCGCTGTCGTCGCGTCTCCTGCTATTCTTGCACAGCTCGTTTTCCCGATCACGCGGGTAAGCCGCATTTAGCGAAGAAGCAATATTTTTTTATGCTCTTTGTGTTGAAATGTTCTCTGAACTACCGCGGGGTCCCGTACAAAGCCCTTTTTTGGAAAAAGTGTACCGAAATAAATTTATTCTATAAAAACGAACGCTTTTACTGTTTATAAAGTTTCAAGAGGCGAATTGCAAAAAAGGGCTTTGTACGGGACCCCGCGATAGTTCAGAGAACATTGCAAGAATAGCAGGAGACGCGACGACAGCGCCGCGGCGGAAAGTCGGAAAGCGCGATGGCGAAGCAGCCATGTTGGAATACGAATTGTTCAGCTTTACAACTATCACGCGGGTAAGCCGCATTTAGCGAAGAAGCAATATTATTTGATGCTCTTTGTGTTGAAATGTTCCCTGAACTATCGCGAGGTCCCGTACAAAGCCCTTTTTTGCAATTCGCCTCTTGAAACTTTATAAACAGTAAAAGCGTACGTTTTTATAGAATAAATTTATTTCGGTACACTTTTTACAAAAAAGGGCTTTGTACGGGACCCCGCGGTAGTTCAGAGAACATTTCAACACAAAGAGCATCAAAAAATATTGCTTCTTCGCTAAATGCGGCTTACCCGCGTGATCGGGAAATGGAGCAGTGCAAGAATAGCAGGAGACGCGACGACAGCGCCGCGGCGGAAAGTCGGAAAGCGCGATAGCGAAGCAGCCATGTTGGAATACGTATTGTTCAGCTTTACAACTATCACGCGGGTAAGCCGCATTTAGCGAAGAAGCAATATTATTTGATGCTCTTTGTGTTGAAATGTTCTCTGAACTATCGCGGGGTCCCGTACAAAGCCCTTTTTTGCAATTCGCCTCTTGAAACTTTATAAACAGTAAAAGCGTACGTTTTTATAGAATAAATTTATTTCGGTACACTTTTTACAAAAAAGGGCTTTGTACGGGACCCCGCGGTAGTTCAGAGAACATTTCAACACAAAGAGCATCAAAAAATATTGCTTCTTCGCTAAATGCGGCTTACCCGCGTGATAGTTATAAAGCTGAACAATTCGTATTCCAACATGGCTGCTTCGCTATCGCGCTTTCCGACTTTCCTGCCGCGGCGCTGTCGTCGCGTCTCCTGCTATTCTTGCACAGCTCGTTTTCCCGATCACGCGGGTAAGCCGCATTTAGCGAAGAAGCAATATTTTTTTATGCTCTTTGTGTTGAAATGTTCTCTGAACTACCGCGGGGTCCCGTACAAAGCCCTTTTTTGGAAAAAGTGTACCGAAATAAATTTATTCTATAAAAACGAACGCTTTTACTGTTTATAAAGTTTCAAGAGGCGAATTGCAAAAAAGGGCTTTGTACGGGACCCCGCGATAGTTCAGAGAACATTTCAACACAAAGAGCATCAAATAATATTGCTTCTTCGCTAAATGCGGCTTACCCGCGTGATAGTTGTAAAGCTGAACAATACGTATTCCAACATGGCTGCTTCGCTATCGCGCTTTCCGACTTTCCGCCGCGGCGCTGTCGTCGCGTCTCCTGCTATTCTTGCACAGCTCCATTTCCCGATCACGCGGGTAAGCCGCATTTAGCGAAGAAGCAATATTTTTTGATGCTCTTTGTGTTGAAATGTTCTCTGAACTACCGCGGGGTCCCGTACAAAGCCCTTTTTTGGAAAAAGTGTACCGAAATAAATTTATTCTATAAAAACGTACGGTTTTACTGTTTATAAAGTTTCAAGAGGCGAATTGCAAAAAAGGGCTTTGTACGGGACCCCGCGATAGTTCAGAGAACATTTCAACACAAAGAGCATCAAATAATATTGCTTCGTCGCTAAATGCGGCTTACCCGCGTGATAGTTGTAAAGCTGAACAATACGTATTCCAACATGGCTGCTTCGCTATCGCGCTTTCCGACTTTCCGCCGCGGCGCTGTCGTCGCGTCTCCTGCTATTCTTGCACAGCTCCATTTCCCGATCACGCGGGTAAGCCGCATTTAGCGAAGAAGCAATATTTTTTGATGCTCTTTGTGTTGAAATGTTCTCTGAACTACCGCGGGGTCCCGTACAAAGCCCTTTTTTGGAAAAAGTGTACCGAAATAAATTTATTCTATAAAAACGTACGCTTTTACTGTTTATAAAGTTTCAAGAGGCGAATTGCAAAAAAGGGCTTTGTACGGGACCCCGCGATAGTTCAGAGAACATTTCAACACAAAGAGCATCAAATAATATTGCTTCTTCGCTAAATGCGGCTTACCCGCGTGATAGTTGTAAAGCTGAACAATACGTATTCCAACATGGCTGCTTCGCTATCGCGCTTTCCGACTTTCCGCCGCGGCGCTGTCGTCGCGTCTCCTGCTATTCTTGCACAGCTCCATTTCCCGATCACGCGGGTAAGCCGCATTTAGCGAAGAAGCAATATTTTTTGATGCTCTTTGTGTTGAAATGTTCTCTGAACTACCGCGGGGTCCCGTACAAAGCCCTTTTTTGGAAAAAGTGTACCGAAATAAATTTATTCTATAAAAACGTACGCTTTTACTGTTTATAAAGTTTCAAGAGGCGAATTGCAAAAAAGGGCTTTGTACGGGACCCCGCGGTAGTTCAGAGAACATTTCAACACAAAGAGCATAAATAATATTGCTTCTTCGCTAAATGCGGCTTACCCGCGTGATAGTTGTAAAGCTGAACAATACGTATTCCAACATGGCTGCTTCGCTATCGCGCTTTCCGACTTTCCGCCGCGGCGCTGTCGTCGCGTCTCCTGCTATTCTTGCACTGCTCCATTTCCCGATCACGCGGGTAAGCCGCATTTAGCGAAGAAGCAATATTTTTTGATGCTCTTTGTGTTGAAATGTTCTCTGAACTACCGCGGGGTCCCGTACAAAGCCTTTTTTTGGAAAAAGTGTACCGAAATAAATTTATTCTATAAAAACGTACGCTTTTACTGTTTATAAAGTTTCAAGAGGCGAATTGCAAAAAATGGCTTTGTACGGGACCCCGCGATAGTTCAGAGAACATTTCAACACAAAGAGCATAAAATAATATTGCTTCTTTGCTAAATGCGGCTTACCCGCGTGATTGTTGTAAAGCTGAACAATACGTATTCCAACATGGCTGCTTCGCTATCGCGCTTTCCGACTTTCCGCCGCGGCGCTGTCGTCGCGTCTCCTGCTATTCTTGCACTGCTCCATTTCCCGATCACGCGGGTAAGCCGCATTTAGCGAAGAAGCAATATTATTTATGCTCTTTGTGTTGAAATGTTCTCTGAACTACCGCGGGGTCCCGTACAAAGCCCTTTTTTGGGAAAAGTGTAGGGAAATAAATGTATTCTATAAAAACGTACGCTTTTACCGTTTATAAAGTTTCAAGAGGCGAATTGCAAAAAAGGGCTTTGTACGGGACCGCGCGATAGTTCAGAGAACATTTCAACACAAAGAGCATCAAATAATATTGTTTCTTCGCTAAATGCGGCTTACCCGCGTGATAGTTATAAAGCTGAACAATTCGTATTCCAACATGGCTGCTTCGCTATCGCGCTTTCCGACTTTCCTGCCGCGGCGCTGTCGTCGCGCCTCCTGCTATTCTTGCACAGCTCGTTTTCCCGATCACGCGGGTAAGCCGCATTTAGCGAAGAAGCAATATTTTTTGATGCTCTTTGTGTTGAAATGTTCTCTGAACTACCGCGGGGTCCCGTACAAAGCCCTTTTTTGGAAAAAGTGTACCGAAATAAATTTATTCTATAAAAACGTACGCTTTTACTGTTTATAAAGTTTCAAGAGGCGAATTGCAAAAAAGGGCTTCGTACGGGACCCCGCGATAGTTCAGAGAACATGTCAACACAAAGAGCATCAAATAATATTGCTTCTTCGCTAAATGCGGCTTACCCGCGTGATAGTTGTAAAGCTGAACAATACGTATTCCAACATGGCTGCTTCGCTATCGCGCTTTCCGACTTTCCGCCGCGGCGCTGTTGTCGCGTCTCCTGCTATTCTTGCACAGCTCCATTTCCCGATCACGCGGGTAAGCCGCATTTAGCGAAGAAGCAATATTTTTTGATGCTCTTTGTGTTGAAATGTTCTCTGAACTACCGCGGGTTCCCGTACAAAGCCCTTTTTTGGAAAAAGTGTACCGAAATAAATTTATTCTATAAAAACGTACGCTTTTACTGTTTATAAAGTTTCAAGAGGCGAATTGCAAAAAAGGGCTTTGTACGGGACCCCGCGATAGTTCAGAGAACATTTCAACACAAAGAGCATCAAATAATATTGCTTCTTCGCTAAATGCGGCTTACCCGCGTGATAGTTGTAAAGCTAAACAATACGTATTCCAACATGGCTGCTTCGCTATCGCGCTTTCCGACTTTCCGCCGCGGCGCTGTCGTCGCGTCTCCTGCTATTCTTGCACAGCTCCATTTCCCGATCACGCGGGTAAGCCGCATTTAGCGAAGAAGCAATATTTTTTGATGCTCTTTGTGTTGAAATGTTCTCTGAACTACCGCGGGGTCCCGTACAAAGCCCTTTTTTGGAAAAAGTGTACCGAAATAAATTTATTCTATAAAAACGTACGCTTTTACTGTTTATAAAGTTTCAAGAGGCGAATTGCAAAAAAGGGCTTTGTACGGGACCCCGCGATAGTTCAGAGAACATTTCAACACAAAGAGCATCAAATAATATTGCTTCTTCGCTAAATGCGGCTTACCCGCGTGATAGTTGTAAAGCTGAACAATACGTATTCCAACATGGCTGCTTCGCTATCGCGCTTTCCGACTTTCCGCCGCGGCGCTGTCGTCGCGTCTCCTGCTATTCTTGCACTGCTCCATTTCCCGATCACGCGGGTAAGCCGCATTTAGCGAAGAAGCAATATTTTTTGATGCTCTTTGTGTTGAAATGTTCTCTGAACTACCGCGGGGTCCCGTACAAAGCCTTTTTTTGGAAAAAGTGTACCGAAATAAATTTATTCTATAAAAACGTACGCTTTTACTGTTTATAAAGTTTCAAGAGGCGAATTGCAAAAAAGGGCTTTGTACGGGACCCCGCGATAGTTCAGAGAACATTTCAACACAAAGAGTATCAAATAATATTGCTTCTTTGCTAAATGCGGCTTACCCGCGTGATAGTTGTAAAGCTGAACAAGACGTATTCCAACATGGCTGCTTCGCTATCGCGCTTTCCGACTTTCCGCCGCGGCGCTGTCGTCGCGTCTCCTGCTATTCTTGCACTGCTCCATTTCCCGATCACGCGGGTAAGCCGCATTTAGCGAAGAAGCAATATTTTTTGATGCTCTTTGTGTTGAAATGTTCTCTGAACTACCGCGGGGTCCCGTACAAAGCCTTTTTTTGGAAAAAGTGTACCGAAATAAATTTATTCTATAAAAACGTACGCTTTTACTGTTTATAAAGTTTCAAGAGGCGAATTGCAAAAAAGGGCTTTGTACGGGACCCCGCGATAGTTCAGAGAACATTTCAACACAAAGAGCATCAAATAATATTGCTTCTTTGCTAAATGCGGCTTACCCGCGTGATAGTTGTAAAGCTGAACAATACGTATTCCAACATGGCTGCTTCGCTATCGCGCTTTCCGACTTTCCGCCGCGGCGCTGTCGTCGCGTCTCCTGCTATTCTTGCACAGCTCCATTTCCCGATCACGCGGGTAAGCCGCATTTAGCGAAGAAGCAATATTTTTTGATGCTCTTTGTGTTGAAATGTTCTCTGAACTACCGCGGGGTCCCGTACAAAGCCCTTTTTTGGAAAAAGTGTACCGAAATAAATTTATTCTATAAAAACGTACGCTTTTACTGTTTATAAAGTTTCAAGAGGCGAATTGCAAAAAAGGGCTTTGTACGGGACCCCGCGATAGTTCAGAGAACATTTCAACACAAAGAGCATCAAATAATATTGCTTCTTCGCTAAATGCGGCTTACCCGCGTGATCGGGAAATCGAGCTGTGCAAGAATAGCAGGAGACGCGACGACAGCGCCGCGGCGGAAAGTCGGAAAGCGCGATAGCGAAGCAGCCATGTTGGAATACGTATTGTTCAGCTTTACAACTATCACGCGGGTAAGCCGCATTTAGCAAAGAAGCAATATTATTTGATGCTCTTTGTGTTGAAATGTTCTCTGAACTATCGCGGGGTCCCGTACAAAGCTCTTTTTTGCAATTCGCCTCTTGAAACTTTATAAACAGTAAAAGCGTACGTTTTTATAGAATAAATTTATTTCGGTACCCTTTTTCCAAAAAAAGGCTTTGTACGGGACCCCGCGGTAGTTCAGAGAACATTTCAACACAAAGAGCATCAAAAAATATTGCTTCTTCGCTAAATGCGGCTTACCCGCGTGATCGGGAAATGGAGCAGTGCAAGAATAGCAGGAGACGCGACGACAGCGCCGCGGCGGAAAGTCGGAAAGCGCGATAGCGAAGCAGCCATGTTGGAATACGTATTGTTCAGCTTTACAACTATCACGCGGGTAAGCCGCATTTAGCGAAGAAGCAATATTATTTATGCTCTTTGTGTTGAAATGTTCTCTGAACTACCGCGGGGTCCCGTACAAAGCCCTTTTTTGCAATTCGCCTCTTGAAACTTTATAAACAGTAAAAGCGTACGTTTTTATAGAATAAATTTATTTCGGTACACTTTTTCCAAAAAAGGGCTTTGTACGGGACCCCGCGGTAGTTCAGAGAACATTTCAACACAAAGAGCATCAAAAAATATTGCTTCTTCGCTAAATGCGGCTTACCCGCGTGATCGGGAAATGGAGCTGTGCAAGAATAGCAGGAGACGCGACGACAGCGCCGCGGCGGAAAGTCGGAAAGCGCGATAGCGAAGCAGCCATGTTGGAATACGTATTGTTTAGCTTTACAACTATCACGCGGGTAAGCCGCATTTAGCGAAGAAGCAATATTATTTGATGCTCTTTGTGTTGAAATGTTCTCTGAACTATCGCGGGGTCCCGTACAAAGCCCTTTTTTGCAATTCGCCTCTTGAAACTTTATAAACAGTAAAAGCGTACGTTTTTATAGAATAAATGTATTTCGGTACACTTTTTCCAAAAAAGGGCTTTGTACGGGAACCCGCGGTAGTTCAGAGAACATTTCAACACAAAGAGCATCAAAAAATATTGCTTCTTCGCTAAATGCGGCTTACCCGCGTGATCGGGAAATGGAGCTGTGCAAGAATAGCAGGAGACGCGACGACAGCGCCGCGGCGGAAAGTCGGAAAGCGCGATAGCGAAGCAGCCATGTTGGAATACGTATTGTTCAGCTTTACAACTATCACGCGGGTAAGCCGCATTTAGCGAAGAAGCAATATTATTTGATGCTCTTTGTGTTGACATGTTCTCTGAACTATCGCGGGGTCCCGTACAAAGCCCTTTTTTGCAATTCGCCTCTTGAAACTTTATAAACAGTAAAAGCGTACGTTTTTATAGAATAAATTTATTTCGGTACACTTTTTCCAAAAAAGGGCTTTGTACGGGACCCCGCGGTAGTTCAGAGAACATTTCAACACAAAGAGCATCAAAAAATATTGCTTCTTCGCTAAATGCGGCTTACCCGCGTGATCGGGAAAACGAGCTGTGCAAGAATAGCAGGAGGCGCGACGACAGCGCCGCGGCAGGAAAGTCGGAAAGCGCGATAGCGAAGCAGCCATGTTGGAATACGAATTGTTCAGCTTTATAACTATCACGCGGGTAAGCCGCATTTAGCGAAGAAACAATATTATTTGATGCTCTTTGTGTTGAAATGTTCTCTGAACTATCGCGCGGTCCCGTACAAAGCCCTTTTTTGCAATTCGCCTCTTGAAACTTTATAAACGGTAAAAGCGTACGTTTTTATAGAATACATTTATTTCCCTACACTTTTCCCAAAAAAGGGCTTTGTACGGGACCCCGCGGTAGTTCAGAGAACATTTCAACACAAAGAGCATAAATAATATTGCTTCTTCGCTAAATGCGGCTTACCCGCGTGATCGGGAAATGGAGCAGTGCAAGAATAGCAGGAGACGCGACGACAGCGCCGCGGCGGAAAGTCGGAAAGCGCGATAGCGAAGCAGCCATGTTGGAATACGTATTGTTCAGCTTTACAACAATCACGCGGGTAAGCCGCATTTAGCAAAGAAGCAATATTATTTGATGCTCTTTGTGTTGAAATGTTCTCTGAACTATCGCGGGGTCCCGTACAAAGCCCTTTTTTGCAATTCGCCTCTTGAAACTTTATAAACAGTAAAAGCGTACGTTTTTATAGAATAAATTTATTTCGGTACACTTTTTCCAAAAAAAGGCTTTGTACGGGACCCCGCGGTAGTTCAGAGAACATTTCAACACAAAGAGCATCAAAAAATATTGCTTCTTCGCTAAATGCGGCTTACCCGCGTGATCGGGAAATGGAGCAGTGCAAGAATAGCAGGAGACGCGACGACAGCGCCGCGGCGGAAAGTCGGAAAGCGCGATAGCGAAGCAGCCATGTTGGAATACGTATTGTTCAGCTTTACAACTATCACGCGGGTAAGCCGCATTTAGCGAAGAAGCAATATTATTTATGCTCTTTGTGTTGAAATGTTCTCTGAACTACCGCGGGGTCCCGTACAAAGCCCTTTTTTGCAATTCGCCTCTTGAAACTTTATAAACAGTAAAAGCGTACGTTTTTATAGAATAAATTTATTTCGGTACACTTTTTCCAAAAAAGGGCTTTGTACGGGACCCCGCGGTAGTTCAGAGAACATTTCAACACAAAGAGCATCAAAAAATATTGCTTCTTCGCTAAATGCGGCTTACCCGCGTGATCGGGAAATGGAGCTGTGCAAGAATAGCAGGAGACGCGACGACAGCGCCGCGGCGGAAAGTCGGAAAGCGCGATAGCGAAGCAGCCATGTTGGAATACGTATTGTTCAGCTTTACAACTATCACGCGGGTAAGCCGCATTTAGCGAAGAAGCAATATTATTTGATGCTCTTTGTGTTGAAATGTTCTCTGAACTATCGCGGGGTCCCGTACAAAGCCCTTTTTTGCAATTCGCCTCTTGAAACTTTATAAACAGTAAAAGCGTACGTTTTTATAGAATAAATTTATTTCGGTACACTTTTTCCAAAAAAGGGCTTTGTACGGGACCCCGCGGTAGTTCAGAGAACATTTCAACACAAAGAGCATCAAAAAATATTGCTTCTTCGCTAAATGCGGCTTACCCGCGTGATCGGGAAATGGAGCTGTGCAAGAATAGCAGGAGACGCGACGACAGCGCCGCGGCGGAAAGTCGGAAAGCGCGATAGCGAAGCAGCCATGTTGGAATACGTATTGTTCAGCTTTACAACTATCACGCGGGTAAGCCGCATTTAGCGACGAAGCAATATTATTTGATGCTCTTTGTGTTGAAATGTTCTCTGAACTATCGCGGGGTCCCGTACAAAGCCCTTTTTTGCAATTCGCCTCTTGAAACTTTATAAACAGTAAAAGCGTACGTTTTTATAGAATAAATTTATTTCGGTACACTTTTTACAAAAAAGGGCTTTGTACGGGACCCCGCGGTAGTTCAGAGAACATTTCAACACAAAGAGCATCAAAAAATATTGCTTCTTCGCTAAATGCGGCTTACCCGCGTGATCGGGAAATGGAGCAGTGCAAGAATAGCAGGAGACGCGACGACAGCGCCGCGGCGGAAAGTCGGAAAGCGCGATAGCGAAGCAGCCATGTTGGAATACGTATTGTTCAGCTTTACAACTATCACGCGGGTAAGCCGCATTTAGCGAAGAAGCAATATTATTTGATGCTCTTTGTGTTGAAATGTTCTCTGAACTATCGCGGGGTCCCGTACAAAGCCCTTTTTTGCAATTCGCCTCTTGAAACTTTATAAACAGTAAAACCGTACGTTTTTATAGAATAAATTTATTTCGGTACACTTTTTCCAAAAAAGGGCTTTGTACGGGACCCCGCGGTAGTTCAGAGAACATTTCAACACAAAGAGCATCAAAAAATATTGCTTCTTCGCTAAATGCGGCTTACCCGCGTGATCGGGAAATGGAGCTGTGCAAGAATAGCAGGAGACGCGACGACAGCGCCGCGGCGGAAAGTCGGAAAGCGCGATAGCGAAGCAGCCATGTTGGAATACGTATTGTTCAGCTTTACAACTATCACGCGGGTAAGCCGCATTTAGCGAAGAAGCAATATTATTTGATGCTCTTTGTGTTGAAATGTTCTCTGAACTATCGCGGGGTCCCGTACAAAGCCCTTTTTTGCAATTCGCCTCTTGAAACTTTATAAACAGTAAAAGCGTTCGTTTTTATAGAATAAATTTATTTCGGTACACTTTTTCCAAAAAAGGGCTTTGTACGGGACCCCGCGGTAGTTCAGAGAACATTTCAACACAAAGAGCATAAAAAAATATTGCTTCTTCGCTAAATGCGGCTTACCCGCGTGATCGGGAAAACGAGCTGTGCAAGAATAGCAGGAGACGCGACGACAGCGCCGCGGCAGGAAAGTCGGAAAGCGCGATAGCGAAGCAGCCATGTTGGAATACGAATTGTTCAGCTTTATAACTATCACGCGGGTAAGCCGCATTTAGCGAAGAAGCAAATATTTTTTGATGCTCTTTGTGTTGAAATGTTCTCTGAACTACCGCGGGGTCCCGTACAAAGCCCTTTTTTGTAAAAAGTGTACCGAAATAAATTTATTCTATAAAAACGTACGCTTTTACTGTTTATAAAGTTTCAAGAGGCGAATTGCAAAAAAGGGCTTTGTACGGGACCCCGCGATAGTTCAGAGAACATTTCAACACAAAGAGCATCAAATAATATTGCTTCTTCGCTAAATGCGGCTTACCCGCGTGATAGTTGTAAAGCTGAACAATTCGTATTCCAACATGGCTGCTTCGCCATCGCGCTTTCCGACTTTCCGCCGCGGCGCTGTCGTCGCGTCTCCTGCTATTCTTGCACAGCTCGATTTCCCGATCACGCGGGTAAGCCACATTTAGCGAAGAAGCAATATTTTTTTATGCTCTTTGTGTTGAAATGTACTCTGAACTACCGCGGGGTCCCGTACAAAGCCCTTTTTTGGGAAAAGTGTAGGGAAATAAATGTATTCTACAAAAACGTACGCTTTTACTGTTTATAAAGTTTCAAGAGGCAAATTGCAAAAAAGGGCTTTGTACGGGACCCCGCGATAGTTCAGAGAACATTTCAACACAAAGAGCATCAAATAATATTGCTTCTTCGCTAAATGCGGCTTACCCGCGTGATAGTTGTAAAGCTGAACAATTCGTATTCCAACATGGCTGCTTCGCCATCGCGCTTTCCGACTTTCCGCCGCGGCGCTGTCGTCGCGTCTCCTGCTATTCTTGCACAGCTCGATTTCCCGATCACGCGGGTAAGCCACATTTAGCGAAGAAACAATATTTTTTTATGCTCTTTGTGTTGAAATGTACTCTGAACTACCGCGGGGTCCCGTACAAAGCACTTTTTTGGAAAAAGTGTACCGAAATAAATTTATTCTATAAAAACGTACGGTTTTACTGTTTATAAAGTTTCAAGAGGCGAATTGCAAAAAAGGGCTTTGTACGGGACCCCGCGATAGTTCAGAGAACATTTCAACACAAAGAGCATCAAATAATATTGCTTCTTCGCTAAATGCGGCTTACCCGCGTGATAGTTGTAAAGCTGAACAATACGTATTCCAACATGGCTGCTTCGCTATCGCGCTTCTCGACTTTCCGCCGCGGCGCTGTCGTCGCGTCTCCTGCTATTCTTGCACTGCTCCATTTCCCGATCACGCGGGTAAGCCGCATTTAGCGAAGAAGCAATATTTTTTGATGCTCTTTGTGTTGAAATGTTCTCTGAACTACCGCGGGGTCCCGTACAAAGCCCTTTTTTGTAAAAAGTGTACCGAAATAAATTTATTCTATAAAAACGTACGCTTTTACTGTTTATAAAGTTTCAAGAGGCGAATTGCAAAAAAGGGCTTTGTACGGGACCCCGCGATAGTTCAGAGAACATTTCAACACAAAGAGCATCAAATAATATTGCTTCTTCGCTAAATGCGGCTTACCCGCGTGATAGTTGTAAAGCTGAACAATTCGTATTCCAACATGGCTGCTTCGCCATCGCGCTTTCCGACTTTCCGCCGCGGCGCTGTCATCGCGTCTCCTGCTATTCTTGCACAGCTCGATTTCCCGATCACGCGGGTAAGCCACATTTAGCGAAGAAGCAATATTTTTTTATGCTCTTTGTGTTGAAATGTACTCTGAACTACCGCGGGGTCCCGTACAAAGCCCTTTTTTGGGAAAAGTGTAGGGAAATAAATGTATTCTACAAAAACGTACGCTTTTACTGTTTATAAAGTTTCAAGAGGCAAATTGCAAAAAAGGGCTTTGTACGGGACCCCGCGATAGTTCAGAGAACATTTCAACACAAAGAGCATCAAATAATATTGCTTCTTCGCTAAATGCGGCTTACCCGCGTGATAGTTGTAAAGCTGAACAATTCGTATTCCAACATGGCTGCTTCGCCATCGCGCTTTCCGACTTTCCGCCGCGGCGCTGTCGTCGCGTCTCCTGCTATTCTTGCACTGCTCCATTTCCCGATCACGCGGGTAAGCCGCATTTAGCGAAGAAGCAATATTTTTTGATGCTCTTTGTGTTGAAATGTTCTCTGAACTACCGCGGGGTCCCGTACAAAGCCCTTTTTTGTAAAAAGTGTACCGAAATAAATTTATTCTATAAAAACGTACGCTTTTACTGTTTATAAAGTTTCAAGAGGCGAATTGCAAAAAAGGGCTTTGTACCGGACCTCGCGATAGTTCAGGGAACATTTCAACACAAAGAGCATCAAATAATATTGCTTCTTCGCTAAATGCGGCTTACCCGCGTGATAGTTGTAAAGCTGAACAATTCGTATTCCAACATGGCTGCTTCGCCATCGCGCTTTCCGACTTTCCGCCGCGGCGCTGTCGTCGCGTCTCCTGCTATTCTTGCACAGCTCGATTTCCCGATCACGCGGGTAAGCCACATTTAGCGAAGAAGCAATATTTTTTTATGCTCTTTGTGTTGAAATGTACTCTGAACTACCGCGGGGTCCCGTACAATGCCCTTTTTTGGGAAAAGTGTAGGGAAATAAATTTATTCTACAAAAACGTACGCTTTTACTGTTTATAAAGTTTCAAGAGGCGAATTGCAAAAAAGGGCTTTGTACGGGACCCCGCGATAGTTCAGAGAACATTTCAACACAAAGAGCATCAAATAATATTGCTTCTTCGCTAAATGCGGCTTACCCGCGTGATAGTTGTAAAGCTGAACAATACGTATTCCAACATGGCTGCTTCGCTATCGCGCTTTCCGACTTTCCGCCGCGGCGCTGTCGTCGCGTCTCCTGCTATTCTTGCACAGCTCCATTTCCCGATCACGCGGGTAAGCCGCATTTAGCGAAGAAGCAATATTTTTTGATGCTCTTTGTGTTGAAATGTTCTCTGAACTACCGCGGGGTCCCGTACAAAGCCCTTTTTTGCAATTCGCCTCTTGAAACTTTATAAACGGTAAAAGCGTACGTTTTTATAGAATACATTTATTTCCCTACACTTTTCCCAAAAAAGGGCTTTGTACGGGACCCCGCGGTAGTTCAGAGAACATTTCAACACAAAGAGCATAAATAATATTGCTTCTTCGCTAAATGTGGCTTACCCGCGTGATCGGGAAATCGAGCTGTGCCAGAATAGCAGGAGACGCGACGACAGCGCCGCGGCGGAAAGTCGGAAAGCGCGATAGCGAAGCAGCCATGTTGGAATACGTATTGTTCAGCTTTACAACTATCACGCGGGTAAGCCGCATTTAGCGAAGAAGCAATATTATTTGATGCTCTTTGTGTTGAAATGTTCTCTGAACTATCGCGGGGTTCCGTACAAAGCCCTTTTTTGCAATTCGCCTCTTGAAACTTTATAAACAGTAAAAGCGTACGTTTTTATAGAATAAATTTATTTCGGTACACTTTTTCCAAAAAAGGGCTTTGTACGGGACCCCGCGGTAGTTCAGAGAACATTTCAACACAAAGAGCATAAATAATATTGCTTCTTCGCTAAATGCGGCTTACCCGCGTGATAGTTGTAAAGCTGAACAATACGTATTCCAACATGGCTGCTTCGCTATCGCGCTTTCCGACTTTCCGCCGCGGCGCTGTCGTCGCGTCTCCTGCTATTCTTGCACAGCTCGATTTCCCGATCACGCGGGTAAGCCGCATTTAGCGAAGAAGCAATATTATTTGATGCTCTTTGTGTTGAAATGTTCTCTGAACTATCGCGGGGTCCCGTACAAAGCCTTTTTTTGCAATTCGCCTCTTGAAACTTTATAAACGGTAAAAGCGTACGTTTTTATAGAATACATTTATTTCCCTACACTTTTCCCAAAAAAGGGCTTTGTACGGGACCCCGCGGTAGTTCAGAGAACATTTCAACACAAAGAGCATAAATAATATTGCTTCTTCGCTAAATGTGGCTTACCCGCGTGATCGGGAAATCGAGCTGTGCCAGAATAGCAGGAGACGCGACGACAGCGCCGCGGCGGAAAGTCGGAAAGCGCGATAGCGAAGCAGCCATGTTGGAATACGTATTGTTCAGCTTTACAACTATCACGCGGGTAAGCCGCATTTAGCGAAGAAGCAATATTATTTGATGCTCTTTGTGTTGAAATGTTCTCTGAACTATCGCGGGGTTCCGTACAAAGCCCTTTTTTGCAATTCGCCTCTTGAAACTTTATAAACAGTAAAAGCGTACGTTTTTATAGAATAAATTTATTTCGGTACACTTTTTCCAAAAAAGGGCTTTGTACGGGACCCCGCGGTAGTTCAGAGAACATTTCAACACAAAGAGCATAAATAATATTGCTTCTTCGCTAAATGCGGCTTACCCGCGTGATAGTTGTAAAGCTGAACAATACGTATTCCAACATGGCTGCTTCGCTATCGCGCTTTCCGACTTTCCGCCGCGGCGCTGTCGTCGCGTCTCCTGCTATTCTTGCACTGCTCCATTTCCCGATCACGCGGGTAAGCCGCATTTAGCGAAGAAGCAATATTTTTTGATGCTCTTTGTGTTGAAATGTTCTCTGAACTACCGCGGGGTCCCGTACAAAGCCTTTTTTTGGAAAAAGTGTACCGAAATAAATTTATTCTATAAAAACGTACGCTTTTACTGTTTATAAAGTTTCAAGAGGCGAATTGCAAAAAAGAGCTTTGTACGGGACCCCGCGATAGTTCAGAGAACATTTCAACACAAAGAGCATCAAATAATATTGCTTCTTTGCTAAATGCGGCTTACCCGCGTGATAGTTGTAAAGCTGAACAATACGTATTCCAACATGGCTGCTTCGCTATCGCGCTTTCCGACTTTCCGCCGCGGCGCTGTCGTCGCGTGTCCTGCTATTCTTGCACAGCTCGATTTCCCGATCACGCGGGTAAGCCGCATTTAGCGAAGAAGCAATATTATTTGATGCTCTTTGTGTTGAAATGTTCTCTGAACTATCGCGGGGTCCCGTACAAAGCCTTTTTTTGCAATTCGCCTCTTGAAACTTTATAAACAGTAAAAGCGTACGTTTTTATAGAATAAATTTATTTCGGTACACTTTTTCCAAAAAAGGGCTTTGTACGGGACCCCGCGGTAGTTCAGAGAACATTTCAACACAAAGAGCATCAAAAAATATTGCTTCTTCGCTAAATGCGGCTTACCCGCGTGATCGGGAAATGGAGCTGTGCAAGAATAGCAGGAGACGCGACGACAGCGCCGCGGCGGAAAGTCGGAAAGCGCGATAGCGAAGCAGCCATGTTGGAATACGTATTGTTCAGCTTTACAACTATCACGCGGGTAAGCCGCATTTAGCAAAGAAGCAATATTATTTGATGCTCTTTGTGTTGAAATGTTCTCTGAACTATCGCGGGGTCCCGTACAAAGCCCTTTTTTGCAATTCGCCTCTTGAAACTTTATAAACAGTAAAAGCGTACGTTTTTATAGAATAAATTTATTTCGGTACACTTTTTCCAAAAAAAGGCTTTGTACGGGACCCCGCGGTAGTTCAGAGAACATTTCAACACAAAGAGCATCAAAAAATATTGCTTCTTCGCTAAATGCGGCTTACCCGCGTGATCGGGAAATGGAGCAGTGCAAGAATAGCAGGAGACGCGACGACAGCGCCGCGGCGGAAAGTCGGAAAGCGCGATAGCGAAGCAGCCATGTTGGAATACGTATTGTTCAGCTTTACAACTATCACGCGGGTAAGCCGCATTTAGCGAAGAAGCAATATTATTTGATGCTCTTTGTGTTGAAATGTTCTCTGAACTATCGCGGGGTCCCGTACAAAGCCCTTTTTTGCAATTCGCCTCTTGAAACTTTATAAACAGTAAAAGCGTACGTTTTTATAGAATAAATTTATTTCGGTACACTTTTTCCAAAAAAGGACTTTGTACGGGACCCCGCGGTAGTTCAGAGAACATTTCAACACAAAGAGCATCAAAAAATATTGCTTCTTCGCTAAATGCGGCTTACCCGCGTGATCGGGAAATGGAGCTGTGCAAGAATAGCAGGAGACGCGACGACAGCGCCGCGGCGGAAAGTCGGAAAGCGCGATAGCGAAGCAGCCATGTTGGAATACGTATTGTTTAGCTTTACAACTATCACGCGGGTAAGCCGCATTTAGCGAAGAAGCAATATTATTTGATGCTCTTTGTGTTGAAATGTTCTCTGAACTATCGCGGGGTCCCGTACAAAGCCCTTTTTTGCAATTCGCCTCTTGAAACTTTATAAACAGTAAAAGCGTACGTTTTTATAGAATAAATTTATTTCGGTACACTTTTTCCAAAAAAGGGCTTTGTACGGGAACCCGCGGTAGTTCAGAGAACATTTCAACACAAAGAGCATCAAAAAATATTGCTTCTTCGCTAAATGCGGCTTACCCGCGTGATCGGGAAATGGAGCTGTGCAAGAATAGCAGGAGACGCGACGACAGCGCCGCGGCGGAAAGTCGGAAAGCGCGATAGCGAAGCAGCCATGTTGGAATACGTATTGTTCAGCTTTACAACTATCACGCGGGTAAGCCGCATTTAGCGAAGAAGCAATATTATTTGATGCTCTTTGTGTTGACATGTTCTCTGAACTATCGCGGGGTCCCGTACAAAGCCCTTTTTTGCAATTCGCCTCTTGAAACTTTATAAACAGTAAAAGCGTACGTTTTTATAGAATAAATTTATTTCGGTACACTTTTTCCAAAAAAGGGCTTTGTACGGGACCCCGCGGTAGTTCAGAGAACATTTCAACACAAAGAGCATCAAAAAATATTGCTTCTTCGCTAAATGCGGCTTACCCGCGTGATCGGGAAAACGAGCTGTGCAAGAATAGCAGGAGGCGCGACGACAGCGCCGCGGCAGGAAAGTCGGAAAGCGCGATAGCGAAGCAGCCATGTTGGAATACGAATTGTTCAGCTTTATAACTATCACGCGGGTAAGCCGCATTTAGCGAAGAAACAATATTATTTGATGCTCTTTGTGTTGAAATGTTCTCTGAACTATCGCGCGGTCCCGTACAAAGCCCTTTTTTGCAATTCGCCTCTTGAAACTTTATAAACGGTAAAAGCGTACGTTTTTATAGAATACATTTATTTCCCTACACTTTTCCCAAAAAAGGGCTTTGTACGGGACCCCGCGGTAGTTCAGAGAACATTTCAACACAAAGAGCATAAATAATATTGCTTCTTCGCTAAATGCGGCTTACCCGCGTGATAGTTGTAAAGCTGAACAATACGTATTCCAACATGGCTGCTTCGCTATCGCGCTTTCCGACTTTCCGCCGCGGCGCTGTCGTCGCGTCTCCTGCTATTCTTGCACTGCTCCATTTCCCGATCACGCGGGTAAGCCGCATTTAGCGAAGAAGCAATATTTTTTGATGCTCTTTGTGTTGAAATGTTCTCTGAACTACCGCGGGGTCCCGTACAAAGCCTTTTTTTGGAAAAAGTGTACCGAAATAAATTTATTCTATAAAAACGTACGCTTTTACTGTTTATAAAGTTTCAAGAGGCGAATTGCAAAAAAGAGCTTTGTACGGGACCCCGCGATAGTTCAGAGAACATTTCAACACAAAGAGCATCAAATAATATTGCTTCTTTGCTAAATGCGGCTTACCCGCGTGATAGTTGTAAAGCTGAACAATACGTATTCCAACATGGCTGCTTCGCTATCGCGCTTTCCGACTTTCCGCCGCGGCGCTGTCGTCGCGTCTCCTGCTATTCTTGCACAGCTCGATTTCCCGATCACGCGGGTAAGCCGCATTTAGCGAAGAAGCAATATTATTTGATGCTCTTTGTGTTGAAATGTTCTCTGGACTATCGCGGGGTCCCGTACAAAGCCCTTTTTTGCAATTCGCCTCTTGAAACTTTATAAACAGTAAAAGCGTACGTTTTTATAGAATAAATTTATTTCGGTACACTTTTTCCAAAAAAGGGCTTTGTACGGGACCCCGCGGTAGTTCAGAGAACATTTCAACACAAAGAGCATCAAAAAATATTGCTTCTTCGCTAAATGCGGCTTACCCGCGTGATCGGGAAATGGAGCTGTGCAAGAATAGCAGGAGACGCGACGACAGCGCCGCGGCGGAAAGTCGGAAAGCGCGATAGCGAAGCAGCCATGTTGGAATACGTATTGTTCAGCTTTACAACTATCACGCGGGTAAGCCGCATTTAGCAAAGAAGCAATATTATTTGATGCTCTTTGTGTTGAAATGTTCTCTGAACTATCGCGGGGTCCCGTACAAAGCCCTTTTTTGCAATTCGCCTCTTGAAACTTTATAAACAGTAAAAGCGTACGTTTTTATAGAATAAATTTATTTCGGTACACTTTTTCCAAAAAAAGGCTTTGTACGGGACCCCGCGGTAGTTCAGAGAACATTTCAACACAAAGAGCATCAAAAAATATTGCTTCTTCGCTAAATGCGGCTTACCCGCGTGATCGGGAAATGGAGCAGTGCAAGAATAGCAGGAGACGCGACGACAGCGCCGCGGCGGAAAGTCGGAAAGCGCGATAGCGAAGCAGCCATGTTGGAATACGTCTTGTTCAGCTTTACAACTATCACGCGGGTAAGCCGCATTTAGCAAAGAAGCAATATTATTTGATACTCTTTGTGTTGAAATGTTCTCTGAACTATCGCGGGGTCCCGTACAAAGCCCTTTTTTGCAATTCGCCTCTTGAAACTTTATAAACAGTAAAAGCGTACGTTTTTATAGAATAAATTTATTTCGGTACACTTTTTCCAAAAAAAGGCTTTGTACGGGACCCCGCGGTAGTTCAGAGAACATTTCAACACAAAGAGCATCAAAAAATATTGCTTCTTCGCTAAATGCGGCTTACCCGCGTGATCGGGAAATGGAGCAGTGCAAGAATAGCAGGAGACGCGACGACAGCGCCGCGGCGGAAAGTCGGAAAGCGCGATAGCGAAGCAGCCATGTTGGAATACGTATTGTTCAGCTTTACAACTATCACGCGGGTAAGCCGCATTTAGCGAAGAAGCAATATTATTTGATGCTCTTTGTGTTGAAATGTTCTCTGAACTATCGCGGGGTCCCGTACAAAGCCCTTTTTTGCAATTCGCCTCTTGAAACTTTATAAACAGTAAAAGCGTACGTTTTTATAGAATAAATTTATTTCGGTACACTTTTTCCAAAAAAGGGCTTTGTACGGGACCCCGCGGTAGTTCAGAGAACATTTCAACACAAAGAGCATCAAAAAATATTGCTTCTTCGCTAAATGCGGCTTACCCGCGTGATCGGGAAATGGAGCTGTGCAAGAATAGCAGGAGACGCGACGACAGCGCCGCGGCGGAAAGTCGGAAAGCGCGATAGCGAAGCAGCCATGTTGGAATACGTATTGTTTAGCTTTACAACTATCACGCGGGTAAGCCGCATTTAGCGAAGAAGCAATATTATTTGATGCTCTTTGTGTTGAAATGTTCTCTGAACTATCGCGGGGTCCCGTACAAAGCCCTTTTTTGCAATTCGCCTCTTGAAACTTTATAAACAGTAAAAGCGTACGTTTTTATAGAATAAATTTATTTCGGTACACTTTTTCCAAAAAAGGGCTTTGTACGGGAACCCGCGGTAGTTCAGAGAACATTTCAACACAAAGAGCATCAAAAAATATTGCTTCTTCGCTAAATGCGGCTTACCCGCGTGATCGGGAAATGGAGCTGTGCAAGAATAGCAGGAGACGCGACGACAGCGCCGCGGCGGAAAGTCGGAAAGCGCGATAGCGAAGCAGCCATGTTGGAATACGTATTGTTCAGCTTTACAACTATCACGCGGGTAAGCCGCATTTAGCGAAGAAGCAATATTATTTGATGCTCTTTGTGTTGACATGTTCTCTGAACTATCGCGGGGTCCCGTACAAAGCCCTTTTTTGCAATTCGCCTCTTGAAACTTTATAAACAGTAAAAGCGTACGTTTTTATAGAATAAATTTATTTCGGTACACTTTTTCCAAAAAAGGGCTTTGTACGGGACCCCGCGGTAGTTCAGAGAACATTTCAACACAAAGAGCATCAAAAAATATTGCTTCTTCGCTAAATGCGGCTTACCCGCGTGATCGGGAAAACGAGCTGTGCAAGAATAGCAGGAGGCGCGACGACAGCGCCGCGGCAGGAAAGTCGGAAAGCGCGATAGCGAAGCAGCCATGTTGGAATACGAATTGTTCAGCTTTATAACTATCACGCGGGTAAGCCGCATTTAGCGAAGAAACAATATTATTTGATGCTCTTTGTGTTGAAATGTTCTCTGAACTATCGCGCGGTCCCGTACAAAGCCCTTTTTTGCAATTCGCCTCTTGAAACTTTATAAACGGTAAAAGCGTACGTTTTTATAGAATACATTTATTTCCCTACACTTTTCCCAAAAAAGGGCTTTGTACGGGACCCCGCGGTAGTTCAGAGAACATTTCAACACAAAGAGCATAAATAATATTGCTTCTTCGCTAAATGCGGCTTACCCGCGTGATCGGGAAATGGAGCAGTGCAAGAATAGCAGGAGACGCGACGACAGCGCCGCGGCGGAAAGTCGGAAAGCGCGATAGCGAAGCAGCCATGTTGGAATACGTATTGTTCAGCTTTACAACAATCACGCGGGTAAGCCGCATTTAGCAAAGAAGCAATATTATTTGATGCTCTTTGTGTTGAAATGTTCTCTGAACTATCGCGGGGTCCCGTACAAAGCCCTTTTTTGCAATTCGCCTCTTGAAACTTTATAAACAGTAAAAGCGTACGTTTTTATAGAATAAATTTATTTCGGTACACTTTTTCCAAAAAAAGGCTTTGTACGGGACCCCGCGGTAGTTCAGAGAACATTTCAACACAAAGAGCATCAAAAAATATTGCTTCTTCGCTAAATGCGGCTTACCCGCGTGATCGGGAAATGGAGCAGTGCAAGAATAGCAGGAGACGCGACGACAGCGCCGCGGCGGAAAGTCGGAAAGCGCGATAGCGAAGCAGCCATGTTGGAATACGTATTGTTCAGCTTTACAACTATCACGCGGGTAAGCCGCATTTAGCGAAGAAGCAATATTATTTATGCTCTTTGTGTTGAAATGTTCTCTGAACTACCGCGGGGTCCCGTACAAAGCCCTTTTTTGCAATTCGCCTCTTGAAACTTTATAAACAGTAAAAGCGTACGTTTTTATAGAATAAATTTATTTCGGTACACTTTTTCCAAAAAAGGGCTTTGTACGGGACCCCGCGGTAGTTCAGAGAACATTTCAACACAAAGAGCATCAAAAAATATTGCTTCTTCGCTAAATGCGGCTTACCCGCGTGATCGGGAAATGGAGCTGTGCAAGAATAGCAGGAGACGCGACGACAGCGCCGCGGCGGAAAGTCGGAAAGCGCGATAGCGAAGCAGCCATGTTGGAATACGTATTGTTCAGCTTTACAACTATCACGCGGGTAAGCCGCATTTAGCGAAGAAGCAATATTATTTGATGCTCTTTGTGTTGAAATGTTCTCTGAACTATCGCGGGGTCCCGTACAAAGCCCTTTTTTGCAATTCGCCTCTTGAAACTTTATAAACAGTAAAAGCGTACGTTTTTATAGAATAAATTTATTTCGGTACACTTTTTCCAAAAAAGGGCTTTGTACGGGACCCCGCGGTAGTTCAGAGAACATTTCAACACAAAGAGCATCAAAAAATATTGCTTCTTCGCTAAATGCGGCTTACCCGCGTGATCGGGAAATGGAGCTGTGCAAGAATAGCAGGAGACGCGACGACAGCGCCGCGGCGGAAAGTCGGAAAGCGCGATAGCGAAGCAGCCATGTTGGAATACGTATTGTTCAGCTTTACAACTATCACGCGGGTAAGCCGCATTTAGCGAAGAAGCAATATTATTTGATGCTCTTTGTGTTGAAATGTTCTCTGAACTATCGCGGGGTCCCGTACAAAGCCCTTTTTTGCAATTCGCCTCTTGAAACTTTATAAACAGTAAAAGCGTACGTTTTTATAGAATAAATTTATTTCGGTACACTTTTTCCAAAAAAAGGCTTTGTACGGGACCCCGCGGTAGTTCAGAGAACATTTCAACACAAAGAGCATCAAAAAATATTGCTTCTTCGCTAAATGCGGCTTACCCGCGTGATCGGGAAATGGAGCAGTGCAAGAATAGCAGGAGACGCGACGACAGCGCCGCGGCGGAAAGTCGGAAAGCGCGATAGCGAAGCAGCCATGTTGGAATACGTATTGTTCAGCTTTACAACTATCACGCGGGTAAGCCGCATTTAGCGAAGAAGCAATATTATTTGATGCTCTTTGTGTTGAAATGTTCTCTGAACTATCGCGGGGTCCCGTACAAAGCCCTTTTTTGCAATTCGCCTCTTGAAACTTTATAAACAGTAAAAGCGTACGTTTTTATAGAATAAATTTATTTCGGTACACTTTTTCCAAAAAAGGGCTTTGTACGGGACCCCGCGGTAGTTCAGAGAACATTTCAACACAAAGAGCATCAAAAAATATTGCTTCTTCGCTAAATGCGGCTTACCCGCGTGATCGGGAAATGGAGCTGTGCAAGAATAGCAGGAGACGCGACGACAGCGCCGCGGCGGAAAGTCGGAAAGCGCGATAGCGAAGCAGCCATGTTGGAATACGTATTGTTTAGCTTTACAACTATCACGCGGGTAAGCCGCATTTAGCGAAGAAGCAATATTATTTGATGCTCTTTGTGTTGAAATGTTCTCTGAACTATCGCGGGGTCCCGTACAAAGCCCTTTTTTGCAATTCGCCTCTTGAAACTTTATAAACAGTAAAAGCGTACGTTTTTATAGAATAAATTTATTTCGGTACACTTTTTCCAAAAAAGGGCTTTGTACGGGAACCCGCGGTAGTTCAGAGAACATTTCAACACAAAGAGCATCAAAAAATATTGCTTCTTCGCTAAATGCGGCTTACCCGCGTGATCGGGAAATGGAGCTGTGCAAGAATAGCAGGAGACGCGACGACAGCGCCGCGGCGGAAAGTCGGAAAGCGCGATAGCGAAGCAGCCATGTTGGAATACGTATTGTTCAGCTTTACAACTATCACGCGGGTAAGCCGCATTTAGCGAAGAAGCAATATTATTTGATGCTCTTTGTGTTGACATGTTCTCTGAACTATCGCGGGGTCCCGTACAAAGCCCTTTTTTGCAATTCGCCTCTTGAAACTTTATAAACAGTAAAAGCGTACGTTTTTATAGAATAAATTTATTTCGGTACACTTTTTCCAAAAAAGGGCTTTGTACGGGACCCCGCGGTAGTTCAGAGAACATTTCAACACAAAGAGCATCAAAAAATATTGCTTCTTCGCTAAATGCGGCTTACCCGCGTGATCGGGAAAACGAGCTGTGCAAGAATAGCAGGAGGCGCGACGACAGCGCCGCGGCAGGAAAGTCGGAAAGCGCGATAGCGAAGCAGCCATGTTGGAATACGAATTGTTCAGCTTTATAACTATCACGCGGGTAAGCCGCATTTAGCGAAGAAACAATATTATTTGATGCTCTTTGTGTTGAAATGTTCTCTGAACTATCGCGCGGTCCCGTACAAAGCCCTTTTTTGCAATTCGCCTCTTGAAACTTTATAAACGGTAAAAGCGTACGTTTTTATAGAATACATTTATTTCCCTACACTTTTCCCAAAAAAGGGCTTTGTACGGGACCCCGCGGTAGTTCAGAGAACATTTCAACACAAAGAGCATAAATAATATTGCTTCTTCGCTAAATGCGGCTTACCCGCGTGATCGGGAAATGGAGCAGTGCAAGAATAGCAGGAGACGCGACGACAGCGCCGCGGCGGAAAGTCGGAAAGCGCGATAGCGAAGCAGCCATGTTGGAATACGTATTGTTCAGCTTTACAACAATCACGCGGGTAAGCCGCATTTAGCAAAGAAGCAATATTATTTGATGCTCTTTGTGTTGAAATGTTCTCTGAACTATCGCGGGGTCCCGTACAAAGCCCTTTTTTGCAATTCGCCTCTTGAAACTTTATAAACAGTAAAAGCGTACGTTTTTATAGAATAAATTTATTTCGGTACACTTTTTCCAAAAAAAGGCTTTGTACGGGACCCCGCGGTAGTTCAGAGAACATTTCAACACAAAGAGCATCAAAAAATATTGCTTCTTCGCTAAATGCGGCTTACCCGCGTGATCGGGAAATGGAGCAGTGCAAGAATAGCAGGAGACGCGACGACAGCGCCGCGGCGGAAAGTCGGAAAGCGCGATAGCGAAGCAGCCATGTTGGAATACGTATTGTTCAGCTTTACAACTATCACGCGGGTAAGCCGCATTTAGCGAAGAAGCAATATTATTTATGCTCTTTGTGTTGAAATGTTCTCTGAACTACCGCGGGGTCCCGTACAAAGCCCTTTTTTGCAATTCGCCTCTTGAAACTTTATAAACAGTAAAAGCGTACGTTTTTATAGAATAAATTTATTTCGGTACACTTTTTCCAAAAAAGGGCTTTGTACGGGACCCCGCGGTAGTTCAGAGAACATTTCAACACAAAGAGCATCAAAAAATATTGCTTCTTCGCTAAATGCGGCTTACCCGCGTGATCGGGAAATGGAGCTGTGCAAGAATAGCAGGAGACGCGACGACAGCGCCGCGGCGGAAAGTCGGAAAGCGCGATAGCGAAGCAGCCATGTTGGAATACGTATTGTTCAGCTTTACAACTATCACGCGGGTAAGCCGCATTTAGCGAAGAAGCAATATTATTTGATGCTCTTTGTGTTGAAATGTTCTCTGAACTATCGCGGGGTCCCGTACAAAGCCCTTTTTTGCAATTCGCCTCTTGAAACTTTATAAACAGTAAAAGCGTACGTTTTTATAGAATAAATTTATTTCGGTACACTTTTTCCAAAAAAGGGCTTTGTACGGGACCCCGCGGTAGTTCAGAGAACATTTCAACACAAAGAGCATCAAAAAATATTGCTTCTTCGCTAAATGCGGCTTACCCGCGTGATCGGGAAATGGAGCTGTGCAAGAATAGCAGGAGACGCGACGACAGCGCCGCGGCGGAAAGTCGGAAAGCGCGATAGCGAAGCAGCCATGTTGGAATACGTATTGTTCAGCTTTACAACTATCACGCGGGTAAGCCGCATTTAGCGAAGAAGCAATATTATTTGATGCTCTTTGTGTTGAAATGTTCTCTGAACTATCGCGGGGTCCCGTACAAAGCCCTTTTTTGCAATTCGCCTCTTGAAACTTTATAAACAGTAAAAGCGTACGTTTTTATAGAATCAATTTATTTCGGTACACTTTTTCCAAAAAAGGGCTTTGTACGGGACCCCGCGGTAGTTCAGAGAACATTTCAACACAAAGAGCATAAAAAAATATTGCTTCTTCGCTAAATGCGGCTTACCCGCGTGATCGGGAAATGGAGCTGTGCAAGAATAGCAGGAGACGCGACGACAGCGCCGCGGCGGAAAGTCGGAAAGCGCGATAGCGAAGCAGCCATGTTGGAATACGTATTGTTCAGCTTTACAACTATCACGCGGGTAAGCCGCATTTAGCGACGAAGCAATATTATTTGATGCTCTTTGTGTTGAAATGTTCTCTGAACTATCGCGGGGTCCCGTACAAAGCCCTTTTTTGCAATTCGCCTCTTGAAACTTTATAAACAGTAAAAGCGTGCGTTTTTATAGAATAAATTTATTTCGGTACACTTTTTCCAAAAAAGGGCTTTGTACGGGACCCCGCGGTAGTTCAGAGAACATTTCAACACAAAGAGCATCAAAAAATATTGCTTCTTCGCTAAATGCGGCTTACCCGCGTGATCGGGAAATGGAGCTGTGCAAGAATAGCAGGAGACGCGACGACAGCGCCGCGGCGGAAAGTCGGAAAGCGCGATAGCGAAGCAGCCATGTTGGAATACGTATTGCTCAGCTTTACAACTATCACGCGGGTAAGCCGCATTTAGCGAAGAAGCAATATTATTTGATGCTCTTTGTGTTGAAATGTTCTCTGAACTATCGCGGGGTCCCGTACAAAGCCCTTTTTTGCAATTCGCCTCTTGAAACTTTATAAACAGTAAAAGCGTACGTTTTTATAGAATAAATTTATTTCGATACACTTTTTCCAAAAAAGGGCTTTGTACGGGACCCCGCGGTAGTTCAGAGAACATTTCAACACAAAGAGCATAAAAAAATATTGCTTCTTCGCTAAATGCGGCTTACCCGCGTGATCGGGAAATCGAGCTATGCAAGAATAGCAGGAGACGCGACGACAGCGCCGCGGCGGAAAGTCGGAAAGCGCGATAGCGAAGCAGCCATGTTGGAATACGAATTGTTCAGCTTTATAACTATCACGCGGGTAAGCCGCATTTAGCGAAGAAGCAATATTTTTTTATGCTCTTTGTGTTGAAATGTTCTCTGAACTACCGCGGGGTCCCGTACAAAGCCCTTTTTTGTAAAAAGTGTACCGAAATAAATTTATTCTATAAAAACGTACGCTTTTACTGTTTATAAAGTTTCAAGAGGCGAATTGCAAAAAAGGGCTTTGTACGGGACCCCGCGATAGTTCAGAGAACATTTCAACACAAAGAGCATCAAATAATATTGCTTCTTCGCTAAATGCGGCTTACCCGCGTGATAGTTGTAAAGCTGAACAATTCGTATTCCAACATGGCTGCTTCGCCATCGCGCTTTCCGACTTTCCGCCGCGGCGCTGTCGTCGCGTCTCCTGCTATTCTTGCACAGCTCGATTTCCCGATCACGCGGGTAAGCCACATTTAGCGAAGAAGCAATATTTTTTTATGCTCTTTGTGTTGAAATGTACTCTGAACTACCGCGGGGTCCCGTACAAAGCCCTTTTTTGGGAAAAGTGTAGGGAAATAAATGTATTCTACAAAAACGTACGCTTTTACTGTTTATAAAGTTTCAAGAGGCAAATTGCAAAAAAGGGCTTTGTACGGGACCCCGCGATAGTTCAGAGAACATTTCAACACAAAGAGCATCAAATAATATTGCTTCTTCGCTAAATGCGGCTTACCCGCGTGATAGTTGTAAAGCTGAACAATACGTATTCCAACATGGCTGCTTCGCTATCGCGCTTTCCGACTTTCCGCCGCGGCGCTGTCGTCGCGTCTCCTGCTATTCTTGCACTGCTCCATTTCCCGATCACGCGGGTAAGCCGCATTTAGCGAAGAAGCAATATTTTTTGATGCTCTTTGTGTTGAAATGTTCTCTGAACTACCGCGGGGTCCCGTACAAAGCCCTTTTTTGTAAAAAGTGTACCGAAATAAATTTATTCTATAAAAACGTACGCTTTTACTGTTTATAAAGTTTCAAGAGGCGAATTGCAAAAAAGGGCTTTGTACGGGACCCCGCGATAGTTCAGAGAACATTTCAACACAAAGAGCATCAAATAATATTGCTTCTTCGCTAAATGCGGCTTACCCGCGTGATAGTTGTAAAGCTGAACAATTCGTATTCCAACATGGCTGCTTCGCCATCGCGCTTTCCGACTTTCCGCCGCGGCGCTGTCGTCGCGTCTCCTGCTATTCTTGCACAGCTCGATTTCCCGATCACGCGGGTAAGCCACATTTAGCGAAGAAACAATATTTTTTTATGCTCTTTGTGTTGAAATGGACTCTGAACTACCGCGGGGTCCCGTACAAAGCACTTTTTTGGAAAAAGTGTACCGAAATAAATTTATTCTATAAAAACTTACGGTTTTACTGTTTATAAAGTTTCAAGAGGCGAATTGCAAAAAAGGGCTTTGTACGGGACCCCGCGATAGTTCAGAGAACATTTCAACACAAAGAGCATAAAAAAATATTGCTTCTTCGCTAAATGCGGCTTACCCGCGTGATCGGGAAATCGAGCTATGCAAGAATAGCAGGAGACGCGACGACAGCGCCGCGGCGGAAAGTCGGAAAGCGCGATAGCGAAGCAGCCATGTTGGAATACGAATTGTTCAGCTTTATAACTATCACGCGGGTAAGCCGCATTTAGCGAAGAAGCAATATTATTTGATGCTCTTTGTGTTGAAATGTTCTCTGAACTATCGCGGGGTCCCGTACAAAGCCCTTATTTGCAATTCGCCTCTTGAAACTTTATAAACAGTAAAAGCGTACGTTTTTATAGAATAAATTTGTTTCCCTACACTTTTCCCAAAAAGGGCTTTGTACGGGACCCGGCGGTAGTTCAGAGAACATTTCAACACAAAGAGCATAAAAAAATATTGCTTCTTCGCTAAATGCGGCTTACCCGCGTGATCGGGAAATCGAGCTGTGCAAGAATAGCAGGAGACGCGACGACAGCGCCGCGGCGGAAAGTCGGAAAGCGCGATGGCGAAGCAGCCATGTTGGAATACGAATTGTTCAGCTTTACAACTATCACGCGGGTAAGCCGCATTTAGCGAAGAAGCAATATTATTTGATGCTCTTTGTGTTGAAATGTTCTCTGAACTATCGCGGGGTCCCGTACAAAGCCCTTTTTTGCAATTCGCCTCTTGAAACTTTATAAACAGTAAAAGCGTACGTTTTTATAGAATAACTTTGTTTCCCTACACTTTTCCCAAAAAAGGGCTTTGTACGGGACCCGGCGGTAGTTCTGAGAACATTTCAACACAAAGAGCATAAAAAAATATTGCTTCTTCGCTAAATGCGGCTTACCCGCGTGATCGGGAAATCGAGCTGTGCAAGAATAGCAGGAGAGGCGGCGACAGCGCCGCGGCGGAAAGTCGGAAAGCGCGATGGCGAAGCAGCCATGTTGGAATACGAATTGTTCAGCTTTACAACTATCACGCGGGTAAGCCGCATTTAGCGAAGAAGCAATATTATTTGTTGCTCTTTGTGTTGAAATGTTCTCTGAACTATCGCGGGGTCCCGTACAAAGCCCTTTTTTGCAATTCGCCTCTTGAAACTTTATAAACAGTAAAAGCGTACGTTTTTATAGAATAAATTTATTTCGGTACACTTTTTCCAAAAAAGGGCTTTGTACGGGACCCCGCGGTAGTTCAGAGAACATTTCAACACAAAGAGCATAAAAAAATATTGCTTCTTCGCTAAATGCGGCTTACCCGCGTGATCGGGAAATCGAGCTGTGCAAGAATAGCAGGAGACGCGACGACAGCACCGCGGCGGAAAGTCGGAAAGCGCGATGGCGAAGCAGCCATGTTGGAATACGAATTGTTCAGCTTTACAACTATCACGCGGGTAAGCCGCATTTAGCGAAGAAGCAATATTATTTGATGCTCTTTGTGTTGAAATGTTCTCTGAACTATTGCGGGGTCCCGTACAAAGCCCTTTTTTGCAATTCGCCTCTTGAAACTTTATAAACAGTAAAAGCGTACGTTTTTATAGAATAAATTTATTTCGGTACACTTTTTCCAAAAAAGGGCTTTGTACGGGACCCCGCGGTAGTTCGGAGTACATTTCAACACAAAGAGCATCAAAAAATATTGCTTCTTCGCTAAATGCGGCTTACCCGCGTGATCGGGAAATCGAGCTGTGCAAGAATAGCAGGAGACGCGACGACAGCGCCGCGGCGGAAAGTCGGAAAGCGCGCTGGCGAAGCAGCCATGTTGGAATACGAACTGTTCAGCTTTACAACTATCACGCGGGTAAGCCGCATTTAGCGAAGAAGCAATATTTTTTGATGCTCTTTGTGTTGAAATGTTCCCTGAACTATCGCGGGGTCCCGTACAAAGCCCTTTTTTGCAATTCGCCTCTTGAAACTTTATAAACAGTAAAAGCGTACGTTTTTATAGAATAAATTTATTTCGGTACACTTTTTCCAAAAAAGGGCTTTGTACGGGACCCCGCGGTAGTTTAGAGAACATTTCAACACAAAGAGCATAAAAAAATATTGCTTCTTCGCTAAATGCGGCTTACCCGCGTGATCGGGAAATCGAGCTGTGCAAGAATAGCAGGAGACGCGACGACAGCGCCGCGGCGGAAAGTCGGAAAGCGCGATGGCGAAGCAGCCATGTTGGAATACGAATTGTTCAGCTTTACAACTATCACGCGGGTAAGCCGCATTTAGCGAAGAAGCAATATTATTTGATGCTCTTTGTGTTGAAATGTTCTCTGAACTATCGCGGGGTCCCGTACAAAGCCCTTTTTTGCAATTCGCCTCTTGAAACTTTATAAACAGTAAAAGCGTACGTTTTTATAGAATAACTTTGTTTCCCTACACTTTTCCCAAAAAAGGGCTTTGTACGGGACCCGGCGGTAGTTCAGAGAACATTTCAACACAAAGAGCATAAAAAAATATTGCTTCTTCGCTAAATGCGGCTTACCCGCGTGATCGGGAAATCGAGCTGTGCAAGAATAGCAGGAGAGGCGGCGACAGCGCCGCGGCGGAAAGTCGGAAAGCGCGATGGCGAAGCAGCCATGTTGGAATACGAATTGTTCAGCTTTACAACTATCACGCGGGTAAGCCGCATTTAGCGAAGAAGCAATATTATTTGTTGCTCTTTGTGTTGAAATGTTCTCTCAACTATCGCGGGGTCCCGTACAAAGCCCTTTTTTGCAATTCGCCTCTTGAAACTTTATAAACAGTAAAAGCGTACGTTTTTATAGAATACATTCGTTTCCCTACACTTTTCCCAAAAAAGTGCTTTGTACGGGACCCCGCGGTAGTTCAGAGAACATTTCAACACAAAGAGCATAAAAAAATATTGCTTCTTCGCTAAATGCGGCTTACCCGCGTGATCGGGAAATCGAGCTATGCAAGAATAGCAGGAGACGCGACGACAGCGCCGCGGCGGAAAGTCGGAAAGCGCGATAGCGAAGCAGCCATGTTGGAATACGAATTGTTCAGCTTTATAACTATCACGCGGGTAAGCCGCATTTAGCGAAGAAGCAATATTATTTGATGCTCTTTGTGTTGAAATGTTCTCTGAACTATCGCGGGGTCCCGTACAAAGCCCTTATTTGCAATTCGCCTCTTGAAACTTTATAAACAGTAAAAGCGTACGTTTTTATAGAATAAATTTGTTTCCCTACACTTTTCCCAAAAAGGGCTTTGTACGGGACCCGGCGGTAGTTCAGAGAACATTTCAACACAAAGAGCATAAAAAAATATTGCTTCTTCGCTAAATGCGGCTTACCCGCGTGATCGGGAAATCGAGCTGTGCATGAATAGCAGGAGACGCGACGACAGCGCCGCGGCGGAAAGTCGGAAAGCGCGATGGCGAAGCAGCCATGTTGGAATACGAATTGTTCAGCTTTACAACTATCACGCGGGTAAGCCGCATTTAGCGAAGAAGCAATATTATTTGATGCTCTTTGTGTTGAAATGTTCTCTGAACTATCGCGGGGTCCCGTACAAAGCCCTTTTTTGCAATTCGCCTCTTGAAACTTTATAAACAGTAAAAGCGTACGTTTTTATAGAATAACTTTGTTTCCCTACACTTTTCCCAAAAAAGGGCTTTGTACGGGACCCGGCGGTAGTTCAGAGAACATTTCAACACAAAGAGCATAAAAAAATATTGCTTCTTCGCTAAATGCGGCTTACCCGCGTGATCGGGAAATCGAGCTGTGCAAGAATAGCAGGAGAGGCGGCGACAGCGCCGCGGCGGAAAGTCGGAAAGCGCGATGGCGAAGCAGCCATGTTGGAATACGAATTGTTCAGCTTTACAACTATCACGCGGGTAAGCCGCATTTAGCGAAGAAGCAATATTATTTGTTGCTCTTTGTGTTGAAATGTTCTCTGAACTATCGCGGGGTCCCGTACAAAGCCCTTTTTTGCAATTCGCCTCTTGAAACTTTATAAACAGTAAAAGCGTACGTTTTTATAGAATAAATTTATTTCGGTACACTTTTTCCAAAAAAGGGCTTTGTACGGGACCCCGCGGTAGTTCAGAGAACATTTCAACACAAAGAGCATAAAAAAATATTGCTTCTTCGCTAAATGCGGCTTACCCGCGTGATCGGGAAATCGAGCTGTGCAAGAATAGCAGGAGACGCGACGACAGCACCGCGGCGGAAAGTCGGAAAGCGCGATGGCGAAGCAGCCATGTTGGAATACGAATTGTTCAGCTTTACAACTATCACGCGGGTAAGCCGCATTTAGCGAAGAAGCAATATTATTTGATGCTCTTTGTGTTGAAATGTTCTCTGAACTATTGCGGGGTCCCGTACAAAGCCCTTTTTTGCAATTCGCCTCTTGAAACTTTATAAACAGTAAAAGCGTACGTTTTTATAGAATAAATTTATTTCGGTACACTTTTTCCAAAAAAGGGCTTTGTACGGGACCCCGCGGTAGTTCGGAGTACATTTCAACACAAAGAGCATCAAAAAATATTGCTTCTTCGCTAAATGCGGCTTACCCGCGTGATCGGGAAATCGAGCTGTGCAAGAATAGCAGGAGACGCGACGACAGCGCCGCGGCGGAAAGTCGGAAAGCGCGCTGGCGAAGCAGCCATGTTGGAATACGAACTGTTCAGCTTTACAACTATCACGCGGGTAAGCCGCATTTAGCGAAGAAGCAATATTTTTTGATGCTCTTTGTGTTGAAATGTTCCCTGAACTATCGCGGGGTCCCGTACAAAGCCCTTTTTTGCAATTCGCCTCTTGAAACTTTATAAACAGTAAAAGCGTACGTTTTTATAGAATAAATTTATTTCGGTACACTTTTTCCAAAAAAGGGCTTTGTACGGGACCCCGCGGTAGTTTAGAGAACATTTCAACACAAAGAGCATAAAAAAATATTGCTTCTTCGCTAAATGCGGCTTACCCGCGTGATCGGGAAATCGAGCTGTGCAAGAATAGCAGGAGACGCGACGACAGCGCCGCGGCGGAAAGTCGGAAAGCGCGATGGCGAAGCAGCCATGTTGGAATACGAATTGTTCAGCTTTACAACTATCACGCGGGTAAGCCGCATTTAGCGAAGAAGCAATATTATTTGATGCTCTTTGTGTTGAAATGTTCTCTGAACTATCGCGGGGTCCCGTACAAAGCCCTTTTTTGCAATTCGCCTCTTGAAACTTTATAAACAGTAAAAGCGTACGTTTTTATAGAATAACTTTGTTTCCCTACACTTTTCCCAAAAAAGGGCTTTGTACGGGACCCGGCGGTAGTTCAGAGAACATTTCAACACAAAGAGCATAAAAAAATATTGCTTCTTCGCTAAATGCGGCTTACCCGCGTGATCGGGAAATCGAGCTGTGCAAGAATAGCAGGAGAGGCGGCGACAGCGCCGCGGCGGAAAGTCGGAAAGCGCGATGGCGAAGCAGCCATGTTGGAATACGAATTGTTCAGCTTTACAACTATCACGCGGGTAAGCCGCATTTAGCGAAGAAGCAATATTATTTGTTGCTCTTTGTGTTGAAATGTTCTCTGAACTATCGCGGGGTCCCGTACAAAGCCCTTTTTTGCAATTCGCCTCTTGAAACTTTATAAACAGTAAAAGCGTACGTTTTTATAGAATAAATTTATTTCGGTACACTTTTTCCAAAAAAGGGCTTTGTACGGGACCCCGCGGTAGTTCAGAGAACATTTCAACACAAAGAGCATAAAAAAATATTGCTTCTTCGCTAAATGCGGCTTACCCGCGTGATCGGGAAATCGAGCTATGCAAGAATAGCAGGAGACGCGACGACAGCGCCGCGGCGGAAAGTCGGAAAGCGCGATAGCGAAGCAGCCATGTTGGAATACGAATTGTTCAGCTTTATAACTATCACGCGGGTAAGCCGCATTTAGCGAAGAAGCAATATTATTTGATGCTCTTTGTGTTGAAATGTTCTCTGAACTATCGCGGGGTCCCGTACAAAGCCCTTTTTTGCAATTCGCCTCTTGAAACTTTATAAACAGTAAAAGCGTACGTTTTTATAGATTAAATTTGTTTCCCTACACTTTTCCCAAAAAAGGGCTTTGTACGGGACCCGGCGGTAGTTCAGAGAACATTTCAACACAAAGAGCATAAAAAAATATTGCTTCTTCGCTAAATGCGGCTTACCCGCGTGATCGGGAAATCGAGCTGTGCAAGAATAGCAGGAGACGCGACGACAGCGCCGCGGCGGAAAGTCGGAAAGCGCGATGGCGAAGCAGCCATGTTGGAATACGAATTGTTCAGCTTTACAACTATCACGCGGGTAAGCCGCATTTAGCGAAGAAGCAATATTATTTGATGCTCTTTGTGTTGAAATGTTCTCTGAACTATCGCGGGGTCCCGTACAAAGCCCTTTTTTGCAATTCGATTCTTGAAACTTTATAAACAGTAAAAGCGTACGTTTTTATAGAATAAATTTATTTCGGTACACTTTTTCCAAAAAAGGGCTTTGTACGGGACCCCGCGGTTGTTCAGAGAACATTTCAACACAAAGAGCATAAAAAAATATTGCTTCTTCGCTAAATGCGGCTTACCCGCGTGATCGGGAAATCGAGCTGTGCAAGAATAGCAGGAGACGCGACGACAGCGCCGCGGCGGAAAGTCGGAAAGCGCGATAGCGAAGCAGCCATGTTGGAATACGAATTGTTCAGCTTTATAACTATCACGCGGGTAAGCCGCATTTAGCGAAGAAGCAATATTATTTGATGCTCTTTGTGTTGAAATGTTCTCTGAACTATCGCGGGGTCCCGTACAAAGCCCTTTTTTGCAATTCGCCTCTTGAAACTTTATAAACAGTAAAAGCGTACGTTTTTATAGAATAAATTTGTTTCCCTACACTTTTCCCAAAAAAGGGCTTTGTACGGGACCCGGCGGTAGTTCAGAGAACATTTCAACACAAAGAGCATAAAAAAATATTGCTTCTTCGCTAAATGCGGCTTACCCGCGTGATCGGGAAATCGAGCTGTGCAAGAATAGCAGGAGACGCGACGACAGCGCCGCGGCGTGAAAGTCGGAAAGCGCGATGGCGAAGCAGCCTTGTTGGAATACGAATTGTTCAGCTTTACAACTATCACGCGGGTAAGCCGCATTTAGCGAAGAAGCAATATTATTTGATGCTCTTTGTGTTGAAATGTTCTCTGAACTATCGCGGGGTCCCGTACAAAGCCCTTTTTTGCAATTCGCCTCTTGAAACTTTATAAAAAGTAAAAGCGTACGTTTTTATCGAATAAACTTATTTCGGTACACTTTTTCCAAAAAAGGGCTTTGTACGGGACCCGGCGGTAGTTCAGAGAACATTTCAACACAAAGAGCATCAAAAAATATTGCTTCTTCGCTAAATGCGGCTTACCCGCGTGATCGGGAAATGGAGCTGTGCAAGAATAGCAGGAGACGCGACGACAGCGCCGCGGCGGAAAGTCGGAAAGCGCGATAGCGAAGCAGCCATGTTGGAATACGACTTGTTCAGCTTTATAACTATCACGCGGGTAAGCAGCATTTAGCGAAGAAGCAATATTATTTGATGCTCTTTGTGTTGAAATGTTCTCTGAATTATCGCGGGGTCCCGTACAAAGCCCTTTTTTGCAATTCGCCTCTTGAAACTTTATAAACAGTAAAAGCGTACGTTTTTATAGAATACATTTATTTCCCTACACTTTTCCCAAAAAAGGGCTTTGTACGGGACCCGGCGGTAGTTCAGAGAACATTTCAACACAAAGAGCATAAAAAAATATTGCTTCTTCGCTAAATGCGGCTTACCCGCGTGATCGGGAAAACGAGCTGTGCAAGAATAGCAGGAGACGCGACGACAGCGCCGCGGCAGGAAAGTCGGAAAGCGCGATAGCGAAGCAGCCATGTTGGAATACGAATTGTTCAGCTTTATAACTATCACGCGGGTAAGCTGCATTTAGCGAAGAAGCAATATTATTTGATGGTCTTTGTGTTGAAATGTTCTCGGAACAATCGCGGGGTCCCGTACAAAGCCCTTCTTTGCAATTCGCCTCTTGAAACTTTATAAACAGTAAAAGCGTACGTTTTTATAGAATAAATTTATTTCGGTACACTTTTTCCAAAAAAGGGCTTTGTACGGGACCCCGCGGTAGTTCGGAGTACATTTCAACACAAAGAGCATCAAAAAATATTGCTTCTTCGCTAAATGCGGCTTACCCGCGTGATCGGGAAATCGAGCTGTGCAAGAATAGCAGGAGACGCGACGACAGCGCCGCGGCGGAAAGTCGGAAAGCGCGCTGGCGAAGCAGCCATGTTGGAATACGAATTGTTCAGCTTTACAACTATCACGCGGGTAAGCCGCATTTAGCGAAGAAGCAATATTTTTTGATGCTCTTTGTGTTGAAATGTTCCCTGAACTATCGCGGGGTCCCGTACAAAGCCCTTTTTTGCAATTCGCCTCTTGAAACTTTATAAACAGTAAAAGCGTACGTTTTTATAGAATAAATTTATTTCGGTACACTTTTTCCAAAAAAGGGCTTTGTACGGGACCCCGCGGTAGTTTAGAGAACATTTCAACACAAAGAGCATAAAAAAATATTGCTTCTTCGCTAAATGCGGCTTACCCGCGTGATCGGGAAATCGAGCTGTGCAAGAATAGCAGGAGACGCGACGACAGCGCCGCGGCGGAAAGTCGGAAAGCGCGATGGCGAAGCAGCCATGTTGGAATACGAATTGTTCAGCTTTACAACTATCACGCGGGTAAGCCGCATTTAGCGAAGAACAATATTATTTGATGCTCTTTGTGTTGAAATGTTCTCTGAACTATCGCGGGGTCCCGTACAAAGCCCTTTTTTGCAATTCGCCTCTTGAAACTTTATAAACAGTAAAAGCGTACGTTTTTATAGAATAAATTTATTTCGGTACACTTTTTCCAAAAAAGGGCTTTGTACGGGACCCCGCGGTAGTTCGGAGTACATTTCAACACAAAGAGCATCAAAAAATATTGCTTCTTCGCTAAATGCGGCTTACCCGCGTGATTGGGAAATCGAGCTGTGCAAGAATAGCAGGAGACGCGACGACAGCGCCGCGGCGGAAAGTCGGAAAGCGCGATGGCGAAGCAGCCATGTTGGAATACGAATTGTTCAACTTTACAACTATCACGCGGGGAAGCCGCATTTAGCGAAGAAGCAATATTATTTGATACTCTTTGTGTTGAAATGTTCTCTGAACTATCGCGGGGTCCCGTACAAAGCCCTTTTTTGCAATTCGCCTCTTGAAACTTTATAAACAGTAAAAGCGTACGTTTTTATAGAATAAATTTATTTCGGTACACTTTTTCCAAAAAAGGGCTTTGTACGGGACCCCGCGATAGTTCAGAGAACATTTCAACACAAAGAGCATCAAAAAATGTTGCTTCTTCGCTAAATGCGGCTTACCCGCGTGATAGTTGTAAAGCTGAAAAATTCGTATTCCAACATGGCTGCTTCGCCAGCGCGCTTTCCGACTTTCCGCCGCGGCGCTGTCGTCGCGTCTCCTGCTATTCTTGCACAGCTCGATTTCCCGATCACGCGGGTAAGCCGCATTTAGCGAAGAAGCAATATTATTTGATGCTCTTTGTGTTGAAATGTTCTCTGAACTATCGCGGGGTCCCGTACAAAGCCCTTTTTTGCAATTCGCCTTTTGAAACTTTATAAACAGTAAAAGCGTACGTTTTTATTGAATACATTTGTTTCCCTACACTTTTCCCAAAAAAGTGCTTTGTACGGGACCCGGCGGTAGTTCAGAGAACATTTCAACACAAAGAGCATAAAAAAATATTGCTTCTTCGCTAAATGCGGCTTACCCGCGTGATCGGGAAATCGAGCTGTGCAAGAATAGCAGGAGACGCGACGACAGCGCCGCGGCGGAAAGTCGGAAAGCGCGATAGCGAAGCAGCCATGTTGGAATACGAATTGTTCAGCTTTATAACTATCACACGGGTAAGTCGCATTTAGCGAAGAAGCAATATTATTTGATGCTCTTTGTGTTGAAATGTTCTCTGAACTATCGCGGGGTCCCGTACAAAGCCCTTTTTTGCAATTCGCCTCTTGAAACTTTATAAACAGTAAAAGCGTACGTTTTTATAGAATACATTCGTTTCCCTACACTTTTCCCAAAAAAGTGCTTTGTACGGGACCCGGCGGTAGTTCAGAGAACATTTCAACACAAAGAGCATAAAAAAATATTGCTTCTTCGCTAAATGCGGCTTACCCGCGTGATCGGGAAATCGAGCTGTGCAAGAATAGCAGGAGACGCGACGACAGCGCCGCGGCGGAAAGTCGGAAAGCGCGATAGCGAAGCAGCCATGTTGGAATACGAATTGTTCAGCTTTATAACTATCACACGGGTAAGTCGCATTTAGCGAAGAAGCAATATTATTTGATGCTCTTTGTGTTGAAATGTTCTCTGAACTATCGCGGGGTCCCGTACAAAGCCCTTTTTTGCAATTCGCCTCTTGAAACTTTATAAACAGTAAAAGCGTACGTTTTTATAGAATAAATTTATTTCGGTACACTTTTTCCAAAAAAGGGCTTTGTACGGGACCCCGCGATAGTTCAGAGAACATTTCAACACAAAGAGCATCAAAAAATGTTGCTTCTTCGCTAAATGCGGCTTACCCGCGTGATAGTTGTAAAGCTGAAAAATTCGTATTCCAACATGGCTGCTTCGCCAGCGCGCTTTCCGACTTTCCGCCGCGGCGCTGTCGTCGCGTCTCCTGCTATTCTTGCACAGCTCGATTTCCCGATCACGCGGGTAAGCCGCATTTAGCGAAGAAGCAATATTTTTTGATGCTCTTTGTGTTGAAATGTACTCCGAACTACCGCGGGGTCCCGTACAAAGCCCTTTTTTGCAATTCGCCTCTTGAAACTTTATAAACAGTAAAAGCGTACGTTTTTATAGAATACATTTGTTTCCCTACACTTTTCCCAAAAAAGGGCTTTGTACGGGACCCCGCGGTAGTTCGGAGTACATTTCAACACAAAGAGCATCAAAAAATATTGCTTCTTCGCTAAATGCGGCTTACCCGCGTGATCGGGAAATCGAGCTGTGCAAGAATAGCAGGAGACGCGACGACAGCGCCGCGGCGGAAAGTCGGAAAGCGCGCTGGCGAAGCAGCCATGTTGGAATACGAATTTTTCAGCTTTACAACTATCACGCGGGTAAGCCGCATTTAGCGAAGAAGCAACATGTTTTGATGCTCTTTGTGTTGAAATGTTCTCTGAACTATCGCGGGGTCCCGTACAAAGCCCTTTTTTGGAAAAAGTGTACCGAAATAAATTTATTCTATAAAAACGTACGCTTTTACTGTTTATAAAGTTTCAAGAGGCGAATTGCAAAAAAGGGCTTTGTACGGGACCCCGCGATAGTTCAGAGAACATTTCAACAAAAAGAGCATCAAAAAATGTTGCTTCTTCGCTAAATGTGGCTTACCCGCGTGATAGTTGTAAAGCTGAAAAATTCGTATTCCAACATGGCTGCTTCGCCAGCGCGCTTTCCGACTTTCCGCCGCGGCGCTGTCGTCGCGTCTCCTGCTTTTCTTGCACAGCTCGATTTCCCGATCACGCGGGTAAGCCGCATTTAGCGAAGAAGCAATATTTTTTTATGCTCTTTGTGTTGGAATTTTCTCTGAACTACCGCCGGGTCCCGTACAAAGCCCTTTTTTAGGAAAAGTGTAGGGAAACAAATGTATTCTATAAAAACGTACGCTTTTACTGTTTATAAAGTTTCAAGAGGCGAATTGCAAAAAAGGGCTTTGTACGGGACCCCGCGATAGTTCAGAGAACATTTCAACACAAAGAGCATCAAATAATATTGCTTCTTCGCTAAATGCGGCTTACCCGCGTGATAGTTGTAAAGCTGAACAATTCGTATTCCAACATGGCTGCTTCGCCATTGCGCTTTCCGACATTAACGCCGCGGCGCTGTCGTCGCGTCTCCTGCTATTCTTGCACAGCTCGATTTCCCGATCACGCGGGTAAGCCGCATTTAACGAAGAAGCAATATTTTTTGATGCTCTTTGTGTTTAAATGTTCTCTGAACTACCGCGGGGTCCCGTAGAAAACCCTTTTTTGGAAAAAGTGTACCGAAATAAATTTATTCTATAAAAACGTACACTTTTACTGTTTATAAAGTTTCAACAGGCGAATTGCAAAAAAGGGCTTTGTACGGGACCCCGCGATAGTTCAGAGAACATTTCAACACAAAGAGCATCAAATAATGTTGCTTCTTCGCTAAATGCGGCTTACCCGCGTGATAGTTGTAAAGCTGAAAAATTCGTATTCCAACATGGCTGCTTCGCCAGCGCGCTTTCCGACTTTCCGCCGCGGCGCTGTCGTCGCGTCTCCAGCTATTCTTGCACAGCTCGATTTCCCGATCACGCGGGTAAGCCGCATTTAGCGAAGAAGCAATATTTTTTGATGCTCTTTGTGTTGAAATGTACTCCGAACTACCGCGGGGTCCCGTACAAAGCCCTTTTTTGGGAAAAGTGTAGGGAAACAAATGTATTCTATAAAAACGTACGCTTTTACTGTTTATAAAGTTTCAAGAGGCGAATTGCAAAAAAGGGCTTTGTACGGGACCCCGCGATAGTTCAGAGAACATTTCAACACAAAGAGCATCAAAAAATATTGCTTCTTCGCTAAATGCGGCTTGCCCGCGTGATCGGGAAATCGAGCTGTGCAAGAATAGCTGGAGACGCGACGACAGCGCCGCGGCGGAAAGTCGGAAAGCGCGCTGGCGAAGCAGCCATGTTGGAATACGAATTTTTCAGCTTTACAACTATCACGCGGGTAAGCCGCATTTAGCGAAGAAGCAACATTATTTGATGCTCTTTGTGTTGAAATGTTCTCTGAACTATCGCGGGGTCCCGTACAAAGCCCTTTTTTGCAATTCGCCTGTTGAAACTTTATAAACAGTAAAAGCGTACGTTTTTATAGAATACATTTGTTTCCCCACACTTTTCCTAAAAAAGGGCTTTGTACGGGACCCGGCGGTAGTTCAGAGAACATTTCAACACAAAGAGCATAAAAAAATATTGCTTCTTCGCTAAATGCGGCTTACCCGCGTGATCGGGAAATCGAGCTGTGCAAGAAAAGCAGGAGACGCGACGACAGCGCCGCGGCGGAAAGTCGGAAAGCGCGCTGGCGAAGCAGCCATGTTGGAATACGAATTTTTCAGCTTTACAACTATCACGCGGGTAAGCCACATTTAGCGAAGAAGCAACATTTTTTGATGCTCTTTTTGTTTAAATGTTCTCTGAACTATCGCGGGGTCCCGTACAAAGCCCTTTTTTGCAATTCGCCTCTTGAAACTTTATAAACAGTAAAAGCGTACGTTTTTATAGAATAAATTTATTTCGGTACACTTTTTCCAAAAAAGGGCTTTGTACGGGACCCCGCGATAGTTCAGAGAACATTTCAACACAAAGAGCATCAAAAAATGTTGCTTCTTCGCTAAATGCGGCTTACCCGCGTGATAGTTGTAAAGCTGAAAAATTCGTATTCCAACATGGCTGCTTCGCCAGCGCGCTTTCCGACTTTCCGCCGCGGCGCTGTCGTCGCGTCTCCTGCTTTTCTTGCACAGCTCGATTTCCCGATCACGCGGGTAAGCCGCATTTAGCGAAGAAGCAATATTTTTTTATGCTCTTTGTGTTGAAATGTTCTCTGAACTACCGCCGGGTCCCGTACAAAGCCCTTTTTTAGGAAAAGTGTGGGGAAACAAATGTATTCTATAAAATCGTACGCTTTTACTGTTTATAAAGTTTCAAGAGGCGAATTGCAAAAAAGGGCTTTGTACGGGACCCCGCGATAGTTCAGAGTACATTTCAACACAAAGAGCATCAAAAAATATTGCTTCTTCGCTAAATGCGGCTTACCCGCGTGATCGGGAAATCGAGCTGTGCAAGAATAGCAGGAGACGCGACGACAGCGCCGCGGCGGAAAGTCGGAAAGCGCGCTGGCGAAGCAGCCATGTTGGAATACGAATTCTTCAGCTTTACAACTATCACGCGGGTAAGCCGCATTTAGCGAAGAAGCAACATTTTTTGATGCTCTTTGTGTTGAAATGTTCTCTGAACTATCGCGGGGTCCCGTACAAAGCCCTTTTTTGGAAAAAGTGTACCGAAATAAATTTATTCTATAAAAACGTACGCTTTTACTGTTTATAAAGTTTCAAGAGGCGAATTGCAAAAAAGGGCTTTGTACGGGACCCCGCGATAGTTCAGAGAACATTTCAACACAAAGAGCATCAAAAAATGTTGCTTCTTCGCTAAATGCGGCTTCCCCGCGTGATAGTTGTAAAGCTGAACAATTCGTATTCCAACATGGCTGCTTCGCCATCGCGCTTTCCGACTTTCCGCCGCGGCGCTGTCGTCGCGTCTCCTGCTATTCTTGCACAGCTCGATTTCCCGATCACGCGGGTAAGCCGCATTTAGCGAAGAAGCAATATTTTTTTATGCTCTTTGTGTTGAAATGTTCTCTGAACTACCGCCGGTTACCGTACAAAGCCCTTTTTTGGGAAAAGTGTAGGGAAATAAATGTATTATATAAAAACGTACGCTTTTACTGTTTATAAAGTTTCAAGAGGCGAATTGCAAAAAAGGGCTTTGTACGGGACCCCGCGATAGTTCAGAGAACATTTCAACACAAAGAGCATCAAATAATATTGCTTCTTCACTAAATGCGGCTTAACCGCGTGATAGTTATAAAGCTGAACAATTCGTATTCCAACATGGCTGCTTCGCTATCGCGCTTTCCGTCTTTCCGCCGCGGCGCTGTCGTCGCGTCTCCTGCTATTCTTGCACAGCTCGATTTCCCGATCACGCGGGTAAGCCGCATTTAGCGAAGAAGCAATATTTTTTTATGCTCTTTGTGTTGAAATGTTCTCTGAACTACCGCCTGGTCCCGTACAAAGCCCTTTTTTAGGAAAAGTGTGGGGAAACAAATGAATTCTATAAAAACGTACGCTTTTACTGTTTATAAAGTTTCAAGAGGCGAATTGCAAAAAAGGGCTTTGTACGGGACCCCGCAATAGTTCAGAGAACATTTCAACACAAAGAGCATCAAATAACATTGCTTCTTCACTAAATGCGGCTTAACCGCGTGATAGTTATAAAGCTGAACAATTCGTATTCCAACATGGCTGCTTCGCTATCGCGCTTTCCGACTTTCCGCCGCGGCGCTGTCGTCGCGTCTCCTGCTATTCTTGCACATCTCGATTTCCCGATCACGCGGGTAAGCCGCATTTAGCGAAGAAGCAATATTTTTTGATGCTCTTTGTGTTGAAATGTACTCCGAACTACCGCGGGGTCCCGTACAAAGCCCTTTTTTGGAAAAAGTGTACCGAAATAAATTTATTCTATAAAAACGTACGCTTTTACTGTTTATAAAGTTTCAAGAGGCGAATTGTAAAAAAGGGCTTTGTACGGGACCCCGCGATAGTTCAGAGAACATTTCAACACAAGGAGCATCAAAAAATGTTGCTTCTTCGCTAAATGCGGCTTCCCCGCGTGATAGTTGTAAAGCTGAACAATTCGTATTCCAACATGGCTGCTTCGCCATCGCGCTTTCCGACTTTCCGCCGCGGCGCTGTCGTCGCGTCTCCTGCTATTCTTGCACAGCTCCATTTCCCGATCACGCGGGTAAGCCGCATTTAGCGAAGAAGCAATATTTTTTGATGCTCTTTGTGTTGAAATGTTCTCTGAACTACCGCGGGGTCCCGTACAAAACCCTTTTTTGGAAAAAGTGTACCGAAATAAATTTATTCTATAAAAACGTACGCTTTTACTGTTTATAAAGTTTCAAGAGGCGAATTGCAAAAAAGGGCTTTGTACGGGACCCCGCGATAGTTCAGAGAACATTTCAACACAAAGAGCATCAAATAATGTTGCTTCTTCGCTAAATGCGGCTTACCCGCGTGATAGTTGTAAAGCTGAAAAATTCGTATTCCAACATGGCTGCTTCGCCAGCGCGCTTTCCGACTTTCCGGCGCGGCGCTGTCGTCGCGTCTCCTGCTATTCTTGCACAGCTCGATTTCCCGATCACGCGGGTAAGCCGCATTTAGCGAAGAAGCAATATTTTTTGATGCTCTTTGTGTTGAAATGTTCTCTGAACTATCGCGGGGTTCCGTACAAAGCCCTTTTTTGCAATTCGCCTCTTGAAACTTTATAAACAGTAAAAGCGTACGTTTTTATAGAATACATTTGTTTCCCTACACTTTTCCCAAAAAAGGGCTTTGTACGGGACCCGGCGGTAGTTCAGAGAACATTTCAACACAAAGAGGATAAAAAAATATTGCTTCTTCGCTAAATGAGGCTTACTCGCGTGATCGGGAAATCGAGCTGTGCAAGAATAGCAGGAGACGCGACGACAGCGCCGCGGCGGAAAGTCGGAAAGCGCGATAGCGAAGCAGCCATGTTGGAATACGAATTGTTCAGCTTTATAACTATCACGCGGGTAAGCCGCATTTAGCGAAGAAGCAATATTATTTGATGCTCTTTGTGTTGAAATGTTCTCTGAACTATCGCGGGGTCCCGTACAAAGCCCTTTTTTGCAATTCGCCTCTTGAAACTTTATAAACAGTACAAGCGTACGTTTTTATAGAATAAATTTATTTCGGTACACTTTTTCCAAAAAAGGGCTTTGTACGGGACCCCGCGGTAGTTCGGAGTACATTTCAACACAAAGAGCATCAAAAAATATTGCTTCTTCGCTAAATGCGGCTTACCCGCGTGATCGGGAAATCGAGCTGTGCAAGAATAGCAGGTGACGCGACGACAGCGCCGCGGCGGAAAGTCGGACAGCGCGCTGGCGAAGCAGCCATGTTGGAATACGAATTCTTCAGCTTTACAACTATCACGCGGGTAAGCCGCATTTAGCGAAGAAGCAACATTTTTTGATGCTCTTTGTGTTGAAATGTTCTCTGAACTATCGCGGGGTCCCGTACAAAGCCCTTTTTTGGAAAAAGTGTACCGAAATAAATTTATTCTATAAAAACGTACGCTTTTACTGTTTATAAAGTTTCAAGAGGCGAATTGCAAAAAAGGGCTTTGTACGGGACCCCGCGATAGTTCAGAGAACATTTCAACACAAAGAGTATCAAATAATACTGCTTCTTCGCTAAATGCGGCTTCCCCGCGTGATAGTTGTAAAGCTGAAGAATTCGTATTCCAACATGGCTGCTTCGCCAGCGCGCTTTCCGACTTTCCGCCGCGGCGCTGTCGTCGCGTCTCCTGCTATTCTTGCACATCTCGATTTCCCGATCACGCGGGTAAGCCGCATTTAGCGAAGAAGCAATATTTTTTGATGCTCTTTGTGTTGAAATGTACTCCGAACTACCGCGGGGTCCCGTACAAAGCCCTTTTTTGGAAAAAGTGTACCGAAATAAATTTATTCTATAAAAACGTACGCTTTTACTGTTTATAAAGTTTCAAGAGGCGAATTGCAAAAAAGGGCTTTGTACGGGACCCCGCGATAGTTCAGAGAACATTTCAACACAAGGAGCATCAAAAAATGTTGCTTCTTCGCTAAATGCGGCTTCCCCGCGTGATAGTTGTAAAGCTGAACAATTCGTATTCCAACATGGCTGCTTCGCCATCGCGCTTTCCGACTTTCCGCCGCGGCGCTGTCGTCGCGTCTCCTGCTATTCTTGCACAGCTCCATTTCCCGATCACGCGGGTAAGCCGCATTTAGCGAAGAAGCAATATTTTTTGATGCTCTTTGTGTTGAAATGTTCTCTGAACTACCGCGGGGTCCCGTACAAAACCCTTTTTTGGAAAAAGTGTACCGAAATAAATTTATTCTATAAAAACGTACGCTTTTACTGTTTATAAAGTTTCAAGAGGCGAATTGCAAAAAAGGGCTTTGTACGGGACCCCGCGATAGTTCAGAGAACATTTCAACACAAAGAGCATCAAATAATGTTGCTTCTTCGCTAAATGCGGCTTACCCGCGTGATAGTTGTAAAGCTGAAAAATTCGTATTCCAACATGGCTGCTTCGCCAGCGCGCTTTCCGACTTTCCGGCGCGGCGCTGTCGTCGCGTCTCCTGCTATTCTTGCACAGCTCGATTTCCCGATCACGCGGGTAAGCCGCATTTAGCGAAGAAGCAATATTTTTTGATGCTCTTTGTGTGGAAATGTTCTCTGAACTATCGCGGGGTTCCGTACAAAGCCCTTTTTTGCAATTCGCCTCTTGAAACTTTATAAACAGTAAAAGCGTACGTTTTTATAGAATACATTTGTTTCCCTACACTTTTCCCAAAAAAGGGCTTTGTACGGGACCCGGCGGTAGTTCAGAGAACATTTCAACACAAAGAGGATAAAAAAATATTGCTTCTTCGCTAAATGAGGCTTACTCGCGTGATCGGGAAATCGAGCTGTGCAAGAATAGCAGGAGACGCGACGACAGCGCCGCGGCGGAAAGTCGGAAAGCGCGATAGCGAAGCAGCCATGTTGGAATACGAATTGTTCAGCTTTATAACTATCACGCGGGTAAGCCGCATTTAGCGAAGAAGCAATATTATTTGATGCTCTTTGTGTTGAAATGTTCTCTGAACTATCGCGGGGTCCCGTACAAAGCCCTTTTTTGCAATTCGCCTCTTGAAACTTTATAAACAGTAAAAGCGTACGTTTTTATAGAATAAATTTATTTCGGTACACTTTTTCCAAAAAAGGGCTTTGTACGGGACCCCGCGGTAGTTCGGAGTACATTTCAACACAAAGAGCATCAAAAAATATTGCTTCTTCGCTAAATGCGGCTTACCCGCGTGATCGGGAAATCGAGCTGTGCAAGAATAGCAGGAGACGCGACGACAGCGCCGCGGCGGAAAGTCGGAAAGCGCGCTGGCGAAGCAGCCATGTTGGAATACGAATTCTTCAGCTTTACAACTATCACGCGGGTAAGCCGCATTTAGCGAAGAAGCAACATTTTTTGATGCTCTTTGTGTTGAAATGTTCTCTGAACTATCGCGGGGTCCCGTACAAAGCCCTTTTTTAGGAAAAGTGTGGGGAAACAAATGTATTCTATAAAAACGTACGCTTTTACTGTTTATAAAGTTTCAAGAGGCGAATTGCAAAGAAGGGCTTTGTACGGGACCCCGCGATAGTTCAGAGAACATTTCAACACAAAGAGCATCAAATAATATTGCTTCTTCACTAAATGCGGCTTAACCGCGTGATAGTTATAAAGCTGAACAATTCGTATTCCAACATGGCTGCTTCGCTATCGCGCTTTCCGACTTTCCGCCGCGGCGCTGTCGTCGCGTCTCCTGCTATTCTTGCACAGCTCGATTTCCCGATCACGCGGGTAAGCCGCATTTAGCGAAGAAGCAATATTTTTTTATGCTCTTTGTGTTGAAATGTTCTCTGAACTACCGCCTGGTCCCGTACAAAGCCCTTTTTTAGGAAAAGTGTGGGGAAACAAATGTATTCTATAAAAACGTACGCTTTTACTGTTTATAAAGTTTCAAGAGGCGAATTGCAAAGAAGGGCTTTGTACGGGACCCCGCGATAGTTCAGAGAACATTTCAACACAAAGAGCATCAAATAATATTGCTTCTTCGCTAAATGCGGCTTCCCCGCGTGATAGTTGTAAAGCTGAACAATTCGTATTCCAACATGGCTGCTTCGCCATCGCGCTTTCCGACTTTCCGCCGCGGCGCTGTCGTCGCGTCTCCTGCTATTCTTGCACAGCTCGATTTCCCGATCACGCGGGTAAGCCGCATTTAGCGAAGAAGCAATATTTTTTGATGCTCTTTGTGTTGAAATGTACTCCGAACTACCGCGGGGTCCCGTACAAAGCCCTTTTTTGGAAAAAGTGTACCGAAATAAATTTATTCTATAAAAACGTACGCTTTTACTGTTTATAAAGTTTCAAGAGGCGAATTGCAAAAAAGGGCTTTGTACGGGACCCCGCGATAGTTCAGAGAACATTTCAACACAAAGAGCATCAAATAATGTTGCTTCTTCGCTAAATGCGGCTTACCCGCGTGATAGTTGTAAAGCTGAAAAATTCGTATTCCAACATGGCTGCTTCGCCAGCGCGCTTTCCGACTTTCCGGCGCGGCGCTGTCGTCGCGTCTCCTGCTATTCTTGCACAGCTCGATTTCCCGATCACGCGGGTAAGCCGCTTTTAGCGAAGAAGCAATATTTTTTGATGCTCTTTGTGTTGAAATGTTCTCTGAACTATCGCGGGGTTCCGTACAAAGCCCTTTTTTGCAATTCGCCTCTTGAAACTTTATAAACAGTAAAAGCGTACGTTTTTATAGAATACATTTGTTTCCCTACACTTTTCCCAAAAAAGGGCTTTGTACGGGACCCGGCGGTAGTTCAGAGAACATTTCAACACAAAGAGCATCAAAAAATATTGCTTCTTCGCTAAATGCGGCTTACCCGCGTGATCGGGAAATGGAGCTGTGCAAGAATAGCAGGAGACGCGACGACAGCGCCGCGACGGAAAGTCGGAAAGCGCGATAGCGAAGCAGCCATGTTGGAATACGAATTGTTCAGCTTTATAACTATCACGCGGGTAAGCCGCATTTAGCGAAGAAGCAACATTATTTGATGCTCTTTGTGTTGAAATGTTCTCTGAACTATCGCGGGGTCCCTTACAAAGCCCTTTTTTGCAATTCGCCTCTTGAAACTTTATAAACAGTAAAAGCGTACGTTTTTATAGAATAAATTTATTTCGGTACACTTTTTCCAAAAAAGGGCTTTGTACGGGGCCCCGCGGTAGTTCAGAGAACATTTCTACACAAAGAGCATAAAAAAACATTGCTTCTTCGCTAAATGCGGCTTACCCGCGTGATCGGGAAATGGAGCTGTGCAAGAATAGCAGGAGACGCGACGACAGCGCCGCGGCGGAAAGTCGGAAAGCGCGATAGCGAAGCAGCCATGTTGGAATACGAATTGTTCAGCTTTATAACTATCACGCGGGTAAGCCGCATTTAGCGAAGAAGCAATATTATTTGATGCTCTTTGTGTTGAAATGTTCTCTGAACTATCGCGGGGTCCCGTACAAAGCCCTTTTTTGCAATTTGCCTCTTGAAACTTTATAAACAGTAAAAGCGTACGTTTTTATAGAATACATTTATTTCCCTACACTTTTCCCAAAAAAGGGCTTTGTACGGGACCCGGCGGTAGTTCAGAGAACATTTCAACACAAAGAGCATAAAAAAATATTGCTTCTTCGCTAAATGCGGCTTACCCGCGTGATCGGGAAAACGAGCTGTGCAAGAATAGCAGGAGACGCGACGACAGCGCCGCGGCAGGAAAGTCGGAAAGCGCGATAGCGAAGCAGCCATGTTGGAATACGAATTGTTCAGCTTTATAACTATCACGCGGATAAGCCGCATTTAGCGAAGAAGCAATATTATTTTATGGTCTTTGTGTTGAAATGTTCTCAGAACAATCGCGGGGTCCCGTACAAAGCCCTTTTTTGCAATTCGCCTCTTGAAACTTTATAAACAGTAAAAGCGTACGTTTTTATAGAATAAATTTCTTTCCCTACATTTTTCCCAAAAAAGGGCTCTGTACGGGACCCCGCGATACTTCAGAGAACATTTCAACACAAAGAGCATAAAAAAATATTGCTTCTTCGCTAAATGCGGCTTACCCGCGTGATCGGGAAATCAAGCTGTGCAAGAATAGCAGGAGACGCGACGACAGCGCCGCGACGGAAAGTCGGAAAGCGCGATGGCGAAGCAGCCATGTTGGAATACGAATTGTTCAGCTTTACAACTATCACGCGGGTAAGCCGCATTTAGCGAAGAAGCAATATTATTTGATGCTCTTTGTGTTGAAATATTCTCTGAACTATCGCGGGGTCCCGTACAATGCCCTTTTTTGCAATTCGCCTCTTGAAACTTTATAAACAGTAAAAGCGTACGTTTTTATAGAATAAATTTAATTCGGTACACTTTTTCCAAAAAAGGGCTTTGTACGGGACCCCGCGGTAGTTCAGAGAACATTTCAACACAAAGAGCATAAAAAAATATTGCTTCTTCGCTAAATGCGGCTTACCCGCGTGATCGGGAAATCAAGCTGTGCAAGAATAGGAGGAGACGCGACGACAGCGCCGCGGCGGAATGTCGGAAAGCGCGATAGCGAAGCAGCCATGTTGGAATACGAATTGTTCAGCTTTACAACTATCACGCGGGTAAGCCGCATTTAGCGAAGAAGCAATATTATTTGATGCTCTTTGTGTTGAAATGTTCTCTGAACTATGGCGGGCTCCCGTACAAAGCCCTTTTTTGCAATTTGCCTCTTGAAACTTTATAAACAGTAAAAGCGTACGTTTTTATAGAATAAATTTATTTCGGTACACTTTTTCCAAAAAAGGGCTTTGTACGGGACCCCGCGGTAGTTCAGAGAACATTTCAACACAAAGAGCATCAAAAAATATTGCTCCTTCGCTAAATGCGGCTTACCCGCGTGATCGGGAATTGGAGCTGTGCAAGAACAGCAGGAGACGCGACGACAGCGCCGCGGCGGAAAGTCGGAAAGCGCGATAGCGAAGCAGCCATGTTGGAATACGTATTGTTCAGCTTTACAACTATCACGCGGGTAAGCCGCATTTAGCGAAGAAGCAACATTATTTGATGCTCTTTGTGTTGAAATGTTCTCTGAACTATCGCGGGGTCCCGTAGAAAGCCCTTTTTTGCAATTCGCCTCTTGAAACTTTATAAACAGTAAAAGCGTACGTTTTTATAGAATAAATTTATTTCGGTACACTTTTTCCAAAAAAGGGCTTTGTACGGGACCCCGCGGTAGTTCAGAGAACATTTCAACACAAAGAGCATAAAAAAATATTGCTTCTTCGCTAAATGCGGCTTACCCGCGTGATCGGGAAATGGAGCTGTGCAAGAATAGCAGGAGACGCGACGACAGCGCCGCGGCGGAAAGTCGGAAAGCGCGATAGCAAAGCAGCCATGTTGGAATACGAATTGTTCAGCTTTATAACTATCACGCGGGTAAGCCGCATTTAGTGAAGAAGCAACATTATTTGATGCTCTTTGTGTTGAAATGTTCTCTGAACTATCGCGGGGTCCCGTACAAAGCCCTTTTTTGCAATTCGCCTCTTGAAACTTTATAAACAGTAAAAGCGTACGTTTTTATAGAATAAATTTATTTCGGTACACTTTTTCCAAAAAAGGGCTTTGCACGGGGCCCCGCGGTAGTTCAGAGAACATTTCAACACAAAGAGCATCAAAAAATATTGCTTCTTCGCTAAATGCGGCTTACCCGCGTGATCGGTAAATGGAGCTGTGCAAGAATAGCAGGAGACGCGACGACAGCGCCGCGGCGGAAAGTCGGAAAGCGCGATGGCGAAGCAGCCATGTTGGAATACGAATTGTTCAGCTTTACAACTATCACGCGGGTAAGCCGCATTTAGCGAAGAAGCAATATTATTTGATGCTCTTTGTGTTGAAATGTTCTCTGAACTATCGCGTGGTCCCGTACAAAGCCCTTTTTTGCAATTCGCCTCTTGAAACTTTATAAACAGTAAAAGCGTACGTTTTTATAGAATAAATTTATTTCGGTACACTTTTTCCAAAAAAGGGGTTTGTACGGGACCCCGCGGTAGTTCAGAGAACATTTCAACACAAAGAGCATCAAAAAATATTGCTTCTTCGCTAAATGCGGCTTACCCGCGTGATCGGGAAATCGAGCTGTGCAAGAATAGGAGGAGACGCGACAACAGCGCCGCGGCGGAAAGTCGGAAAGCGCGATAGCGAAGCAGCCATGTTGGAATACGAATTGTTCAGCTTTATAACTATCACGCGGGTAAGCCGCATTTAGCGAAGAAGCAATATTATTTGATGCTCTTTGTGTTGAAATGTTCTCTGAACTATCGCGGGGTCCCGTACAAAGCCCTTTTTTGCAATTCGCCTCTTGAAACTTTAGAAACAGTAAAAGCGTACGTTTTTATAGAATAAATTTATTTCGGTACACTTTTTCCAAAAAAGGGCTTTGTACGGGACCCCGCGGTAGTTCAGAGAAGATTTCAACACAAAGAGCATCAAAAACTATTGCTTCTTCGCTAAATGCGGCTTACCCGCGTGATCGGGAAATGGAGCTGTGCAAGAATAGCAGGAGACGCGACGACAGCGCCGCGGCGGAAAGTCGGAAAGCGCGATGGCGAAGCAGCCATGTTGGAATACGAATTGTTCAGCTTTACAACTATCACGCGGGTAAGCCGCATTTAGCGAAGAAGCAATATTATTTGATGCTCTTTGTGTTGAAATGTTCTCTGAACTATCGCGTGGTCCCGTACAAAGCCCTTTTTTGCAATTCGCCTCTTGAAACTTTATAAACAGTAAAAGCGTACGTTTTTATAGAATAAATTTATTTCGGTACACTTTTTCCAAAAAAGGGCTTTGTACGGAACCCCGCGATAGTTCAGAGAACATTTCAACACAAAGAGCATCAAAAAATATTGCTTCTTCGCTAAATGCGGCTTACCCGCGTGATCGGGAAATCGAGCTGTGCAAGAATAGCAGGAGACGCGTCGACAGCGCCGCGGCGGAAAGTCGGAAAGCGCGATGGCGAAGCAGCCATGTTGGAATACGAATTGTTCAGCTTTACAACTATCACGCGGGGAAGCCGCATTTAGCGAAGAAGCAATATTATTTGATGCTCTTTGTGTTGAAATGTTCTCTGAACTATCGCGTGGTCCCGTACAAAGCCCTTTTTTGCAATTCGCCTCTTGAAACTTTATAAACAGTAAAAGCGTACGTTTTTATAGAATAAATTTATTTCGGTACACTTTTTCCAAAAAAGGGCTTTGTACGGGACCCCGCGGTAGTTCAGAGAAGATTTCAACACAAAGAGCATCAAAAACTATTGCTTCTTCGCTAAATGCGGCTTACCCGCGTGATCGGGAAATGGAGCTGTGCAAGAATAGCAGGAGACGCGTCGACAGCGCCGCGGCGGAAAGTCGGAAAGCGCGATGGCGAAGCAGCCATGTTGGAATACGAATTGTTCAGCTTTACAACTATCACGCGGGGAAGCCGCATTTAGCGAAGAAGCAATATTATTTGATGCTCTTTGTGTTGAAATGTTCTCTGAACTATCGCGGGGTCCCGTACAAAGCCCTTTTTTGCAATTCGCCTCTTGAAACTTTATAAACAGTAAAAGCGTACGTTTTTATAGAATACATTTGTTTCCCTACACTTTTCCTAAAAAAGGGCTTTGTACGGGACCCGGCGGTAGTTCAGAGAACATTTCAACACAAAGAGCATAAAAAAATATTGCTTCTTCGCTAAATGCGGCTTACCCGCGTGATCGGGAAATCGAGCTGTGCAAGAATAGCAGGAGACGCGACGACAGCGCCGCGGCGGAAAGTCGGAAAGCGCGCTGGCGAAGCAGCCATGTTGGAATACGAATTGTTCAGCTTTACAACTATCACGCGGGGAAGCCGCATTTAGCGAAGAAGCAATATTATTTGATGCTCTTTGTGTTGAAATGTTCTCTGAACTATCGCGGGGTCCCGTACAAAGCCCTTTTTTGCAATTCGCCTCTTGAAACTTTATAAACAGTAAAAGCGTACGTTTTTATAGAATACATTTGTTTCCCCACACTTTTCCTAAAAAAGGGCTTTGTACGGGACCAGGCGGTAGTTCAGAGAACATTTCAACACAAAGAGCATAAAAAAATATTGCTTCTTCGCTAAATGCGGCTTACCCGCGTGATCGGGAAATCGAGCTGTGCAAGAATAGCAGGAGACGCGACGACAGCGCCGCGGCGGAAAGTCGGAAAGCGCGATAGCGAAGCAGCCATGTTGGAATACGAATTGTTCAGCTTTATAACTATCACGCGGTTAAGCCGCATTTAGTGAAGAAGCAATATTATTTGATGCTCTTTGTGTTGAAATGTTCTCTGACCTATCGCGAGGTCCCGTACAAAGCCCTTTTTTGCAATTCGCCTCTTGAAACTTTATAAACAGTAAAAGCGTACGTTTTTATATAATACATTTATTTCCCTACACTTTTCCCAAAAAAGGGCTTTGTACGGTAACCGGCGGTAGTTCAGAGAACATTTCAACACAAAGAGCATAAAAAAATATTGCTTCTTCGCTAAATGCGGCTTACCCGCGTGATCGGGAAATCGAGCTGTGCAAGAATAGCAGGAGACGCGACGACAGCGCCGCGGCGGAAAGTCGGAAAGCGCGCTGGCGAAGCAGCCATGTTGGAATACGAATTTTTCAGCTTTACAACTATCACGCGGGTAAGCCGCATTTAGCGAAGAAGCAATATTTTTTTATCCTCTTTGTGTTGAAATGTTCTCTGAACTACCGCCGGGTCCCGTACAAAGCCCTTTTTTGGGAAAAGTGTAGGGAAACAAATGTATTCTATAAAAACGTACGCTTTTACTGTTTATAAAGTTTCAAGAGGCGAATTGCAAAAAAGGGCTTTGTACGGAACCCCGCGATAGTTCAGAGAACATTTCAACACAAAGAGCATCAAAAAATATTGCTTCTTCGCTAAAAGCGGCTTACCCGCGTGATCGGGAAATCGAGCTGTGCAAGAATAGCAGGAGACGCGACGACAGCGCCGCGCCGGAAAGTCGGAAAGCGCGCTGGCGAAGCAGCCATGTTGGAATACGAATTTTTCAGCTTTACAACTATCACGCGGGTAAGCCGCATTTAGCGAAGAAGCAACATTATTTGATGCTCTTTGTGTTGAAATGTTCTCTGAACTATCGCGGGGTCCCGTACAAAGCCCTTTTTTGCAATTCGCCTCTTGAAACTTTATAAACAGTAAAAGCGTACGTTTTTATAGAATAAATTTATTTCGGTACACTTTTTCCAAAAAAGGGCTTTGTACGGGACCCCGCGGTAGTTCGGAGTACATTTCAACACAAAGAGCATCAAAAAATATTGCTTCTTCGCTAAATGCGGCTTACCCGCGTGATCGGGAAATCGAGCTGTGCAAGAATAGCAGGAGACGCGACGACAGCGCCGCGGCGGAAAGTCGGAAAGCGCGATGGCGAAGCAGCCATGTTGGAATACGAATTGTTCAGCTTTACAACTATCACGCGGGGAAGCCGCATTTAGCGAAGAAGCAATATTATTTGATGCTCTTTGTGTTGAAATGTTCTCTGAACTATCGCGGGGTCCCGTACAAAGCCCTTCTTTGCAATTCGCCTCTTGAAACTTTATAAACAGTAAAAGCGTACGTTTTTATAGAATACATTTGTTTCCCCACACTTTTCCTAAAAAAGGGCTTTGTACGGGACCAGGCGGTAGTTCAGAGAACATTTCAACACAAAGAGCATAAAAAAATATTGCTTCTTCGCTAAATGCGGCTTACCCGCGTGATCGGGAAATCGAGCTGTGCAAGAATAGCAGGAGACGCGACGACAGCGCCGCGGCGGAAAGTCGGAAAGCGCGATAGCGAAGCAGCCATGTTGGAATACGAATTGTTCAGCTTTATAACTATCACGCGGTTAAGCCGCATTTAGTGAAGAAGCAATATTATTTGATGCTCTTTGTGTTGAAATGTTCTCTGACCTATCGCGAGGTCCCGTACAAAGCCCTTTTTTGCAATTCGCCTCTTGAAACTTTATAAACAGTAAAAGCGTACGTTTTTATATAATACATTTATTTCCCTACACTTTTCCCAAAAAAGGGCTTTGTACGGTAACCGGCGGTAGTTCAGAGAACATTTCAACACAAAGAGCATAAAAAAATATTGCTTCTTCGCTAAATGCGGCTTACCCGCGTGATCGGGAAATCGAGCTGTGCAAGAATAGCAGGAGACGCGACGACAGCGCCGCGGCGGAAAGTCGGAAAGCGCGCTGGCGAAGCAGCCATGTTGGAATACGAATTTTTCAGCTTTACAACTATCACGCGGGTAAGCCGCATTTAGCGAAGAAGCAACATTTTTTGATGCTCTTTTTGTTGAAATGTTCTCTGAACTATCGCGGGGTCCCGTACAAAGCCCTTTTTTGCAATTCGCCTCTTGAAACTTTATAAACAGTAAAAGCGTACGTTTTTATAGAATAAATTTATTTCGGTACACTTTTTCCAAAAAAGGGCTTTGTACGGGACCCCGCGGTAGTTCAGAGAACATTTCAACACAAAGAGCATCAAAAAATATTGCTTCTTCGCTAAATGCGGATTACCCGCGTGATCGGGAAATGGAGCTGTGCAAGAATAGCAGGAGACGCGACGACAGCGCCGCGGCGGAAAGTCGGAAAGCGCGATGGCGAAGCAGCCATGTTGGAATACGAATTGTTCAGCTTTACAACTATCACGCGGGGAAGCCGCATTTAGCGAAGAAGCAATATTATTTGATACTCTTTGTGTTGAAATGTTCTCTGAACTATCGCGGGGTCCCGTACAAAGCCCTTTTTTGCAATTCGCCTCTTGAAACTTTATAAACAGTAAAAGCGTACGTTTTTATAGAATAAATTTATTTCGGTACACTTTTTCCAAAAAAGGGCTTTGTACGGGACCCCGCGATAGTTCAGAGAACATTTCAACACAAAGAGCATCAAAAAATGTTGCTTCTTCGCTAAATGCGGCTTACCCGCGTGATCGGGAAATGGAACTGTGCAAGAATAGCAGGAGACGCGACGACAGCGCCGCGGCGGAAAGTCGGAAAGCGCGATGGCGAAGCAGCCATGTTGGAATACGAATTGTTCAGCTTTACAACTATCACGCGGGGAAGCCGCATTTAGCGAAGAAGCAATATTATTTGATGCTCTTTGTGTTGAAATGTTCTCTGAACTATCGCGGGGTCCCGTACAAAGCCCTTTTTTGCAATTCGCCTCTTGAAACTTTATAAACAGTAAAAGCGTACGTTTTTATAGAATACATTTGTTTCCCTACACTTTTCCTAAAAAAGGGCTTTGTACGGGACCCGGCGGTAGTTCAGAGAACATTTCAACACAAAGAGCATAAAAAAATATTGCTTCTTCGCTAAATGCGGCTTACCCGCGTGATCGGGAAATCGAGCTGTGCAAGAATAGCAGGAGACGCGACGACAGCGCCGCGACGGAAAGTCGGAAAGCGCGATAGCGAAGCAGCCATGTTGGAATACGAATTGTTCAGCTTTATAACTATCACGCGGGTAAGCCGCATTTAGCGAAGAAGCAATATTATTTGATGCTCTTTGTGTTGAAATGTTCTCTGAACTATCGCGGGGTCCCGTACAAACCCCTTTTTTGCAATTCGCCTCTTAAAACTTTATAAACAGTAAAAGCGTACGTTTTTATAGAATAAATTTATTTCGGTACACTTTTTCCAAAAAAGGGCTTTGTACGGAACCCCGCGATAGTTCAGAGAACATTTCAACACAAAGAGCATCAAAAAATATTGCTTCTTCGCTAAATGCGGCTTACCCGCGTGATCGGGAAATCGAGCTGTGCAAGAATAGCAGGAGACGCGTCGACAGCGCCGCGGCGGAAAGTCGGAAAGCGCGATGGCGAAGCAGCCATGTTGGAATACGAATTGTTCAGCTTTACAACTATCACGCGGGGAAGCCGCATTTAGCGAAGAAGCAATATTATTTGATGCTCTTTGTGTTGAAATGTTCTCTGAACTATCGCGGGGTCCCGTACAAAGCCCTTTTTTGCAATTCGCCTCTTGAAACTTTATAAACAGTAAAAGCGTACGTTTTTATAGAATACATTTGTTTCCCTACACTTTTCCTAAAAAAGGGCTTTGTACGGGACCCGGCGGTAGTTCAGAGAACATTTCAACACAAAGAGCATAAAAAAATATTGCTTCTTCGCTAAATGCGGCTTACCCGCGTGATCGGGAAATCGAGCTGTGCAAGAATAGCAGGAGACGCGACGACAGCGCCGCGGCGGAAAGTCGGAAAGCGCGCTGGCGAAGCAGCCATGTTGGAATACGAATTGTTCAGCTTTACAACTATCACGCGGGGAAGCCGCATTTAGCGAAGAAGCAATATTATTTGATACTCTTTGTGTTGAAATGTTCTCTGAACTATCGCGGGGTCCCGTACAAAGCCCTTTTTTGCAATTCGCCTCTTGAAACTTTATAAACAGTAAAAGCGTACGTTTTTATAGAATAAATTTATTTCGGTACACTTTTTCCAAAAAAGGGCTTTGTACGGGACCCCGCGGAAGTTCGGAGTACATTTCAACACAAAGAGCATCAAAAAATATTGCTTCTTCGCTAAATGCGGCTTACCCGCGTGATCGGGAAATCGAGCTGTGCAAGAATAGCAGGAGACGCGACGACAGCGCCGCGGCGGAAAGTCGGAAAGCGCGCTGGCGAAGCAGCCATGTTGGAATACGAATTGTTCAGCTTTACAACTATCACGCTGGTAAGCCGCATTTAGCGAAGAAGCAACATTATTTGATGCTCTTTGTGTTGAAATGTTCTCTGAATTATCGCGGGGTCCCGTACAAAGCCCTTTTTTGCAATTCGCCTCTTGAAACTTTATAAACAGTAAAAGCGTACGTTTTTATAGAATAAATTTATTTCGGTACACTTTTTCCAAAAAAGGGCTTTGTACGGGACCCCGCGGTAGTTCAGAGAACATTTCAACACAAAGAGCATCAAAAAATATTGCTTCTTCGCTAAATGCGGCTTACCCGCGTGATCGGGAAATGGAGCTGTGAAAGAATAGCAGGAGACGCGACGACAGCGCCGCGGCGTGAAAGTCGGAAAGCGCGATGGCGAAGCAGCCATGTTGGAATACGAATTGTTCAGCTTTACAACTATCACGCGGGTAAGCCGCATTTAGCGAAGAAGCAATATTATTTGATGCTCTTTGTGTTGAAATGTTCTCTGAACTATCGCGGGGTCCCGTACAAAGCCCTTTTTTGCAATTTGCCTCTTGAAACTTTATAAACAGTAAAAGCGTACGTTTTTATAGAATAAATTTATTTCGGTACATTGTTTCCAAAAAAGGGCTTTGTACGGGACCCCGCGGTAGTTCAGAGAACATTTCAACACAAAGAGCATAAAAAAATATTGCTTCTTCGCTAAATGCGGCTTACCCGCGTGATCGGGAAAACGAGCTGTGCAAGAATAGCAGGAGACGCGACGACAGCGCCGCGGCAGGAAAGTCGGAATGCGCGATAGCGAAGCAGCCATGTTGGAATACGTATTGTTCAGCTTTACAAGTATCACGCGGGTAAGCCGCATTTAGCGAAGAAGCAACATTATTTGATGCTCTTTGTGTTGAAATGTTCTCTGAACTATCGCGGGGTCCCGTACAAAGCCCTTTTTTGCAATTTGCCTCTTGAAACTTTATAAACAGTAAAAGCGTACGTTTTTATAGAATAAATTTATTTCGGTACACTGTTTCCAAAAAAGGGCTTTGTACGGGACCCCGCGGTAGTTCAGAGAACATTTCAACACAAAGAGCATAAAAAAATATTGCTTCTTCGCTAAATGCGGCTTACCCGCGTGATCGGGAAAACGAGCTGTGCAAGAATAGCAGGAGACGCGACGACAGCGCCGCGGCAGGAAAGTCGGAATGCGCGATAGCGAAGCAGCCATGTTGGAATACGTATTGTTCAGCTTTACAAGTATCACGCGGGTAAGCCGCATTTAGCGAAGAAGCAACATTATTTGATGCTCTTTGTGTTGAAATGTTCTCTGAACTATCGCGGGGTCCCGTACAAAGCCCTTTTTTGCAATTCGCCTCTTGAAACTTTATAAACAGTAAAAGCGTACGTTTTTATAGAATAAATTTATTTCGGTACACTTTTTCCAAAAAAGGGCTTTGTACGGGACCCCGCGGTAGTTCAGAGAACATTTCAACACAAAGAGCATAAAAAAATATTGCTCCTTCGCTAAATGCGGCTTACCCGCGTGATCGGGAAATGGAGCTGTGCAAGAATAGCAGGAGACGCGACGACAGCGCCGCGGCGGAAAGTCGGAAAGCGCGATGGCGAAGCAGCCATGTTGGAATACGAATTGTTCAGCTTTATAACTATCACGCGGGTAAGCCGCATTTAGCGAAGAAGCAACATTATTTGATGCTCTTTGTGTTGAAATGTTCTCTGAACTATCGCGGGGTCCCGTACAAAGCCCTTTTTTGCAATTCGCCTCTTGAAACTTTATAAACAGTAAAAGCGTACGTTTTTATAGAATAAATTTATTTCGGTACACTTTTTCCAAAAAAGGGCTTTGTACGGGGCCCCGCCGTAGTTCAGAGAACATTTCAACACAAAGAGCATCAAAAAATATTGCTTCTTCGCTAAATGCGGCTTACCCGCGTGATCGGGAAATGGAGCTGTGCAAGAATAGCAGGAGACGCGACGACAGCGCCGCGGCGGAAAGTCGGAAAGCGCGATGGCGAAGCAGCCATGTTGGAATACGAATTGTTCAGCTTTACAACTATCACGCGGGTAAGCCGCATTTAGCGAAGAAGCAATATTATTTGATGCTCTTTGTGTTGAAATGGTCTCTGAACTATCGCGTGGTCCCGTACAAAGCCCTTTTTTGCAATTCGCCTCTTGAAACTTTATAAACAGTAAAAGCGTACGTTTTTATAGAATACATTTGTTTCCCTACACTTTTCCTAAAAAAGGGCTTTGTACGGGACCCGGCGGTAGTTCAGAGAACATTTCAACACAAAGAGCATAAAAAAATATTGCTTCTTCGCTAAATGCGGCTTACCCGCGTGATCGGGAAATCGAGCTGTGCAAGAATAGCAGGAGACGCGACGACAGCGCCGCGACGGAAAGTCGGAAAGCGCGATAGCGAAGCAGCCATGTTGGAATACGAATTGTTCAGCTTTATAACTATCACGCGGGTAAGCCGCATTTAGCGAAGAAGCAATATTATTTGATGCTCTTTGTGTTGAAATGTTCTCTGAACTATCGCGGGGTCCCGTACAAAGCCCTTTTTTGCAATTCGCCTCTTGAAACATTATAAACAGTAAAAGCGTACGTTTTTATAGAATAAATTTAATTCGGTACACTTTTTCCAAAAAAGGGCTTTGTACGGGACCCGGCGGTAGTTCAGAGAACATTTCAACACAAAGAGCATCAAAAAATATTGCTTCTTCGCTAAATGCGGCTTACCCGCGTGATCGGGAAATGGAGCTGTGCAAGAATAGCAGGAGACGCGACGACAGCGCCGCGACGGAAAGTCGGAAAGCGCGATAGCGAAGCAGCCATGTTGGAATACGAATTGTTCAGCTTTATAACTATCACGCGGGTAAGCCGCATTTAGCGAAGAAGCAACATTATTTGATGCTCTTTGTGTTGAAATGTTCTCTGAACTATCGCGGGGTCCCTTACAAAGCCCTTTTTTGCAATTCGCCTCTTGAAACTTTATAAACAGTAAAAGCGTACGTTTTTATAGAATAAATTTATTTCGGTACACTTTTTCCAAAAAAGGGCTTTGTACGGGGCCCCGCGGTAGTTCAGAGAACATTTCTACACAAAGAGCATAAAAAAACATTGCTTCTTCGCTAAATGCGGCTTACCCGCGTGATCGGGAAATGGAGCTGTGCAAGAATAGCAGGAGACGCGACGACAGCGCCGCGGCGGAAAGTCGGAAAGCGCGATAGCGAAGCAGCCATGTTGGAATACGAATTGTTCAGCTTTATAACTATCACGCGGGTAAGCCGCATTTAGCGAAGAAGCAATATTATTTGATGCTCTTTGTGTTGAAATGTTCTCTGAACTATCGCGGGGTCCCGTACAAAGCCCTTTTTTGCAATTTGCCTCTTGAAACTTTATAAACAGTAAAAGCGTACGTTTTTATAGAATACATTTATTTCCCTACACTTTTCCCAAAAAAGGGCTTTGTACGGGACCCGGCGGTAGTTCAGAGAACATTTCAACACAAAGAGCATAAAAAAATATTGCTTCTTCGCTAAATGCGGCTTACCCGCGTGATCGGGAAAACGAGCTGTGCAAGAATAGCAGGAGACGCGACGACAGCGCCGCGGCAGGAAAGTCGGAAAGCGCGATAGCGAAGCAGCCATGTTGGAATACGAATTGTTCAGCTTTATAACTATCACGCGGATAAGCCGCATTTAGCGAAGAAGCAATATTATTTTATGGTCTTTGTGTTGAAATGTTCTCAGAACAATCGCGGGGTCCCGTACAAAGCCCTTTTTTGCAATTCGCCTCTTGAAACTTTATAAACAGTAAAAGCGTACGTTTTTATAGAATAAATTTCTTTCCCTACATTTTTCCCAAAAAAGGGCTCTGTACGGGACCCCGCGATACTTCAGAGAACATTTCAACACAAAGAGCATAAAAAAATATTGCTTCTTCGCTAAATGCGGCTTACCCGCGTGATCGGGAAATCAAGCTGTGCAAGAATAGCAGGAGACGCGACGACAGCGCCGCGACGGAAAGTCGGAAAGCGCGATGGCGAAGCAGCCATGTTGGAATACGAATTGTTCAGCTTTACAACTATCACGCGGGTAAGCCGCATTTAGCGAAGAAGCAATATTATTTGATGCTCTTTGTGTTGAAATATTCTCTGAACTATCGCGGGGTCCCGTACAATGCCCTTTTTTGCAATTCGCCTCTTGAAACTTTATAAACAGTAAAAGCGTACGTTTTTATAGAATAAATTTAATTCGGTACACTTTTTCCAAAAAAGGGCTTTGTACGGGACCCCGCGGTAGTTCAGAGAACATTTCAACACAAAGAGCATAAAAAAATATTGCTTCTTCGCTAAATGCGGCTTACCCGCGTGATCGGGAAATCAAGCTGTGCAAGAATAGGAGGAGACGCGACGACAGCGCCGCGGCGGAATGTCGGAAAGCGCGATAGCGAAGCAGCCATGTTGGAATACGAATTGTTCAGCTTTACAACTATCACGCGGGTAAGCCGCATTTAGCGAAGAAGCAATATTATTTGATGCTCTTTGTGTTGAAATGTTCTCTGAACTATGGCGGGCTCCCGTACAAAGCCCTTTTTTGCAATTTGCCTCTTGAAACTTTATAAACAGTAAAAGCGTACGTTTTTATAGAATAAATTTATTTCGGTACACTTTTTCCAAAAAAGGGCTTTGTACGGGACCCCGCGGTAGTTCAGAGAACATTTCAACACAAAGAGCATCAAAAAATATTGCTCCTTCGCTAAATGCGGCTTACCCGCGTGATCGGGAATTGGAGCTGTGCAAGAACAGCAGGAGACGCGACGACAGCGCCGCGGCGGAAAGTCGGAAAGCGCGATAGCGAAGCAGCCATGTTGGAATACGTATTGTTCAGCTTTACAACTATCACGCGGGTAAGCCGCATTTAGCGAAGAAGCAACATTATTTGATGCTCTTTGGGTTGAAATGTTCTCTGAACTATCGCGGGGTCCCGTAGAAAGCCCTTTTTTGCAATTCGCCTCTTGAAACTTTATAAACAGTAAAAGCGTACGTTTTTATAGAATAAATTTATTTCGGTACACTTTTTCCAAAAAAGGGCTTTGTACGGGACCCCGCGGTAGTTCAGAGAACATTTCAACACAAAGAGCATAAAAAAATATTGCTTCTTCGCTAAATGCGGCTTACCCGCGTGATCGGGAAATGGAGCTGTGCAAGAATAGCAGGAGACGCGACGACAGCGCCGCGGCGGAAAGTCGGAAAGCGCGATAGCAAAGCAGCCATGTTGGAATACGAATTGTTCAGCTTTATAACTATCACGCGGGTAAGCCGCATTTAGTGAAGAAGCAACATTATTTGATGCTCTTTGTGTTGAAATGTTCTCTGAACTATCGCGGGGTCCCGTACAAAGCCCTTTTTTGCAATTCGCCTCTTGAAACTTTATAAACAGTAAAAGCGTACGTTTTTATAGAATAAATTTATTTCGGTACACTTTTTCCAAAAAAGGGCTTTGCACGGGGCCCCGCGGTAGTTCAGAGAACATTTCAACACAAAGAGCATCAAAAAATATTGCTTCTTCGCTAAATGCGGCTTACCCGCGTGATCGGGAAATGGAGCTGTGCAAGAATAGCAGGAGACGCGACGACAGCGCCGCGGCGGAAAGTCGGAAAGCGCGATGGCGAAGCAGCCATGTTGGAATACGAATTGTTCAGCTTTACAACTATCACGCGGGTAAGCCGCATTTAGCGAAGAAGCAATATTATTTGATGCTCTTTGTGTTGAAATGTTCTCTGAACTATCGCGTGGTCCCGTACAAAGCCCTTTTTTGCAATTCGCCTCTTGAAACTTTATAAACAGTAAAAGCGTACGTTTTTATAGAATAAATTTATTTCGGTACACTTTTTCCAAAAAAGGGGTTTGTACGGGACCCCGCGGTAGTTCAGAGAACATTTCAACACAAAGAGCATCAAAAAATATTGCTTCTTCGCTAAATGCGGCTTACCCGCGTGATCGGGAAATCGAGCTGTGCAAGAATAGGAGGAGACGCGACAACAGCGCCGCGGCGGAAAGTCGGAAAGCGCGATAGCGAAGCAGCCATGTTGGAATACGAATTGTTCAGCTTTATAACTATCACGCGGGTAAGCCGCATTTAGCGAAGAAGCAATATTATTTGATGCTCTTTGTGTTGAAATGTTCTCTGAACTATCGCGGGGTCCCGTACAAAGCCCTTTTTTGCAATTCGCCTCTTGAAACTTTAGAAACAGTAAAAGCGTACGTTTTTATAGAATAAATTTATTTCGGTACACTTTTTCCAAAAAAGGGCTTTGTACGGGACCCCGCGGTAGTTCAGAGAAGATTTCAACACAAAGAGCATCAAAAACTATTGCTTCTTCGCTAAATGCGGCTTACCCGCGTGATCGGGAAATGGAGCTGTGCAAGAATAGCAGGAGACGCGACGACAGCGCCGCGGCGGAAAGTCGGAAAGCGCGATGGCGAAGCAGCCATGTTGGAATACGAATTGTTCAGCTTTACAACTATCACGCGGGTAAGCCGCATTTAGCGAAGAAGCAATATTATTTGATGCTCTTTGTGTTGAAATGTTCTCTGAACTATCGCGTGGTCCCGTACAAAGCCCTTTTTTGCAATTCGCCTCTTGAAACTTTATAAACAGTAAAAGCGTACGTTTTTATAGAATAAATTTATTTCGGTACACTTTTTCCAAAAAAGGGGTTTGTACGGGACCCCGCGGTAGTTCAGAGAACATTTCAACACAAAGAGCATCAAAAAATATTGCTTCTTCGCTAAATGCGGCTTACCCGCGTGATCGGGAAATGGAGCTGTGCAAGAATAGCAGGAGACGCGACGACAGCGCCGCGGCGGAAAGTCGGAAAGCGCGATGGCGAAGCAGCCATGTTGGAATACGAATTGTTCAGCTTTACAACTATCACGCGGGTAAGCCGCATTTAGCGAAGAAGCAATATTATTTGATGCTCTTTGTGTTGAAATGTTCTCTGAACTATCGCGTGGTCCCGTACAAAGCCCTTTTTTGCAATTCGCCTCTTGAAACTTTATAAACAGTAAAAGCGTACGTTTTTATAGAATAAATTTATTTCGGTACACTTTTTCCAAAAAAGGGGTTTGTACGGGACCCCGCGGTAGTTCAGAGAACATTTCAACACAAAGAGCATCAAAAAATATTGCTTCTTCGCTAAATGCGGCTTACCCGCGTGATCGGGAAATCGAGCTGTGCAAGAATAGGAGGAGACGCGACAACAGCGCCGCGGCGGAAAGTCGGAAAGCGCGATAGCGAAGCAGCCATGTTGGAATACGAATTGTTCAGCTTTATAACTATCACGCGGGTAAGCCGCATTTAGCGAAGAAGCAATATTATTTGATGCTCTTTGTGTTGAAATGTTCTCTGAACTATCGCGGGGTCCCGTACAAAGCCCTTTTTTGCAATTCGCCTCTTGAAACTTTAGAAACAGTAAAAGCGTACGTTTTTATAGAATAAATTTATTTCGGTACACTTTTTCCAAAAAAGGGCTTTGTACGGGACCCCGCGGTAGTTCAGAGAAGATTTCAACACAAAGAGCATCAAAAACTATTGCTTCTTCGCTAAATGCGGCTTACCCGCGTGATCGGGAAATGGAGCTGTGCAAGAATAGCAGGAGACGCGACGACAGCGCCGCGGCGGAAAGTCGGAAAGCGCGATGGCGAAGCAGCCATGTTGGAATACGAATTGTTCAGCTTTACAACTATCACGCGGGTAAGCCGCATTTAGCGAAGAAGCAACATTATTTGATGCTCTTTGTGTTGAAATGTTCTCTGAACTATCGCGGGGTCCCGTACAAAGCCCTTTTTTGCAATTCGCCTCTTGAAACTTTATAAACAGTAAAAGCGTACGTTTTTATAGAATAAATTTATTTCGGTACACTTTTTCCAAAAAAGGGGTTTGTACGGGACCCCGCGGTAGTTCAGAGAACATTTCAACACAAAGAGCATCAAAAAATATTGCTTCTTCGCTAAATGCGGCTTACCCGCGTGATCGGGAAATCGAGCTGTGCAAGAATAGGAGGAGACGAGGCGACAGCGCCGCGGCGGAAAGTCGGAAAGCGCAATAGCGAAGCAGCCATGTTGGAATACGAATTGTTCAGCTTTATAACTATCACGCGGGTAAGCCGCATTTAGCGAAGAAGCAATATTATTTGATGCTCTTTGTGTTGAAATGTTCTCTGAACTATCGCGGGGTCCCGTACAAAGCCCTTTTTTGCAATTCGCCTCTTGAAACTTTAGAAACAGTAAAAGCGTACGTTTTTATAGAATAAATTTATTTCGTTACACTTTTTCCAAAAAAGGGCTTTGTACGGGACCCCGCGGTAGTTCAGAGAAGATTTCAACACAAAGAGCATCAAAAAATATTGCTTCTTCGCTAAATGCGGCTTACCCGCGTGATAGTTATAAAGCTGAACAATTCGAATTCCAACATGGCTGCTTCGCTATCGCGCTTTCCGACTTTCCGCCGCGGCGCTGTCGCCTCGTCTCCTCCTATTCTTGCACAGCTCGATTTCCCGATCACGCGGGTAAGCCGCATTTAGCGAAGAAGCAATATTTTTTGATGCTCTTTGTGTTGAAATGTTCTCTGAACTACCGCGGGGTCCCGTACAAACCCCTTTTTTGGAAAAAGTGTACCGAAATAAATTTATTCTATAAAAACGTACGCTTTTACTGTTTATAAAGTTTCAAGAGGCGAATTGCAAAAAAGGGCTTTGTACGGGACCACGCGATAGTTCAGAGAACATTTCAACACAAAGAGCATCAAATAATATTGCTTCTTCGCTAAATGCGGCTTACCCGCGTGATAGTTGTAAAGCTGAACAATTCGTATTCCAACATGGCTGCTTCGCCATCGCGCTTTCCGACTTTCCGCCGCGGCGCTGTCGTCGCGTCTCCTGCTATTCTTGCACAGCTCGATTTCCCGATCACGCGGGTAAGCCGCATTTAGCGAAGAAGCAATATTTTTTTATGCTCTTTGTGTTGAAATGTTCTCTTAAGTATCGCGGGGTCCCGTACAGAGCCCTTTTTTGGGAAAAATGTAGGGAAAGAAATTTATTCTATAAAAACGTACGCTTTTACTGTTTATAAAGTTTCAAGAGGCGAATTGCAAAAAAGGGCTTTGTACGGGACCCCGCGATTGTTCTGAGAACATTTCAACACAAAGACCATCAAATAATATTGCTTCTTCGCTAAATGCGGCTTACCCGCGTGATAGTTATAAAGCTGAACAATTCGTATTCCAACATGGCTGCTTCGCTATCGCGCTTTCCGACTTTACTGCCGCGGCGCTGTCGTCGCGTCTCCTGCTATTCTTGCACAGCTCGTTTTCCCGATCACGCGGGTAAGCCGCATTTAGCGAAAAAGCAATATTTTTTTATGCTCTTTGTGTTGAAATGTTCTCTGAACTACCGCCGGGTCCCGTACAAAGCCCTTTTTTGGGAAAAGTGTAGGGAAATAAATGTATTCTATAAAAACGTACGCTTTTACTGTTTATAAAGTTTCAAGAGGCAAATTGCAAAAAAGGGCTTTGTACGGGACCCCGCGATAGTTCAGAGAACATTTCAACACGAAGAGCATCAAATAATATTGCTTCTTCGCTAAATGCGGCTTACCCGCGTGATAGTTGTAAAGCTGAACAATTCGTATTCCAACATGGCTGCTTCGCTATCGCGCTTTCCGACTTTCCGCCGCGGCGCTGTCGTCGCGTCTCCTCCTATTCTTGCGCAGCTCGATTTCCCGATCACGTAGGTAAGCCGCATTTAGCGAAGAAGCAATATTTTTTGATGCTCTTTGTGTTGAAATCTTCTCTGAACTACCGCGGGGCCCCGTACAAAGCCCTTTTTTGGAAAAAGTGTACCGAAATAAATTTATTCTATAAAAACGTACGCTTTTACTGTTTATAAAGTTTCAAGAGGCGAATTGCAAAAAAGGGCTTTGTACGGGACCCCGCGATTGTTCTGAGAACATTTCAACACAAAGACCATAAAATAATATTGCTTCTTCGCTAAATGCGGCTTATCCGCGTGATAGTTATAAAGCTGAACAATTCGTATTACAACATGGCTGCTTCGCTATCGCGCTTTCCGACTTTCCTGCCGCGGCGCTGTCGTCGCGTCTCCTGCTATTCTTGCACAGCTCGTTTTCCCGATCACGCGGGTAAGCCGCATTTAGCGAAGAAGCAATATTTTTTTATGCTCTTTGTGTTGAAATGTTCTCTGAACTATCGCGGGGTCCCGTACAAAGCCCTTTTTTGCAATTCGCCTCTTGAAACTTTATAAACAGTAAAAGCGTAGGTTTTTATAGAATAAATTTATTTCGGTACACTTTTTCCAAAAAAGGGCTTTGTACGGGGCCCCGCGGTAGTTCAGAGAAGATTTCAACACAAAGAGCATCAAAAAATATTGCTTCTTCGCTAAATGCGGCTTACCCACGTGATCGGGAAATCGAGCTGCGCAAGAATAGGAGGAGACGCGACGACAGCGCCGCGGCGGAAAGTCGGAAAGCGCGATAGCGAAGCAGCCATGTTGGAATACGAATTGTTCAGCTTTATAACTATCACGCGGGTAAGCCGCATTTAGCGAAGAAGCAATATTATTTGATGGTCTTTGTGTTGAAATGTTCTCAGAACAATCGCGGGGTCCCGTACAAAGCCCTTTTTTGCAATTCGCCTCTTGAAACTTTATAAACAGTAAAAGCGTACGTTTTTATAGAATAAATTTCTTTCCCTACATTTTTCCCAAAAAAGGGCTCTGTACGGGACCCCGCGATACTTCAGAGAACATTTCAACACAAAGAGCATAAAAAAATATTGCTTCTTCGCTAAATGCGGCTTACCCGCGTGATCGGGAAATCGAGCTGTGCAAGAATAGCAGGAGACGCGACGACAGCGCCGCGGCGGAAAGTCGGAAAGCGCGATGGCGAAGCAGCCATGTTGGAATACGAATTGTTCAGCTTTACAACTATCACGCGGGTAAGCCGCATTTAGCGAAGAAGCAATATTATTTGATGCTCTTTGTGTTGAAATGTTCTCTGAACTATCGCGTGGTCCCGTACAAAGCCCTTTTTTGCAATTCGCCTCTTGAAACTTTATAAACAGTAAAAGCGTACGTTTTTATAGAATAAATTTATTTCGGTACACTTTTTCCAAAAAAGGGCTTTGTACGGGACCCCGCGGTAGTTCAGAGAACATTTCAACACAAAGAGCATCAAAAAATATTGCTTCTTCGCTAAATGCGGCTTACCCGCGTGATCGGGAAATCGAGCTGTGCAAGAATAGGAGGAGACGCGACGACAGCGCCGCGGCGGAAAGTCGGATAGCGCGATAGCGAAGCAGCCATGTTGGAATACGAATTGTTCAGCTTTATAACTATCACGCGGGTATGCCGCATTTAGCGAAGAAGCAATTGTAACGTCGTACCGACGTGTTGCGTCGGTTTTGTTCGTATGAGCAAATTCTCGCTGTACATACATATATATATATATATGGTATACGTATACTTCCTTCGTAAAATCCAAACCGAAATCGCGTTTAAATCCGTACACAGCGATATGTATATATATATCTTACGCGTATTTATATATATATATACATATCCCCGTGAGAGTGAACATAGGGAATCGGGAAAGAAGCGATAGTCACCGGTACAAGCGGACGCCAGCATGGCAACCGCGAGTACAGGTGTACGTACATCTAAACCGTCGTTTCGTTCGAACTGCGAAAAGTATACATCGACGACAACATATTCGTCCGTGCCTGGTACGATTTAGACAAAAGGACTTCGCGGTTCACCGAATCCCTATGGTCCGCGCTCTTATTATAAATAAGACGAAATCGCGCGAATCGCTCTCTTCCAGTTTCGGAATTCTACTAATTCAGTTCTCTCGCGTCTTCAATCGAATTCAGTTCGACTCAGTCTTTTCTCGCGTTTTCGGACTCTATTTCAGATCGTTCACGATATTCAGGTCGTATTGCTCCTTACCATTTACACTATTTCTTTATATATCATTTGGTTCTAAATTGTTATTCGAGTCTGCTCGTAGATTATTATTACGTATTTACAGATATTATTCTGGTTTATTGGTCGTACGAGGTTACTCGTAAACCGTCACCGTTATTTTGTTGTACGAGCTTACTCGCATTATCATTTCAAATTTATAATTACTATTTTCGTGCTATCTTGTTTATGCGATTTTGCTCGCTTTATTATTCACATTTCAATTGTTAATTTTGTGTTATTTGGCTTATACGAGCTTGCTCGCATTACTATTCATATTGCAATTGCTATTTTTGTTAATTTGGCGCTATTTTTGTTTGAACGAGCTTGCTCGCATTATAATTCATATTACAATTGCCATTTCTGCGCTATTTTGTTGCACGAGTTCTGCTCGCAAATCATTACTTTGTATCTATTCTGGTTCATTATACTTTGCTTGTTTAAACCTATTACTTCGCAGCTTTAATTCAGCAACACCTTGCTCCTCGCTATCTCCCATGCCCCGTCGCGCCGGTAGAAGCTACCAAATCGGTAAATTGGTGCGACAGCTACGCGCCGAAGGAAGAGGCACCGCTTATAACCCGTACTTGGGAATCGCCAAACGGCCCAGGATCATTCGCGACGTCCCTTTTCTCCGTCGGGTGAAAATAGTGGACCGTCGAGAGATCGCGATACCTCCGCGACGCGAAGAAGGAACCGCTGACCGCGCTGAAACGCCTCCGCGCCGCGAAGAAACGACCGTCGGACGGCCAGATTCCGCGCCTCCTCTCCCGTGGAGGTTGATACCGATCCGATTCCTTCCGAGTCTCCCTCCACTAGAGGAAATCAGTATCGAGGACCCGCGTTACGAACGTTACGTCGTCCGCAGAATACTCACCCTAAGGTGGTATTATTAAAGTTTCGTCGATCAGTGACCGAGTGGAGTGATCGCGAGTGTGTGCGTGTGTGCGTGTGGGTCTCCGGGTTGTCCAATCCCAATCGGTCCGCCGATCGATTCCTCACATCCCTCACATTCTTCACATTCGTTCCCATAACCCCTAAAATTGGTGTATCAATCGTGTACGTCTGAGCCCAGAGGGTGCTCGGTACCGAGAGAACACTAATTTCCCTTCGGTCGAGAATCCTGTCACGAATCGAACAACCCACGCGTTCGGACGAGTAACACACACGCCCACATAGTGACACTCTGATCGCAGGGAGCTGTCACCGTCATCGCGCAGTTCGTCGCTCCGTCGCGACATCCCCGCCGGACGACGTCCGTCCCGCTTACATTCATTTCCCTCTTCGCCCCTTTTCAACAACGACGAACGCCGGTATCGGGTCCCTGATCAGACGTGGACGTTACGCGCCACGTGGATCTAAGATCGTCTTAAATAAATTGGTCGGTTACGTCCCCGCCCCGTCTGGGCGTCGTTTCGTCGGATCATATCCGACCCGGGACGTAACAGGAGATATTTTTGGCGCAGTCGGTAGGACACGGCGATCGCCGAATAAAACCGGTCGTTGGTTGTTGAAGTTTTAATCCGAATTCTTCTTCTTTCTCGCCCCTTAGGCGGCTTATACATGTATCCCGACCTCTTCTTTTCACGATGGATTCCGCTGAATCAAAATTGAATTCGAACGTGCCCTCACCCCTCTCTTCCTCGGACCTGTTCGCGTTCCAATTGGAACTCGCCAGGAAAGAAGCCATCCTTCAAGAGCGCGCCGCCGCCCTTGAAACCGCGGCGAGCCTACGCGAGTCAGAACAACGCGCGCGTGAAAATGAACTCCTAGCAATGCGTCGCGACCTTCATGAGATGCGTTTGAACCACCTTGACTCGAACGCTGCACGCTTCCGCCCCCGCTACGATTCAACCCCCTTTACCGAAGCTCCTCGCCCAGACCCTGTGAATTTCACTGTTAAGCAAGCAGTAGAATTCATACCCACCTTCGATGGCAGTAATATGACCGTCCTACAATTCATCCGAGCGTGCAAACGCGCACGCGAGGTCATACCCGCGTACGCAGAACACACGCTGACCAAACTCGTCTACAACAAGCTCCGCGGTCGCGCCTACGCGGCCGTGGAGGACGAAGATTGCTCCACTATTTCAGACCTCTGCAGCCGTCTTAAAGACGTGCTGGGTCCCCATCGCTTCGTTGACCAGTACCGAGGCGAACTGGCAAGCATCTCGCAGCGGCCCACCGAACACGTGCTCGACTTTATCAGTCGCGTAAAAGACTTACGCACCGCGATCCTCGATTGTCACCGCGACGGGACCAATGTCGACGATATCGACACCCTTACTATAGACAGTTTCATTCGCGGCCTTATCCCCACGTTACGCGCCGAGGTCCGCCCGCTCCGAAACGAGCCGCTGCGTGTAGTTTTCAACGAGGCCATTTCTGCCTACAAACAATACGAGCTTGATAAGCTACGTTACCGAGAACCCCTTCGCGACGACTATCGCCACGTACACTTCTCGGAGGCAAGGTCCACTACGCCAGATCGCCGCGACCATTATTCACCGGAGCCTCGACGTCGCGCCCCTGAGACTCGCGACCGGTACGACCTTCCCCCTCACGAGCTTCGCGGTTATCACGAAACTCGAAGCCGCACACCCGACCGCCGTCCCTACGCCGAGCCTTCAGCTTGGCGTCACCCGAGTTTCAGAAGCCCGCACGAGGGTGTCCGACGCCCCGCACCCCCGACTCCTCTCATTGCACGGGCCCCAACGCCCCCATCTCAAGAACCCCGCGACCGTTTCCCCTCCGAATCGGCGAAATTTTGCAGGTATTGCAAAAACCCGGGCCATGACATTCACGAATGTCGCAAGCGGGAATATAATAACAATTTGAGACAGGGAAACGGGACCAGCCTCCCGTCCGAACCAGCGTCTGGTCGGGAGGCCCCAACTTCAAGAAACGTCCCACGACCGGTGGGACACCTCGAAATGCCCCCCGTCTCGTCTCCGCGATAACTCTCGCGGCTGATTCGCCGATACCCCGCGTGACCGTTACCGCGCCACAATTCACAACGCCGTGTGAGTTCCTCGTCGACACGGGGTCTGAATTAAACATCATCAAATCGTCTAGCGTAAAGCCCGGTGTCCCGGTCGACTCGGGAGACGTTGTCCAAGTCCATGGTATCACCGAAGGTGTCACCAGTACCTTAGGCCGGATCGACGCGGAGCTCAACGACGCCATCCCTGTCTCCTTCCAGGTTTTCCCCGATGTCCTCCCTTCTAATATCGACGGCATTCTTGGTGCCCCCTTTTTCCACGAAAATGGAGAGATCTCCTTTACGAAAAGAGAAATCTCCAAAGATCACCTCAACGTACCGTTCTCGAACACGTGCGAGTTCGCAATCGAAGCCCGTACCGCCGCCTGCATCGCCGTTAACGTAACCGGACCGACCGTCGGTTACATCCGCCGTATAGAAATTAAACAGGGCGTATTTCTAGGCGACTGTCTCGTCACCAACTCGAACGGAAGGGCATGCCTACGGTGCTTTAACACATCGGCCGAGGCAGCATCCTTCCGTCTACCCACATTGGAGGTAGAAGAAATCGAAGATCCTCCGCTATATTCCCCTCCCACACCCAACCCCATTCCTGATTCCGGGTCAGTTTCGGAACGTCCTACTAATTTCGCATCTCGTACGACTCGACCGTACGAGTCGATCAATAATGATCACCTCGCGTCAAATTCAAAATCCGAATCCGCTTCGGATCATTCTTATTCTAATTTAAATTCAACCTCCGAATCCGCTTCGGATTATTCTAATCCTAATTCATATCTTAAATCCGGAACTGTTTCAAACTATCTCGCTACACCTCGTACGACTCGCCCGTACGAGTCGATCAAAAATGATCACTTCGCGCCGATTACAGAGATAGAAACAAAAGGAGTTCACTTCTCCCCGCAGGATATCACTCTGCGTATGAAAGAACTCTGCGAAACAATCCCACTGAACCACCTCAACTCGGACGAGGCGTCCCACGTCAAAACCCTATTACACGAAAACCATGATCTCTTCCACCTCCAAGGGAGCCGTTTAGGCAAAACTAACGCCGTGACCCACAAAATTCCGACGACAGACGACGTCCCTGTGCATACGAAGCAGTATCGCTACCCGCCGATCCACAAGGAAGAGATTGATAGACAAATGCGCGACCTCCTAGCCAATGACATAGTAGTTCCGTCCAATTCACCATACAACTCCCCCTTGTGGATCGTGCCCAAGAAACCGGACGCCGACGGTACCAAGAAATGGCGTATGGTGATAGATTACCGTGCGTTGAATGAAAAGTCGATAGCCGATGCATACCCGCTACCCAGCATAAACGAAATTCTTGACCAGCTGGGTAGCGCTAAATATTTTAGCGTATTTGACTTGGCTAGCGGCTTTCACCAAATCGCCATGGACCCAGCGGACGCTGCGAAAACCGCGTTTTCCACCCCATTCGGCCATTACCAGTACAATCGTATGCCGTTTGGGCTGAAAAACGCCCCCGCTACCTTCCAACGCCTAATGGACAACATCCTAAGCGGACTCCAGGGAAACGAGCTATTCGTCTACTTGGACGATATTGTAATATACGCCCGTACCCTGGAGGAACACCGCGCAAAGTTCAATAAATTAGCTAACCGCCTCAGGAACGCGAATTTGAAGCTTCAACCGTCAAAGTGCGGCTTTCTTTTCAAGGAAGTGGCTTACCTCGGCCACCAAATTAGCGAGCAAGGAGTCAAGCCCTGCCCAAAAAAAATAAGCGCCGTCCAAAACTATCCGCGACCGAAATCCGCGAAAAATGTACGCGAATTCCTGGGACTCGCAGGATACTACCGACGATTTATAGACAAGTTCGCGCAGATCTCCAAACCCTTAACCAAGCTCCTAACCAAGAACACGAAATTTGCGTGGATACCGGACCAGGAAAGAGCATTCGACGCGCTCCGCTCAGCCTTGTGCTGCGAACCGGTCCTCCAATACCCCGACTTCGATAAGCCATTCAATGTAACATGCGATGCCTCGGGCCATGCCATCGGAGCAGTCCTGAGCCAGGGGGAAGTAGGTAAAGACCGCCCGGTCGCCTACGCATCGCGAATCCTGCACGGAGCGGAATTAAATTACTCCACGATCGAAAAGGAGTGTTTGGCCATAGTTTTTGCTGTCCAGTATTTCCGACCGTACATCTACGGCCGACAATTTGTACTAATCACAGACCACCGCCCCCTGGTCTGGATGAATTCAGTAAAGGACCCAACCTCACGTCTGCTCCGATGGAGGCTAAAACTTGCGGAATTCGATTACAAAATCTTGTACAAGCCAGGCAGGGCGAATTCAAACGCGGATGCATTGTCCCGCAACCCGGTAGCCCTCCCCATCTACGAGGACACATCGGAAGAAACAATCCCCTCCCCAGCATCACGAGCAGCAGACGACCCTACCTTCGACGTCACGCTAGGGAGCTACGAATACTTCACGCCCCCTCAAACAAGGAGTCGCCGACCGATACCGACCCCTCGAAGTCCGCGTTCCCAGTGGTGGTTACACGACACGTCGTCAGAATCACCAGGGGATAGTACACCTGAAACTATCATAGAGGGAGACGATCCCGTAGCAACCTCCACCCCCGCTCCGCATACCCCCCTTCCCGGCTTTCTCAACACGACTCCGTATTTTCCGGAGCCTCCCTCCCCAATCGCCCACCCATCAGACTCTAGGCCTATGACGTCGTCCCTCCCCCACAGTTCCTACAGTCCCGCCAGCCCGGGGTCATTTCCCCCCTCGGCCACCGTGGACCAGCGGCTCGCCGACGCCCCCACGGACGACTCGAGCCCGGGAGACGCGACCTTCGGGTCCGAGAGCCCGCAGGCCCCCGCGCATGGTCGCATCATCGTCCACCTCCGCGATAGGCTCATCATGCGGAAGGACAATTTGGTCTGCTTCATAACGCGGGACGGCAGACCGGCGGACCCAGGAGCAGCTGACCTTTTTAAACAAGGGAGGCTGACGAACAGCGCTGAACTCGTCCTCCATAGGGCCAAGGTAGACGACTTCGGATCGTTTAAACTGATCCAGCTGCCGGTCAAACAGACGTCGTTCCATGAGGCTACCCTAGACGACGTCCACGAATGTCTCCGTTCCCTATACAATGTGGTCACCGAGCTACAACTCCCCACATTCTCATTCTCCAGATCCACCCTCGACAACATCCCATGGCACCATATCCAGGCGTCCATCGTCGAAACCTTCTCCCAAGTTCCCCTACGAATTTTTCTATGTTCCCACGACGTACAAATCCCTGCGGAAGATAGGCGGCAAGATATCCTCACGGATAATCACGCCTCCGCCTACGGCGGCCACAAAGGAATCACGAAGACGTACAAGAGGATCAGAGAGAAGTACTACTGGCAGACCCTGAAGGCTGACGTCACCACTTTCGTCAACAATTGCCCCAGCTGCCAGCTGCACAAGCTCACAAGGGTGAAACCCCGTTTTCCGATGACTCTGACGGACACGCCAGGAAGGGCGTTCGACAAGGTGTCATTGGACGTTGTAGGCCCGCTCTCACCGACACCCGAAGGCCACCAGTACATCCTCACGATGCAGGATCTACTGACAAAGTACTCCTTGGCGATCCCACTAAAGGGCATCGGCGCCGTCGAAACCGCCGACGCCCTCGTTGAACATCTCATCTGCAGATTCGGGGCACCAAAGGCAATCCTGACGGACCAAGGGAGGAATTTCATCAGCTCCCTGATGAAAGCCGTAGCCAAAAGATTCAAAATCGCACGAGTCCAAACGACTGCGTACCACCCTCAAAGCAATGGATCGATAGAGAGATCGCACCACGTCCTGACGGAGTATCTCAAGCAATTCGTCACACACGGCAACTGGAATACATGGCTCAATTTAGCCATGTTCAGCTACAATACGAGCGTACACGAGGGTACAAAATTCACCCCCCACGAGCTGGTGTTTGGATCGCTGGCGCGTGTCCCGGTTTCCGACTCGGCAGCTCCGCACCTGGAGAACGAGTCATATGACGACTATTACCAGGGGCTGCAGAGGAAGATTACGGAAACCCTGAACCAAGCAAGAGCAAATCTCGTCGCGGCCAAGGAGAGGTCCAAGCAGTACTACGACAGACAAGTGCGTCTGCAAGCAATCGCCGTAGGCGACAAAGTTTACCTCTTGAACAAACCAAGGAAAGGTAAATTCGATGCGCAATACACTGGTTCCTACGAGGTCGCCGAAATCCTGCCAAACAATAACATCAAGATCAACACCAGAAGAGGCTTCAAAATCGTTCACGCCGACAAACTGAAGAAGGCAAAAACCCCCCCACCTTCCCGTGTATTATCCCCCCCCCCGATCGGCCGTCGTCTCGCGCTGCACGACGACACCCTGACATACGACGAGGATCCGTCACCCAGCCACCATGTGCCTCTTCGCCAAACCGCGCGCCACTGCCAGAGAGAAGGCAGCCAGGTTCAGCTCTCCCTTTGACTGGCACCAGTGCTACCAGGGAACTGCCTACTCCGACACCAAAGGCCGAGACATCTGCCAGCGTTGCAACCAGCACGTGCAAGGGACCGGAGAGGCGTTCCACGTCCACTCCATCCAGTGGATCAGGTGGATGAGGAACACCTGTGCGAACTGCAAAGGGCCTCTGTTTCGCACGCAACCCCCGCTGGACTGCAACGAATGCGGGACGCGGCTCAGCATTATCATGGCCAAAACCATATTCAGGAGCAGCCCACATGTGGAGGAACTCCGGCGATATCAGCTCCCGCTGAGAGCTAACAATCCAGCGCCCTAATGCCACTTCGTCGTCTGGTAGGGCATCGCGCCCGAAGAGCCCCCCCCGGAAAGTCGCCATCCCGGGGAGGAAGGTGTGACGTCGTCCGACGTTGGATTTGGAGTTTCCTCAGCAGACCCCACACCCCCCATATCCAACACGTCGTCAGCAGCATCCGCGTTCCATTGCGTTGCCGCCGGAAAAGTTCGCGCCCCAAGGGGTAAGGTGTAACGTCGTACCGACGTGTTGCGTCGGTTTTGTTCGTATGAGCAAATTCTCGCTGTACATACATATATATATATATATGGTATACGTATACTTCCTTCGTAAAATCCAAACCGAAATCGCGTTTAAATCCGTACACAGCGATATGTATATATATATCTTACGCGTATTTATATATATATATACATATCCCCGTGAGAGTGAACATAGGGAATCGGGAAAGAAGCGATAGTCACCGGTACAAGCGGACGCCAGCATGGCAACCGCGAGTACAGGTGTACGTACATCTAAACCGTCGTTTCGTTCGAACTGCGAAAAGTATACATCGACGACAACATATTCGTCCGTGCCTGGTACGATTTAGACAAAAGGACTTCGCGGTTCACCGAATCCCTATGGTCCGCGCTCTTATTATAAATAAGACGAAATCGCGCGAATCGCTCTCTTCCAGTTTCGGAATTCTACTAATTCAGTTCTCTCGCGTCTTCAATCGAATTCAGTTCGACTCAGTCTTTTCTCGCGTTTTCGGACTCTATTTCAGATCGTTCACGATATTCAGGTCGTATTGCTCCTTACCATTTACACTATTTCTTTATATATCATTTGGTTCTAAATTGTTATTCGAGTCTGCTCGTAGATTATTATTACGTATTTACAGATATTATTCTGGTTTATTGGTCGTACGAGGTTACTCGTAAACCGTCACCGTTATTTTGTTGTACGAGCTTACTCGCATTATCATTTCAAATTTATAATTACTATTTTCGTGCTATCTTGTTTATGCGATTTTGCTCGCTTTATTATTCACATTTCAATTGTTAATTTTGTGTTATTTGGCTTATACGAGCTTGCTCGCATTACTATTCATATTGCAATTGCTATTTTTGTTAATTTGGCGCTATTTTTGTTTGAACGAGCTTGCTCGCATTATAATTCATATTACAATTGCCATTTCTGCGCTATTTTGTTGCACGAGTTCTGCTCGCAAATCATTACTTTGTATCTATTCTGGTTCATTATACTTTGCTTGTTTAAACCTATTACTTCGCAGCTTTAATTCAGCAACACCTTGCTCCTCGCTATCTCCCATGCCCCGTCGCGCCGGTAGAAGCTACCAAATCGGTAAATTGGTGCGACAGCTACGCGCCGAAGGAAGAGGCACCGCTTATAACCCGTACTTGGGAATCGCCAAACGGCCCAGGATCATTCGCGACGTCCCTTTTCTCCGTCGGGTGAAAATAGTGGACCGTCGAGAGATCGCGATACCTCCGCGACGCGAAGAAGGAACCGCTGACCGCGCTGAAACGCCTCCGCGCCGCGAAGAAACGACCGTCGGACGGCCAGATTCCGCGCCTCCTCTCCCGTGGAGGTTGATACCGATCCGATTCCTTCCGAGTCTCCCTCCACTAGAGGAAATCAGTATCGAGGACCCGCGTTACGAACGTTACGTCGTCCGCAGAATACTCACCCTAAGGTGGTATTATTAAAGTTTCGTCGATCAGTGACCGAGTGGAGTGATCGCGAGTGTGTGCGTGTGTGCGTGTGGGTCTCCGGGTTGTCCAATCCCAATCGGTCCGCCGATCGATTCCTCACATCCCTCACATTCTTCACATTCGTTCCCATAACCCCTAAAATTGGTGTATCAATCGTGTACGTCTGAGCCCAGAGGGTGCTCGGTACCGAGAGAACACTAATTTCCCTTCGGTCGAGAATCCTGTCACGAATCGAACAACCCACGCGTTCGGACGAGTAACACACACGCCCACATAGTGACACTCTGATCGCAGGGAGCTGTCACCGTCATCGCGCAGTTCGTCGCTCCGTCGCGACATCCCCGCCGGACGACGTCCGTCCCGCTTACATTCATTTCCCTCTTCGCCCCTTTTCAACAACGACGAACGCCGGTATCGGGTCCCTGATCAGACGTGGACGTTACGCGCCACGTGGATCTAAGATCGTCTTAAATAAATTGGTCGGTTACGTCCCCGCCCCGTCTGGGCGTCGTTTCGTCGGATCATATCCGACCCGGGACGTAACAGGAGATATTTTTGGCGCAGTCGGTAGGACACGGCGATCGCCGAATAAAACCGGTCGTTGGTTGTTGAAGTTTTAATCCGAATTCTTCTTCTTTCTCGCCCCTTAGGCGGCTTATACATGTATCCCGACCTCTTCTTTTCACGATGGATTCCGCTGAATCAAAATTGAATTCGAACGTGCCCTCACCCCTCTCTTCCTCGGACCTGTTCGCGTTCCAATTGGAACTCGCCAGGAAAGAAGCCATCCTTCAAGAGCGCGCCGCCGCCCTTGAAACCGCGGCGAGCCTACGCGAGTCAGAACAACGCGCGCGTGAAAATGAACTCCTAGCAATGCGTCGCGACCTTCATGAGATGCGTTTGAACCACCTTGACTCGAACGCTGCACGCTTCCGCCCCCGCTACGATTCAACCCCCTTTACCGAAGCTCCTCGCCCAGACCCTGTGAATTTCACTGTTAAGCAAGCAGTAGAATTCATACCCACCTTCGATGGCAGTAATATGACCGTCCTACAATTCATCCGAGCGTGCAAACGCGCACGCGAGGTCATACCCGCGTACGCAGAACACACGCTGACCAAACTCGTCTACAACAAGCTCCGCGGTCGCGCCTACGCGGCCGTGGAGGACGAAGATTGCTCCACTATTTCAGACCTCTGCAGCCGTCTTAAAGACGTGCTGGGTCCCCATCGCTTCGTTGACCAGTACCGAGGCGAACTGGCAAGCATCTCGCAGCGGCCCACCGAACACGTGCTCGACTTTATCAGTCGCGTAAAAGACTTACGCACCGCGATCCTCGATTGTCACCGCGACGGGACCAATGTCGACGATATCGACACCCTTACTATAGACAGTTTCATTCGCGGCCTTATCCCCACGTTACGCGCCGAGGTCCGCCCGCTCCGAAACGAGCCGCTGCGTGTAGTTTTCAACGAGGCCATTTCTGCCTACAAACAATACGAGCTTGATAAGCTACGTTACCGAGAACCCCTTCGCGACGACTATCGCCACGTACACTTCTCGGAGGCAAGGTCCACTACGCCAGATCGCCGCGACCATTATTCACCGGAGCCTCGACGTCGCGCCCCTGAGACTCGCGACCGGTACGACCTTCCCCCTCACGAGCTTCGCGGTTATCACGAAACTCGAAGCCGCACACCCGACCGCCGTCCCTACGCCGAGCCTTCAGCTTGGCGTCACCCGAGTTTCAGAAGCCCGCACGAGGGTGTCCGACGCCCCGCACCCCCGACTCCTCTCATTGCACGGGCCCCAACGCCCCCATCTCAAGAACCCCGCGACCGTTTCCCCTCCGAATCGGCGAAATTTTGCAGGTATTGCAAAAACCCGGGCCATGACATTCACGAATGTCGCAAGCGGGAATATAATAACAATTTGAGACAGGGAAACGGGACCAGCCTCCCGTCCGAACCAGCGTCTGGTCGGGAGGCCCCAACTTCAAGAAACGTCCCACGACCGGTGGGACACCTCGAAATGCCCCCCGTCTCGTCTCCGCGATAACTCTCGCGGCTGATTCGCCGATACCCCGCGTGACCGTTACCGCGCCACAATTCACAACGCCGTGTGAGTTCCTCGTCGACACGGGGTCTGAATTAAACATCATCAAATCGTCTAGCGTAAAGCCCGGTGTCCCGGTCGACTCGGGAGACGTTGTCCAAGTCCATGGTATCACCGAAGGTGTCACCAGTACCTTAGGCCGGATCGACGCGGAGCTCAACGACGCCATCCCTGTCTCCTTCCAGGTTTTCCCCGATGTCCTCCCTTCTAATATCGACGGCATTCTTGGTGCCCCCTTTTTCCACGAAAATGGAGAGATCTCCTTTACGAAAAGAGAAATCTCCAAAGATCACCTCAACGTACCGTTCTCGAACACGTGCGAGTTCGCAATCGAAGCCCGTACCGCCGCCTGCATCGCCGTTAACGTAACCGGACCGACCGTCGGTTACATCCGCCGTATAGAAATTAAACAGGGCGTATTTCTAGGCGACTGTCTCGTCACCAACTCGAACGGAAGGGCATGCCTACGGTGCTTTAACACATCGGCCGAGGCAGCATCCTTCCGTCTACCCACATTGGAGGTAGAAGAAATCGAAGATCCTCCGCTATATTCCCCTCCCACACCCAACCCCATTCCTGATTCCGGGTCAGTTTCGGAACGTCCTACTAATTTCGCATCTCGTACGACTCGACCGTACGAGTCGATCAATAATGATCACCTCGCGTCAAATTCAAAATCCGAATCCGCTTCGGATCATTCTTATTCTAATTTAAATTCAACCTCCGAATCCGCTTCGGATTATTCTAATCCTAATTCATATCTTAAATCCGGAACTGTTTCAAACTATCTCGCTACACCTCGTACGACTCGCCCGTACGAGTCGATCAAAAATGATCACTTCGCGCCGATTACAGAGATAGAAACAAAAGGAGTTCACTTCTCCCCGCAGGATATCACTCTGCGTATGAAAGAACTCTGCGAAACAATCCCACTGAACCACCTCAACTCGGACGAGGCGTCCCACGTCAAAACCCTATTACACGAAAACCATGATCTCTTCCACCTCCAAGGGAGCCGTTTAGGCAAAACTAACGCCGTGACCCACAAAATTCCGACGACAGACGACGTCCCTGTGCATACGAAGCAGTATCGCTACCCGCCGATCCACAAGGAAGAGATTGATAGACAAATGCGCGACCTCCTAGCCAATGACATAGTAGTTCCGTCCAATTCACCATACAACTCCCCCTTGTGGATCGTGCCCAAGAAACCGGACGCCGACGGTACCAAGAAATGGCGTATGGTGATAGATTACCGTGCGTTGAATGAAAAGTCGATAGCCGATGCATACCCGCTACCCAGCATAAACGAAATTCTTGACCAGCTGGGTAGCGCTAAATATTTTAGCGTATTTGACTTGGCTAGCGGCTTTCACCAAATCGCCATGGACCCAGCGGACGCTGCGAAAACCGCGTTTTCCACCCCATTCGGCCATTACCAGTACAATCGTATGCCGTTTGGGCTGAAAAACGCCCCCGCTACCTTCCAACGCCTAATGGACAACATCCTAAGCGGACTCCAGGGAAACGAGCTATTCGTCTACTTGGACGATATTGTAATATACGCCCGTACCCTGGAGGAACACCGCGCAAAGTTCAATAAATTAGCTAACCGCCTCAGGAACGCGAATTTGAAGCTTCAACCGTCAAAGTGCGGCTTTCTTTTCAAGGAAGTGGCTTACCTCGGCCACCAAATTAGCGAGCAAGGAGTCAAGCCCTGCCCAAAAAAAATAAGCGCCGTCCAAAACTATCCGCGACCGAAATCCGCGAAAAATGTACGCGAATTCCTGGGACTCGCAGGATACTACCGACGATTTATAGACAAGTTCGCGCAGATCTCCAAACCCTTAACCAAGCTCCTAACCAAGAACACGAAATTTGCGTGGATACCGGACCAGGAAAGAGCATTCGACGCGCTCCGCTCAGCCTTGTGCTGCGAACCGGTCCTCCAATACCCCGACTTCGATAAGCCATTCAATGTAACATGCGATGCCTCGGGCCATGCCATCGGAGCAGTCCTGAGCCAGGGGGAAGTAGGTAAAGACCGCCCGGTCGCCTACGCATCGCGAATCCTGCACGGAGCGGAATTAAATTACTCCACGATCGAAAAGGAGTGTTTGGCCATAGTTTTTGCTGTCCAGTATTTCCGACCGTACATCTACGGCCGACAATTTGTACTAATCACAGACCACCGCCCCCTGGTCTGGATGAATTCAGTAAAGGACCCAACCTCACGTCTGCTCCGATGGAGGCTAAAACTTGCGGAATTCGATTACAAAATCTTGTACAAGCCAGGCAGGGCGAATTCAAACGCGGATGCATTGTCCCGCAACCCGGTAGCCCTCCCCATCTACGAGGACACATCGGAAGAAACAATCCCCTCCCCAGCATCACGAGCAGCAGACGACCCTACCTTCGACGTCACGCTAGGGAGCTACGAATACTTCACGCCCCCTCAAACAAGGAGTCGCCGACCGATACCGACCCCTCGAAGTCCGCGTTCCCAGTGGTGGTTACACGACACGTCGTCAGAATCACCAGGGGATAGTACACCTGAAACTATCATAGAGGGAGACGATCCCGTAGCAACCTCCACCCCCGCTCCGCATACCCCCCTTCCCGGCTTTCTCAACACGACTCCGTATTTTCCGGAGCCTCCCTCCCCAATCGCCCACCCATCAGACTCTAGGCCTATGACGTCGTCCCTCCCCCACAGTTCCTACAGTCCCGCCAGCCCGGGGTCATTTCCCCCCTCGGCCACCGTGGACCAGCGGCTCGCCGACGCCCCCACGGACGACTCGAGCCCGGGAGACGCGACCTTCGGGTCCGAGAGCCCGCAGGCCCCCGCGCATGGTCGCATCATCGTCCACCTCCGCGATAGGCTCATCATGCGGAAGGACAATTTGGTCTGCTTCATAACGCGGGACGGCAGACCGGCGGACCCAGGAGCAGCTGACCTTTTTAAACAAGGGAGGCTGACGAACAGCGCTGAACTCGTCCTCCATAGGGCCAAGGTAGACGACTTCGGATCGTTTAAACTGATCCAGCTGCCGGTCAAACAGACGTCGTTCCATGAGGCTACCCTAGACGACGTCCACGAATGTCTCCGTTCCCTATACAATGTGGTCACCGAGCTACAACTCCCCACATTCTCATTCTCCAGATCCACCCTCGACAACATCCCATGGCACCATATCCAGGCGTCCATCGTCGAAACCTTCTCCCAAGTTCCCCTACGAATTTTTCTATGTTCCCACGACGTACAAATCCCTGCGGAAGATAGGCGGCAAGATATCCTCACGGATAATCACGCCTCCGCCTACGGCGGCCACAAAGGAATCACGAAGACGTACAAGAGGATCAGAGAGAAGTACTACTGGCAGACCCTGAAGGCTGACGTCACCACTTTCGTCAACAATTGCCCCAGCTGCCAGCTGCACAAGCTCACAAGGGTGAAACCCCGTTTTCCGATGACTCTGACGGACACGCCAGGAAGGGCGTTCGACAAGGTGTCATTGGACGTTGTAGGCCCGCTCTCACCGACACCCGAAGGCCACCAGTACATCCTCACGATGCAGGATCTACTGACAAAGTACTCCTTGGCGATCCCACTAAAGGGCATCGGCGCCGTCGAAACCGCCGACGCCCTCGTTGAACATCTCATCTGCAGATTCGGGGCACCAAAGGCAATCCTGACGGACCAAGGGAGGAATTTCATCAGCTCCCTGATGAAAGCCGTAGCCAAAAGATTCAAAATCGCACGAGTCCAAACGACTGCGTACCACCCTCAAAGCAATGGATCGATAGAGAGATCGCACCACGTCCTGACGGAGTATCTCAAGCAATTCGTCACACACGGCAACTGGAATACATGGCTCAATTTAGCCATGTTCAGCTACAATACGAGCGTACACGAGGGTACAAAATTCACCCCCCACGAGCTGGTGTTTGGATCGCTGGCGCGTGTCCCGGTTTCCGACTCGGCAGCTCCGCACCTGGAGAACGAGTCATATGACGACTATTACCAGGGGCTGCAGAGGAAGATTACGGAAACCCTGAACCAAGCAAGAGCAAATCTCGTCGCGGCCAAGGAGAGGTCCAAGCAGTACTACGACAGACAAGTGCGTCTGCAAGCAATCGCCGTAGGCGACAAAGTTTACCTCTTGAACAAACCAAGGAAAGGTAAATTCGATGCGCAATACACTGGTTCCTACGAGGTCGCCGAAATCCTGCCAAACAATAACATCAAGATCAACACCAGAAGAGGCTTCAAAATCGTTCACGCCGACAAACTGAAGAAGGCAAAAACCCCCCCACCTTCCCGTGTATTATCCCCCCCCCCCCCGATCGGCCGTCGTCTCGCGCTGCACGACGACACCCTGACATACGACGAGGATCCGTCACCCAGCCACCATGTGCCTCTTCGCCAAACCGCGCGCCACTGCCAGAGAGAAGGCAGCCAGGTTCAGCTCTCCCTTTGACTGGCACCAGTGCTACCAGGGAACTGCCTACTCCGACACCAAAGGCCGAGACATCTGCCAGCGTTGCAACCAGCACGTGCAAGGGACCGGAGAGGCGTTCCACGTCCACTCCATCCAGTGGATCAGGTGGATGAGGAACACCTGTGCGAACTGCAAAGGGCCTCTGTTTCGCACGCAACCCCCGCTGGACTGCAACGAATGCGGGACGCGGCTCAGCATTATCATGGCCAAAACCATATTCAGGAGCAGCCCACATGTGGAGGAACTCCGGCGATATCAGCTCCCGCTGAGAGCTAACAATCCAGCGCCCTAATGCCACTTCGTCGTCTGGTAGGGCATCGCGCCCGAAGAGCCCCCCCCGGAAAGTCGCCATCCCGGGGAGGAAGGTGTGACGTCGTCCGACGTTGGATTTGGAGTTTCCTCAGCAGACCCCACACCCCCCATATCCAACACGTCGTCAGCAGCATCCGCGTTCCATTGCGTTGCCGCCGGAAAAGTTCGCGCCCCAAGGGGTAAGGTGTAACGTCGTACCGACGTGTTGCGTCGGTTTTGTTCGTATGAGCAAATTCTCGCTGTACATACATATATATATATATATGGTATACGTATACTTCCTTCGTAAAATCCAAACCGAAATCGCGTTTAAATCCGTACACAGCGATATGTATATATATATCTTACGCGTATTTATATATATATATACATATCCCCGTGAGAGTGAACATAGGGAATCGGGAAAGAAGCGATAGTCACCGGTACAAGCGGACGCCAGCATGGCAACCGCGAGTACAGGTGTACGTACATCTAAACCGTCGTTTCGTTCGAACTGCGAAAAGTATACATCGACGACAACATATTCGTCCGTGCCTGGTACGATTTAGACAAAAGGACTTCGCGGTTCACCGAATCCCTATGGTCCGCGCTCTTATTATAAATAAGACGAAATCGCGCGAATCGCTCTCTTCCAGTTTCGGAATTCTACTAATTCAGTTCTCTCGCGTCTTCAATCGAATTCAGTTCGACTCAGTCTTTTCTCGCGTTTTCGGACTCTATTTCAGATCGTTCACGATATTCAGGTCGTATTGCTCCTTACCATTTACACTATTTCTTTATATATCATTTGGTTCTAAATTGTTATTCGAGTCTGCTCGTAGATTATTATTACGTATTTACAGATATTATTCTGGTTTATTGGTCGTACGAGGTTACTCGTAAACCGTCACCGTTATTTTGTTGTACGAGCTTACTCGCATTATCATTTCAAATTTATAATTACTATTTTCGTGCTATCTTGTTTATGCGATTTTGCTCGCTTTATTATTCACATTTCAATTGTTAATTTTGTGTTATTTGGCTTATACGAGCTTGCTCGCATTACTATTCATATTGCAATTGCTATTTTTGTTAATTTGGCGCTATTTTTGTTTGAACGAGCTTGCTCGCATTATAATTCATATTACAATTGCCATTTCTGCGCTATTTTGTTGCACGAGTTCTGCTCGCAAATCATTACTTTGTATCTATTCTGGTTCATTATACTTTGCTTGTTTAAACCTATTACTTCGCAGCTTTAATTCAGCAACACCTTGCTCCTCGCTATCTCCCATGCCCCGTCGCGCCGGTAGAAGCTACCAAATCGGTAAATTGGTGCGACAGCTACGCGCCGAAGGAAGAGGCACCGCTTATAACCCGTACTTGGGAATCGCCAAACGGCCCAGGATCATTCGCGACGTCCCTTTTCTCCGTCGGGTGAAAATAGTGGACCGTCGAGAGATCGCGATACCTCCGCGACGCGAAGAAGGAACCGCTGACCGCGCTGAAACGCCTCCGCGCCGCGAAGAAACGACCGTCGGACGGCCAGATTCCGCGCCTCCTCTCCCGTGGAGGTTGATACCGATCCGATTCCTTCCGAGTCTCCCTCCACTAGAGGAAATCAGTATCGAGGACCCGCGTTACGAACGTTACGTCGTCCGCAGAATACTCACCCTAAGGTGGTATTATTAAAGTTTCGTCGATCAGTGACCGAGTGGAGTGATCGCGAGTGTGTGCGTGTGTGCGTGTGGGTCTCCGGGTTGTCCAATCCCAATCGGTCCGCCGATCGATTCCTCACATCCCTCACATTCTTCACATTCGTTCCCATAACCCCTAAAATTGGTGTATCAATCGTGTACGTCTGAGCCCAGAGGGTGCTCGGTACCGAGAGAACACTAATTTCCCTTCGGTCGAGAATCCTGTCACGAATCGAACAACCCACGCGTTCGGACGAGTAACACACACGCCCACATAGTGACACTCTGATCGCAGGGAGCTGTCACCGTCATCGCGCAGTTCGTCGCTCCGTCGCGACATCCCCGCCGGACGACGTCCGTCCCGCTTACATTCATTTCCCTCTTCGCCCCTTTTCAACAACGACGAACGCCGGTATCGGGTCCCTGATCAGACGTGGACGTTACGCGCCACGTGGATCTAAGATCGTCTTAAATAAATTGGTCGGTTACGTCCCCGCCCCGTCTGGGCGTCGTTTCGTCGGATCATATCCGACCCGGGACGTAACACAATATTATTTGATGCTCTTTGTGTTGAAATGTTCTCTGAACTATCGCGGGGTCCTGTACAAAGCCCTTTTTTGCAATTCGCCTCTTGAAACTTTATAAACAGTAAAAGCGTACGTTTTTATAGAATAAATTTATTTCGGTACACTTTTTCCAAAAAAGGGCTTTGTACGGGACCCCGCGGTAGTTCAGAGAAGATTTCAACACAAAGAGCATCAAAAAATATTGCTTCTTCGCTAAATGCGGCTTACCCGCGTGATCGGGAAATCGAGCTGTGCAAGAATAGGAGGAGACGCGACGACAGCGCCGCGGCGGAAAGTCGGAAAGCGCGATAGCGTAGCAGCCATGTTGGAATACGAATTGTTCAGCTTTACAACTATCACGCGGGTAAGCCGCATTTAGCGAAGAAGCAATATTATTTGATGCTCTTCGTGTTGAAATGTTCTCTGAACTATCGCGGGGTCCCGTACAAAGCCCTTTTTTGCAATTTGCCTCTTGAAACTTTATAAACAGTAAAAGCGTACGTTTTTATAGAATACATTTATTTCCCTACACTTTTCCCAAAAAAGGGCTTTGTACGGGACCCGGCGATACTTCAGAGAACATTTCAACACAAAGAGCATAAAAAAATATTGCTTTTTCGCTAAATGCGGCTTACCCGCGTGATCGGGAAAACGAGCTGTGCAAGAATAGCAGGAGACGCGACGACAGCGCCGCGGCGTGAAAGTCGGAAAGCGCGATAGCGAAGCAGCCATGTTGGAATACGAATTGTTCAGCTTTACAACTATCACGCGGGTAAGCCGCATTTAGCGAAGAAGCAATATTATTTGATGCTCTTCGTGTTGAAATGTTCTCTGAACTATCGCGGGGTCCCGTACAAAGCCCTTTTTTGCAATTTGCATCTTGAAACTTTATAAACAGTAAAAGCGTACGTTTTTATAGAATACATTTATTTCCCTACACTTTTACCAAAAAAGGGCTTTGTACGGGACCCGGCGGTAGTTCAGAGAACATTTCAACACAAAGAGCATAAAAAAATATTGCTTTTTCGCTAAATGCGGCTTACCCGCGTGATCGGGAAAACGAGCTGTGCAAGAATAGCAGGAGACGCGACGACAGCGCCGCGGCGGAAAGTCGGAAAGCGCGATGGCGAAGCAGCCATGTTGGAATACGAATTGTTCAGCTTTACAACTATCACGCGGGTAAGCCGCATTTAGCGAAGAAGCAATATTATTTGATGCTCTTTGTGTTGAAATGTTCTCTGAACTATCGCGGGGTCCCGTACAAAGCCCTTTTTTGCAATTCGCCTCTTGAAACTTTATAAACAGTAAAAGCGTACGTTTTTATAGAATAAATTTAATTCGGTACACTTTTTCCAAAAAAGGGCTTTGTACGGGACCCGGCGGTAGTTCAGAGAACATTTCAACACAAAGAGCATAAAAAAATATTGCTTCTTCGCTAAATGCGGCTTACCCGCGTGATCGGGAAAACAAGCTGTGCAAGAATAGCAGGAGACGCGACGACAGCGCCGCGGCGTGAAAATCGGAAAGCGCGATGGCGAAGCAGCCATGTTGGAATACGAATTGTTCAGCTTTACAACTATCACGCGGGTAAGCCGCATTTAGCGAAGAAGCAATATTATTTGATGCTCTTTGTGTTGAAATGTTCTCTGAACTATCGCGAGGTCCCGTACAAAGCCATTTTTTGCAATTCGCCTCTTGAAACTTTATAAACAGTAAAAGCGTACGTTTTTATAGAATAAATTTCTTTCCCTACATTTTTCCCAAAAAAGGGCTTTGTACGGGACCCGGCGGTAGTTCAGAGAACATTTCAACACAAAGAGCATAAAAAAATATTGCTTCTTCGCTAAATGCGGCTTACCCGCGTGATCGGGAAAACGAGCTGTGCAAGAATAGCAGGAGACGCGACGACAGCGCCGCGGCAGGAAAGTCGGAAAGCGCGATAGCGAAGCAGCCATGTTGGAATACGTATTGTTCAGCTTTACAAGTATCACGCGGGTAAGCCGCATTTAGCGAAGAAGCAACATTATTTGATGCTCTTTGTGTTGAAATGTTCTCTGAACTATCGCGGGGTCCCGTACAAAGCCCTTTTTTGCAATTCGCCTCGTGAAACTTTATAAACAGTAAAAGCGTACGTTTTTATAGAATAAATTTATTTCGGTACACTTTTTCCAAAAAAGGGCTTTGTACGGGACCCCGCGGTAGTTCAGAGAACATTTCAACACAAAGAGCATAAAAAAATATTGCTTCTTCGCTAAATGCGGCTTACCCGCGTGATCGGGAAATGGAGCTGTGCAAGAATAGCAGGAGACGCGACGACAGCGCCGCGGCGGAAAGTCGGAAAGCGCGATGGCGAAGCAGCCATGTTGGAATACGAATTGTTCAGCTTTACAACTATCACGCGGGTAAGCCGCATTTAGCGAAGAAGCAATATTATTTGATGCTCTTTGTGCTGAAATGTTCTCTGAACTATCGCGGGGTCCCGTACAAAGCCCTTTTTTGCAATTCGCCTCTTCAAACATTATATACAGTAAAAGCGTACGTTTTTATAGAATAAATTTAATTCGGTACACTTTTTCCAAAAAAGGGCTTTGTACGGCACCCGGCGGTAGTTCAGAGAACATTTCAACACAAAGAGCATAAAAAAATATTGCTTCTTCGCTAAATGCGGCTTACCCGCGTGATCGGGAAAACGGGCTGTGCAAGAATAGCAGGAGACGCGAAGACAGCGCCGCGGCAGGAAAGTCGGAAAGCGCGATAGCGAAGCAGCCATGTTGGAATACGAATTGTTCAGCCTTATAACTATCACGCGGGTAAGCCGCATTTAGCGAAGAAGCAATATTATTTGATGCTCTTCGTGTTGAAATGTTCTCTGAACTATCGCGGGGTCCCGTACAAAGCCCTTTTTTGCAATTTGCATCTTGAAACTTTATAAACAGTAAAAGCGTACGTTTTTATAGAATACATTTATTTCCCTACACTTTTACCAAAAAAGGGCTTTGTACGGGACCCGGCGGTAGTTCAGAGAACATTTCAACACAAAGAGCATAAAAAAATATTGCTTTTTCGCTAAATGCGGCTTACCCGCGTGATCGGGAAAACGAGCTGTGCAAGAATAGCAGGAGACGCGACGACAGCGCCGCGGCGGAAAGTCGGAAAGCGCGATGGCGAAGCAGCCATGTTGGAATACGAATTGTTCAGCTTTACAACTATCACGCGGGTAAGCCGCATTTAGCTAAGAAGCAATATTATTTGATGCTCTTTGTGTTGAAATGTTCTCTGAACTATCGCGGGGTCCCGTACAAAGCCCTTTTTTGCAATTCGCCTCTTGAAACTTTATAAACAGTAAAAGCGTACGTTTTTATAGAATAAATTTAATTCGGTACACTTTTTCCAAAAAAGGGCTTTGTACGGGACCCGGCGGTAGTTCAGAGAACATTTCAACACAAAGAGCATAAAAAAATATTGCTTCTTCGCTAAATGCGGCTTACCCGCGTGATCGGGAAAACAAGCTGTGCAAGAATAGCAGGAGACGCGACGACAGCGCCGCGGCAGGAAAGTCGGAAAGCGCGATAGCGAAGCAGCCATGTTGGAATACGAATTGTTCAGCTTTATAACTATCACGCGGGTAAGCCGCATTTAGCGAAGAAGCAATATTATTTGATGGTCTTTGTGTTGAAATGTTCTCAGAACAATCGCGGGGTCCCGTACAAAGCCCTTTTTTGCAATTCGCCTCTTGAAACTTTATAAACAGTAAAAGCGTACGTTTTTATAGAATACATTTATTTCCCTACACTTTTCCCAAAAAAGGGCTCTGTACGGGACCCCGCGGTAGTTCAGAGAACATTTCAACACAAAGAGCATAAAAAAATATTGCTTCTTCGCTAAATGCGGCTTACCCGCGTGATCGGGAAATCGAGCAGTGCAAGAATAGCAGGAGACGCGACGACAGCGCCGCGGCGTGAAAATCGGAAAGCGCGATGGCGAAGCAGCCATGTTGGAATACGTATTGTTCAGCTTTACAAGTATCACGCGGGTAAGCCGCATTTAGCGAAGAAGCAACATTATTTGATGCTCTTTGTGTTGAAATGTTCTCTGAACTATCGCGGGGTCCCGTACAAAGCCCTTTTTTGCAATTCGCCTCGTGAAACTTTATAAACAGTAACAGCGTACGTTTTTATAGAATAAATTTATTTCGGTACACTTTTTCCAAAAAAGGGCTTTGTACGGGACCCCGCGGTAGTTCAGAGAACATTTCAACACAAAGAGCATAAAAAAATATTGCTTCTTCGCTAAATGCGGCTTACCCGCGTGATCGGGAAATGGAGCTGTGCAAGAATAGCAGGAGACGCGACGACAGCGCCGCGGCGGAAAGTCGGAAAGCGCGATGGCGAAGCAGCCATGTTGGAATACGAATTGTTCAGCTTTACAACTATCACGCGGGTAAGCCGCATTTAGCGAAGAAGCAATATTATTTGATGCTCTTTGTGCTGAAATGTTCTCTGAACTATCGCGGGGTCCCGTACAAAGCCCTTTTTTGCAATTCGCCTCTTGAAACATTATATACAGTAAAAGCGTACGTTTTTATAGAATAAATTTAATTCGGTACACTTTTTCCAAAAAAGGGCTTTGTACGGCACCCGGCGGTAGTTCAGAGAACATTTCAACACAAAGAGCATAAAAAAATATTGCTTCTTCGCTAAATGCGGCTTACCCGCGTGATCGGGAAAACGGGCTGTGCAAGAATAGCAGGAGACGCGAAGACAGCGCCGCGGCAGGAAAGTCGGAAAGCGCGATAGCGAAGCAGCCATGTTGGAATACGAATTGTTCAGCCTTATAACTATCACGCGGGTAAGCCGCATTTAGCGAAGAAGCAATATTATTTGATGCTCTTTGTGTTGAAATGTTCTCTGAACTATCGCGGGGTCCCGTACAAAGCCCTTTTTTGCAATTCGCCTCTTGAAACTTTATAAACAGTAAAAGCGTACGTTTTTATAGAATAAATTTAATTCGGTACACTTTTTCCAAAAAAGGGCTTTGTACGGGACCCGGCGGTAGTTCAGAGAACATTTCAACACAAAGAGCATAAAAAAATATTGCTTCTTCGCTAAATGCGGCTTACCCGCGTGATCGGGAAAACAAGCTGTGCAAGAATAGCAGGAGACGCGACGACAGCGCCGCGGCAGGAAAGTCGGAAAGCGCGATAGCGAAGCAGCCATGTTGGAATACGAATTGTTCAGCTTTATAACTATCACGCGGGTAAGCCGCATTTAGCGAAGAAGCAATATTATTTGATGGTCTTTGTGTTGAAATGTTCTCAGAACAATCGCGGGGTCCCGTACAAAGCCCTTTTTTGCAATTCGCCTCTTGAAACTTTATAAACAGTAAAAGCGTACGTTTTTATAGAATACATTTATTTCCCTACACTTTTCCCAAAAAAGGGCTCTGTACGGGACCCCGCGGTAGTTCAGAGAACATTTCAACACAAAGAGCATAAAAAAATATTGCTTCTTCGCTAAATGCGGCTTACCCGCGTGATCGGGAAATCGAGCTGTGCAAGAATAGCAGGAGACGCGACGACAGCGCCGCGGCGTGAAAATCGGAAAGCGCGATGGCGAAGCAGCCATGTTGGAATACGAATTGTTCAGCTTTACAACTATCACGCGGGTAAGCCGCATTTAGCGAAGAAGCAATATTATTTGATGCTCTTTGTGTTGAAATGTTCTCTGAACTATCGCGAGGTCCCGTACAAAGCCATTTTTTGCAATTCGCCTCTTGAAACTTTATAAACAGTAAAAGCGTACGTTTTTATAGAATAAATTTCTTTCCCTACATTTTTCCCAAAAAAGGGCTTTGTACGGGACCCGGCGGTAGTTCAGAGAACATTTCAACACAAAGAGCATAAAAAAAATATTGCTTCTTCGCTAAATGCGGCCTACCCGCGTGATCGGGAAAACGAGCTGTGCAAGAATAGCAGGAGACGCGACGACAGCGCCGCGGCAGGAAAGTCGGAAAGCGCGACAGCGAAGCAGCCATGTTGGA